>NC_062571.1:19949034-20252111 GCF_022837055.1 Prionailurus viverrinus | reverse complement strand
ACTCTGACAACGAGTAACAGCAGTGGGCTTCGTTTGCTACCAAGCAAATGAGGAGCTGTGATGCCTGGGATGCGCGCTCAGAGGAGTGGTGCAGGCATATCTCTCTGGGACTTTCCACTGCAGAGCAGGTCGCACGTGGGTTGTTTCCCAGAGCTAAGTGGGTGAAGGTGGCAGGGTGAAAGCAATCCCAGTGATACAACTGATTAAAAAAAGTAAGCTCTTTTCAACCGAAGAGGTTGTTTGCAGGCTAGCGGGGTGGAGCAGGATGTGGGCCACTCTTCCCTGCCCTGAGAGCCTGCGAGGTGTGGCCCTGTTTCCCTTTACCCCCTGGGGCTGCCTTCTGGGCAGGGGGCCCGATGGCTGTCAGGAATGTGGGTAAATACCAGTTTACAAAATTGCAGAGAGAGGTCATTTTAAAGGGCTGGTAACTTTAGTATACAATAACCAGGTCAGAGTCTATTGAAGAGAAACTCCAACACTCAGGGGAAGGAAACACAGGGGCAGTCTTGTGAGGACGCCAGAGAGATCACCAGCATGAATGACAGGTTGTGACTGCTGATGACCATGTCCTCACGGGGGCTGCAGTTACACATAATGTAATGGAGCTTCTGTGTTGACAGTATCTCGTGGATATTTAGATGGAGACCCTCCTGAAAGCCAAGTGACGGAAGTGCTCCCACTGTTCCCAGGTACAGGTGAGAAAACGGAGGCACAGGAATGCTAATATGGACTTTTCCCAGAGCCCCGAACCCATCTGTGCAGGAGCCAGGCTCAGACGAAAGTGCTCTGGGGCCACACCCTCACGTGAGCCACATCATATCCTCCCTGCACAACTTCTCAAGGTGCACTGGGAATCCATGTGAGTCCTTTCAAGGTTTCATATGTGCTCTACGTCCTCCAGGACCCACAGTTTAAGAAGAACCTCAGGTTTAGCGTGGAGAACATAATACTGCTTTGCAGCTATAGAGTCTATTGAACAAGCGAAGAGCTACTGCTTTAAAAACAGGTACAGCTGAAAAGTGCTCAGCAGGGTGACAAGAAACACAATGCTTATTTTTTAAAGTTTTTGGTGTTTTTCAGCTTGACAGCCCAATTTGCTGAGTCCCAGGGCACCTTGGGAAGGGTTTTCAATTCAGTGGCTCCAATTCAGTGGCTGTGGGGAAGCAGAGTGATGAAATGGGAGGTGGGGGGTGTCCACAGCCACGTGAGGTCTTCCGACAAGGGGAGGGGTCAGCAGGCAGAGAGACCACGGATCTAGAGGAATGAGGCCAGTAAGACCACCCACACGCTGGAAACACGCAGGGAACACCAACCTGGTCATGCAGGCTCGTCGCTAGCGTGGCTGGGGTGGACTTTTGTTTTCTGGCAAGCAACCAGCGGATGGATTTTGTGATGCCCTTCTTCTTGGGGGCGTTGTTCAGTGAGTCCTGGCTATTGCTACTGTTGCAGAGGTTGCTCAAGGGGCCATCCTGAGAGCCTGGGGATCTGGGGGGACGCACAGGAGAGCATCTTCCACGCGTGCTCGTCACATGACACACCGCCCCACGTTATTAGAAGCACAATCCCCCAGCTTCTAGGGAGGGCCGCACCCTGGGAGCTGACACTCTCTCCCTCCCAAGTATATCTGGAGTCCAAGCACCTTGGGTCGAGAACGCTCAGCACCCGTCCCAGGCCGTGACCAGGGAGCACGAAGGACATGCACACCAGAGCCACCCAAGGACGTGGTGCGAGTAACAGAGAGGCTGTTGGAGCTTCCTGTTGGGGGAGCACACAACCCTGAAATCACAGCCAGCAACTCATTTGAAAAGCTATGAGCTGTGCTTTGGGGAGCGTCCAAAATGACTTCCTAGGATTGGGCTAATGCCAGGCGAAAGGGTGGATTCGCGTCCGGGCAGTGGGCCCACTGAGACCCCCAGCCCATCTGCACCGAGGGGTGTATATTTGGGGAAGGGTGTACCCTCCCCAGGACCTCGCACCACCAGGAGCCCGGCCACAGAAGGTAGAGGCGGCGACCCAAACCACGGCCAGCTGAGAAGGAAGGTGTTTGTTTCCTGATGCCATTCAGGGCAAACCCTGGTGAGCACGGAGCCCTCCCACGCACTATTGTCCAAAGCTCATTGGGGGAAGTGTAGTGAGCTTGAGGCCTAATCCACTGGTAGCGATGCAAGGCTGGAATCTAACGGGACGTGTGTAAAGTGACAAGGCACCCAACCCCCTGACCCCACACTCAGGTCTGACTTCTGCTTCTCAGGGACATTTCGGTTGATGTTACAAACTGATGGACTCATCTGCAGCTTACAGTCTGCTCGACACGGTGGGGACACAGTGTCCCTTGGCTGCCGTCACGTCAAATGAACCGCTTCAGACTCCATTTTTCCTTCTGTGATAGGCTGTGGGTCTGCGGCTATGTGGCAGTCCTTAGTCCTTCCTAGTCCTTAGTGTTAAGTGTGAGGTTTGGAACAAAAAAGTGCTTCCCTGCGTTTTACATCCAACATTCTGTTTTTTCCCCACCAAAGCTGGGCAAGCCTTCGGCATCTGAGAGTTTCTGGAAACAGACCAATTCCCCACGGGTACATTAGGTTGCACATGGTTTATTAAAACTTGATTTGGTGAATCCAATTATGCTTAAAAAAGAAATGTCAGTGGAGAAACAGACCAGGCACCGAGCAGATGTCCGAGGGGTGTGGCCTCTCTGAGAACACGCGTTAGCCATCCTTGGCTGTGCTCGCTCCATACTGAATGTTCCGGGGCTTGTAGACCTTTCCACAGACCCGCCAGGTCCCACCGAATACCCTTGACTCTCCTGCCACTACACGCTCCTCCTTGAGGCCACTCTACTCTCCTCACTGCTGCCGTTAATGTCCTTTCTTGTGTGTCACGTCGAGTGTTCTGAATGTAATTGTGACTTCATACTTTCCTCCTCGCCTTTTGCTGGCCGAGTCCTGCCACCTCCCAGGTGGGTGCTCCGCTGTACCGGAGGGGTCTGTCCCCGTGGCCCCTGCACAGGGGCAGCAGGCGCACGCCCAAGAGGGGTTGTTGCCTCCTTCCTGATGATGTGGCTTCACTTGATGGTGTTTCTCAACATCTCTGACGTTCTGCTTTCTCTTACCCCCCTGTCGCTTGAGTCCTCGGTGGGAAGAAGTGGCGTGGATTCTGCTGATTCTCCTCCTTGTCTTCCTGCGGCTCCTTTCCCAGTCTTGACTTGAGGCCAGCGCTGTGTCCACACCACCCGGTGCGTGGGCAGATTTCAGCGGGAGCAGGGAGGCTCCATCCTGCCCGGCTTCGGGGCTTGCTGGCCCCCGTGCCCTGTCCCTTCTCGCTGTATCTTACCTGACTCCTCTTTTAAGAACATTCATCCATGTACTCCCCAGGCCCCTCCCCAGGGAGTCCAGGGTGGTCTCCAGGTCCTCCACGTAGCTGCACTTACAAAGACTGCTTTTCCAAATAAAGTCACATGCACAGGTTCCAGAGATTTGGACATAGACGGGACCACCTCCCCAGTCCACCTATTTCTGGAGAAGGCCTGCTCTGCCCGGTCCTACCCCGGAGGCATCAGGGTGGGGAGGACGGGCCCAACCCTCCCACGGGGAAGAGGACTCTTGGGTCACACGACAGGCCCTAGAGTGTCCAGGCAGAAAGTGGAAGATGGAAAGTAGTCAAGAGGACCTCTGGCGTGCATCAGGATTACTGCCGGTTGATCTTCTCACTCGAGTGTGCTGGGTCTCTCCTAGCCACGAGCCTATGGGTGCCTGGTGAGGGTGAGTGTTCTCTGCTTTGGTAGAAGGTACTTTCAGGGACCCCTGAGACAGGAACCAGTCTAGAAAGGCACGAAGACGTGCGGGGGAGACAGTGATGCAAGAGGAAACCATCCTGCCCACACATGAGAGGAAGCAGCATCAGGCCTGGAATCCAGGATGCCAGCCAGTCTGGGCTGTGGTGAGGGTCAGGTACAGGGAGGCCTGTGTCCCACTGTGCCGCCTCCAAGGCCTCCGTCCGCTGTGAGCCATGGGCATGGGTGACGCCCACAGGGTTTCGGGGCACACACACCAGAGCACATCCAGCAGTTAGAGGGTATGTCAGCCTCTCCTGCGCAAATGGTGGCTGCCGTCCCACTTGCTTGGATTGTTTTCAGTGCGTCCGGCCAGCCATCCTTAGAGGAGGCAAACAGAACCTTTCTCCGCTGGTGCTGAGGGGAGGCCCACAGCCTAGCCTCCGTGCTTCAGGGCCATGGCTCTGGTTTTCAGGCCAGGATGCTCTCGGAAAATTAAGTAAAAGCTATTTGTAAACATTTTCAGGAGAATAATGTCAGTTAATTTAAAATTTTTTAATTAGGGTAGCCTGGGTGGCTCAGTTGGTTGAGCGTCTGACTCTTGACCTCGGCTCAGGTCACGATCTCATGGTTTGTGGGTTTGAGGCCCGCATCGAGCCCTGGGCTGGCAGCACAGACCCTGCTTGGGATTCTCTCTCTCCCCTCCCGCACTCACGCAAGTACTCTGTCTCAAAATAAAGTTATAAAAATAAAGTTACAAAAATAACAATTTTCACTCGTAATTAAAGCAGTGAGTAAGGCATTGTCACATGGCAAAAATAGAGGGCTAAGATTGTCTTAGTCCCCAACATCTTATTTTCTTTTTTATTTATGTTAATTTTTAAACTTTAAAAATGATATCTTTTGAGAGAGAGGGAGAGGGGAGGAGGGTCACAGAGAAGGAGAGAGAGTCCCAAGCAGGCCCTCCAATGTCAGCACAAACCTGATGTGGGAACTTTTTCACCAACAGAGAGATCATGATCTGAGCTGAAATCAAGAGTCAGGTGCTTAATTGACTGGGCCGTCCAGGTACCCCTAATATCGGTTTATTTTTAAAGATGTTAAGTAACTTCTGCACAGACCCACGACCCAGGTATCAAGAGTTGCATACTCCCCTGACTGTGGCAGCTGAGTGACCTTGGTTTTTGTTTCTTTTAAATTTTTTAATGGTTGTTTATTTTTGAGAGGGAGAGAGAGACACACACAGAGTGCAGTTGGGGGAGGGGAAGAGAGTCAGGGAGACACAGAATTCGAAAAAGACTCCATGCTCTGAGCTGTCACCAAACAGCCCGACCTAGGGCTTCAACTCATGAATCGTGAGATCATGACCTGAGTCGAAGTTGGACACTCAGCCAAGTGAGCCACCGAGGTGCCCCTGTTTTTCATGTTTTGCTCAAAGTGCCACTACACATATTATTTCAAGGAAAACTGCGGCTGAATTGCCCCCACCCTGGTTCTTACTCCCCTCCCTTCCCCAACCGTTTTGTCCCCTTACTAACCTGCTAACTCATGTGTGGTCAGTGTGAGCCCTGGCACATCCACTTCCGATTTACCCAGTGGCATCTAGGTAATAAAGCGATATGTATCGCTCAACCACGTGGATTGCAAGGAGGACAACACAAAGGGCTCACGGTGCCACCTTATGCCCCGGGATTTACAGGTGAATTCACCCACCCTCTCGGATTTCGACGCCCTGGGTTAGGTCAGGGTATGCATCAATGATTAAGTGACCATGTGGGTTGATACTGGTGGAAGATGGGTGATGGATTCGTGAGGGTTTACTGTACATCTTCCTTTGGCATTTGAGCAGAAGTTTCTAGAATAGAAAACGTTAGTAGCTGTTTAGGGATCCCCTCCATGCTATAGATGGTCTCAGCCTGGAACGACTGCTCCCTGGCCCTCACTTTGGAACGGAAGGTAGCCCGGGTTAAACTTTGAGCTGCACCGGCAGCGGAGACACATCTCCCATCACAAGTCAGCGTGCAAGTCCTACACGTCACGATTCCATCTTGACCTTGCTTTCACATTTTGACTCGTGTGACATCAGGATGCTTCCTACAAGTGGTGATGTCTTAGACCTGCTGAAACGTGGCCTATGATGACATCAAAGTCACGATGGGAGGTAGTTGCTTGTCTCCAACTCCCTTTGAGAGGTGGAGTCTAAGCCCTCCCCTTGAGCCTGGGCTGGCTTCGATGACATGCTTGACCAAATGGATGTGTAGATGGGATGCTCGGGGAACCTGTGGTTCTTGAGTGTGACAGAGTTGCTCACAGATGTAAGCGGTGTGTGCTTGGCACTGGCTGGTTTCTAGGGGGAGAGGACTTGATTTCTCTGCTCTGCAATTCGTATCAATGCAGTGCCTGTCGAGGTTGGTGTATCATTTGTGGGAGTCGGTGGGGAGTCGGTGGCTTGATGAATTGGTATCTTGGTCTCTCTGCAGTCGCAGTGACCGTTCATGAGAAGTGCAGCTGGCTTCTCCCTTGCTCCCTGAGTCACCCTGCTCTAATCCAGACAACAGTCCCTGTGCTGTGCTTGTCTCCCAGCTGCATCACGGTCCCTTCAGAGAGGTTTCCTTGGGTTATTTATATATTTTTCATGTGTATTTATTTTTGAGAGACGGAGATAGGATGTGAGAAGGGGAGAAGAGAGAGGGAGACACAGAATCAGAAGCAGGCTTCAGGCTCCCAGCTTAGAGCCCAGAGGTGGACGCAAGGCTCGAACCCACAAACCTCGAGATCATGACCTGACTCGAAAGTTGGATGCTTAATCTGGTTAGTCACGCAGGTGGCTCTTTTGTGTGGGGGGGGGTGGGGGGGGGGTGGGTGGGTGTGTGTGGATGTGTGTGTTTGCATGTGTATGTGTTTAACTCACAGTAATAGATTTTTTTCACTTGTAGCAAAGTCCTCATTTACAAGGAATAAACACAGGAGGCCATGAGAAGATGTATGCTGCCAGGTTGCAGTAATGATTTTTGTTGGCACGAAGAGAAAACTTTATGCAGCTATAAATCTTTGGAAACTTGTCATTTTCTGTATTTTCTCAATGTGTCCGAAAACCGGTTGAGCTATAGCCATGTGAAGTGTGGGAGGATGTCCTGGAGTTCTGAAAAGTTCTGCACACCTGACGACTTGTCCTGGCGGCAGACGTCCTCCTGACGTTTTTACTCTTCATCGTGTTACATATGGATCCCTCCAGATGCCTGGGATTTCCTCAGTGGATCGCTGGGTTTCAGAGAGAGACCTGTGAACAGCCTCTCACCTTTCGCCAGGAAGAAAGCTCTGTGCCTTATCAAAATGAATGAAATCTCACCATTTGCAGTTACATGCATGGAACTGGAGTATATTATGCTAAGTGAAATTAGCCACTCAGAGAAAGACAAAAATCATATAACTTCACTCATATGAGGACTTTAAGAGAGAGAATGGATGAACATATGGGAAGGGAAACAAAAATAATATAAAATCAGGGAAGGGGACAAAACAGAAGAGACTCATAAATATGAAGAACAAACTGAAAGTTACTGGAGGGGTTGTGAGAGGGGAGATGGGCTAAATGGGTAAGGGGCACCAAAGAATCTACTCCTGAAATCATTCTTGCACTATATGCTAACCGATTTGGAGGTAAATTATAAAAAAACAAAACAAAACAAAAAAAGGAAATTAAAACAAAAAAGAAAAGTCTGTGCCTTGTCACCATGGTATTCCTTCCCCTCGGACCACAGCGGTGAGTCCCTGGGCAAGGATGGGGTGGGGATTCTCCCTTTGGGTGTGCCGAGATCAGGTCAGGATAGAAATTTTTTCTGGGAGGATATTTTGTTGTTTATAAGGTAAAGTCAAGAGGGCACCTGGCTGGCTCTGTTGGAACAGCATGTGACTCTTGATCTCGGGGTCACAGGGTCGTGAGATTGAGCCCCACGTTAGGTGTAGAGATTATCTATAAATCAATCAATCAGTCAATCAATCAATCAATCAATATGAATGAATAACATTTAAAAAATCCAGCTCAGTTTCCAGTGTTGCCTGTGGTTTTCAGAGAACTCAGGAGCTGGGGAGCAGGAGCATATGGACCGTGGGCATGGCTGCCAGGCAGGATGTGAGGAATCGGGCACAGGTGCTCACCCTGCCCTCTGATGAAGCTGGCTTCCAGAAGGACCAGGAATGGTGTGGCCTTGCTGAGTTTTCCTGGTGAGTCTAGAACAACAGGCAAAGCCCTCTTTGACCTTCACCTTCCGGGAGAATTAGCCTCACCGGCCCTCCCCAGAGACCCTGTCCTTTCGTGTGACAGTTTCCCCTGGTCCGAACTGCAGGCAGCTGAAGTCGTGCATGCAGTTGGGTGGCCTCTTTCCAGCTCGGGGCCATGGGGCACACTTGGCTGGAGAGGCAGAGACTGTGTACAAATCACACAACTTTCGTTCTGCCATTGTTTCATTTGTGAATGGGCGCCCTGGCGAGACACTGCCTGGTTTCCCCTCCCAGGACTGAGATGTGAGTCTGATGTTTAAAACTGCGTCCACAGTAGATTGCATCTGGGAAATTCGTGCCAGGCTTAGGATACCTAGAGAGAGGGGAGCGAGATTTGAGGTGGCCTTGAAGGGACAGTGTGGATCCTGCCTTACCTGCTAGCAAACTGTTGCTCTTTCAGGGCACAGTGACAGGGGTCGCATCTGGGCACTTGAGAGCTGTGCCCTGATTTGCCCCTCGCTGCCATCCCGGATTTGGACTTGAGATCCAGTAGAGCTGGAGGGGGTGGGTCCACACATGCTTTTGTTCTGGCTGAATTCAAGCCACAGAAGCACCCCAGTGTGGCAACCCAAAAAGCACCCACTGGGTGTCCCCAGTTCAGACACATGGGTGGAGTTTCCCCTTGATCGACTTAAAATGGTGTTTCATTTGCTTCCTGGCCCAGGTGAAATTTTACTAGTACTGGTGTGGAAAACGAGTCGGGTCTCGTACATAATTTTCTTTTGAAACCTGTAAAAGTTCGAGTTTACATTTGCGGGTGGGAAAAGTCTTGTCCTGTTCAGGTGTGAGTCTGCTGCCCTTGGTCTCGGTGCCAGATGGACCCTTCTAGCACTGATGTGCTGGAGGTGGAGGGGACAGCACATCCTCTGAGATTCCCGGTAGGAGAAAAGTCCACATTGTACCAGCCACATATTTCCCCCGCGAGGTGTGAAGCTCCAAGAAATCACTTGAAAAAATGGACACAATTGTCAGAGCCTGAGTTAAGGATGTCACTATTACCCTTCCAGGAAGTACTTGAAATCGAAATGATTCCTGTTGTTTCTTTGAAGTGAGAAAGTCCACGGAACTTAGGAATCGCTCACGTTGTTGGGCTCCTTCATGTTTGGACAACACCGTTGTCATGACTTAGTGAAGGCATGTTTTCTTTCTTACTTGCTTGCTTTCTTGCTTTCTTTTCTTTATTGATGCTTTTAATGAGAGAGAGAGAGAGAGCGCCGCAACGGGGGAGGGGCAGGGAGCGAGGGAGACAGAGGATCCAAAGTGGGTTCTGCAGTGACAGCACAGACCCAATGTGGGGCTGGGACTCACGAGCGGCAATATAATGACCTCAGCCAAAGTCAGACGCTTAACAGACTGAGGCCCCCAGGTGCCCCTGGAAGGGGGTATTCTTAATGGATGGCTGAAATGCATGGGTGACTTTTTGTTTTCCAGAACATTTTCTCAATTGAATTGAAGCCGGAATGTTTCTGATGGTCTAAGATGCCCTTTGAGAGCAGTGTTAGAAATCCCACATGATGTTGCTTTTGTGTCTGATGTAGCCATTCCTGCACGGGGCTGTGGGTGGGCATTTGGTGGCCCGGCTGCCCAGCCCCCCCAAGCTGAGAGCTGTCACACTGTGGCCAGAGAGCTTGTTGGGTGGCCTCTGAGAGCCGTTCTCCCAGGCGTCCCTGACCCCGGGCCCTGCTCTTTCACATGTGGAATCTTAGGAATGCCACACCATGTCCATTCCCCAGGATGAGGGGGTGCTGATGAGACCCATGGGAGACTGACCCTTTTTTGTGGTATGAGTCACCAGTGTCCTTCTCTCTCCCTTTCCCAAAGGTGATTTTCCTCTTGTTTTCATTTGGGTTCTCTGTGTTTCTTACAGAGAGGTTCCCCTGTGTGGGCTTCACTCCTCATTGACTACACTTTTCTGAATGATGTAAGTGGCAAAGAGCAGAGATGGGGGCCAAGACCGTGAAAGTTTCTGGGCACCATGAGCACATCAAGGAAGAGACTATCTTCATGTTGGTGAGAAATTGGTCTTTTGAAAGGCAGAGACACAGACCAGGGGGACACAGCTTTCCTGTGAACCCACACTGGCACGACTTGGTCTGTCTTGGGAGCTGATGTTCCCACAACACGTGGCTCCATGTTTCTATACATGTGTTTGCATAGGTACGTGGTGGCTTAGAATCTCCCATCACAAACAGTTCCTGTATTGATGATTCTAGCATCTTGTCTTCAAGAGCGGAGATTTCATCAAGGGACTCGGTCACCTACGCTCTCTGCAAGTGGGCGTTCCTGCCACACACCATGTCTTTGAATATGTCCGACCTTAAACTCCCCTCCACGACTCTAATTTTCCTGCTTTGTCACTGTGCGTGGGGTATACTGGGGAGCTGCTTTCTAAGTCCCATATTCTCATGAAAAGCCCCAAATAGGAGAGCCGAGGGATTGTCCCGTGGGAGAGCGGGCCCTGCACCTGACTCGGCATGGCCTTATGCTGCCACCTCTCCCGGTGGTGTTTCCTAGTCAAGAAGTGTAGGTAAAAGGAACCTTGAAACTGTGCTCAGACTTTTCTTTAGGATGCGCCGGCTTCCGGTTGGACCTTCCCGTCCCTACTGTGAGGGACCATCCCTCTGATCTGTTTGGGTCACCTGCGGTGCTTGACTTCCTTGGCCCCAATATCTTTCAGGAAAATGAAGCTGTTCTTGGCTGAGGCAGAGCCAGGAAATCATCCCCAAAAGAGGTGAAGTCTGTAGTGTGGGTATTTTAGACACAGTGTACGTTCCTCCCTGACTTGCTGAGCCCACAGCTTCCACAGAAGCCACGTGAGGATGTCGAGGCCCTGGGAGCCGACTCCCGAGCCGGTGAAGTCACCATTGCTCTCATCGTCGTTTCTGTTCCCGTGGCTTTGAAACATGCTGGATGTTGGGAGAACCCCTGGGACAGTTGTGGGCACCCGGCGGCCGTTCCAGGTGTTGGAGCCGGTTCTACTCCCGTCACCATTCCCAAGGACACTGGGCAGGGGCCAGGGCTCGTTTGCTTTTTCGCTATACTCTGGGATTGCCATCCAGATGTGTGGACGTGGTGACCCCTGGACAGCCCTGTTGGGTGGCCTTTGTGCCATTTTGTGGGCCCCTGATTGGGACAGCTCTAAAGGCTTCTTGACCTGCCATATTTTGACCACAGCTTGGGATCTGCTTCACTATTCCCGGTGTTAAATGTAGAAAGGGGCTTTAGATCATAAATTCTGATAGTGTCTTGTGTCACCTTCGAATGTGTAAGAATATGTGAAAGCCGTAGTACCTCAAGTAAAGAGATGCTGTCTAAACGTTTTGCCTCACTGTCTTTGACGAGCGTCCTCAGAGTCTCTGCGATGTGGGATTGTTGACTTGGTTTCCACCTCTGCTATGAGCTGAGGCTTGCAAAAGTGCTTCTCCTAATCCCGCTACCTGATGAAAGAGAACCTTTTCTCCATATGAATATAGAAAATTCCCATTTTAGGTCAGCTACTCTTGGATTTGGGATGACTCACTGGCCCGGAGCACATTAGTTTCTGTTTTCCCTGTAATCTTGACTCTGAGCTCTACTGACAAGATGGGCCTGGCAGACTAAGGGGAGACTGGCAAAGGCAGGGACTGGGGGTGTGGAGGAATGGGACCTAGTGGTGTAGAGATCCCACCACGTGACCTCACGTGTCATCTTAGAAGTCACCGACGCCCTCCCACCATTCCCAGTTCTGTCTCTTCTCTTCTCTTCCCTTCCCTTCCCTTCCTTCCCTTCAAGCATACACAAGTTGAGAGAGAATGATTTTTAAGAACACAAGACCCTCAAGGAAAAGAGCTTGAAAGAAGAACAAAAGTCTCTCATGGTTATGGCAGGATGTTTGGCATGTGGTAGGACTGGATGGACAAGGTCGGTGTTGGCAGCATGTGACGGTTCACTGCGTGCACGGAGTTGGCGAAGTAGGGGCTCAGACTTCTTGCAGAAGAGCTTTGAGTCCATGCGGTGAAGGTGAGATCCTCGTCTGTTGACTGACCTTTCTCATGAGGTGTTCCTGCGTTTTAGAAGCTCTTTTAGGATTCTCATGTGTGCCGGGGTGTGGGCAATGTGGTAGAAGGCCTTACTGGGGGTCGGTGGGGGGGCTCTGGTTGGAGGACAGAGGCCCAGAAGCATCTTGAGTGTGGGTGTTGGTGTCACTGTTGCCCCCAGTTCACCTCGAGCTCAAAACGAGCAGGTCTGCAGGCCAGAACCAAATCAGAGACTCTCCTTCACGGCGCAGGCGAACCTTCAGCCAGCTGGTGCCAGAACCATATCTGGGGCTGTCCTTCAGTGCACGGGCGAGGCTTCCGCCAGAAGGTGCTTTTCTGTCCTTCAGGCATTGATGACCTTGACAGAACAGTCTAACCTGGTCCTCTGTGTAGAGTCACTTCCCGTGAGTCCGGGAGAGAGCACTCACTGAGGCCAGTGGGCGAACCTCCTCTGTCATCCAGCTATAGGGTTCAGCATGGTTGACTGCACACATCAGCCTTTGGTGGCACTTTGCATCCTCTGTCCTCAGACACCCTGAGCTCCTCCGCTGTATTCCACGCCCCATGCAAGAGACTATGGTGTAGGGGGCTTGTGTGTTACATGCTTCTCCAGGGAGGTACCTGTGTACATTCTGCAGACCTCCCTGTAGATGTAATCTCTACACCTAACGTGGGGCTCAAACTCACGACCGTATGACCCCGAGATCAAGAGTCAAGGCTATTCCAGTAGAGCCAGCCAGGCGCCCTCTTGATTATACCTTTCAAACAACAAAATATCCTCTCAGAAAATTTCTGTCCTGATCTGATCTTTGCACACCCAAAGGGAGAATCCCCTCCCTTTCCTTGCTCAGGGACTCACTCTTGTGTTCTGAGTGGAGGGAACACAATGGTGACAAGGGACATACCTTTCTTTTTTCTTTTTTGTTATAATTATATATTTTTTATTTTTGAAAATTTACCTCCAAATTGGTTAGCATATAGTGCAACAATAATTTCAGAAGTACATTCCTTAGTGCCCTTTACCCATTTAGCCCATCCCTCCTCTCACAACCCCTCCACTATCCCTCAGTTTGTTCTCCATATTTATGAGTCTCTTTTGTTTTGTCCCCCTCCTTGTTTTTATATTAGTTTTGTTTCCCTTCCCTTATGTTCATCCCTTTTGTCTCTTGAAGTCCTCATATGAGTGAAGTCATATGATTTTTGTCTTTGACTAATTTTCCTTAGCATAATATCCTCCAGTTCCTTCCATGTAGCTGCACATGGCAAGATTTCATTCATTTTGATAAGGCACAGACTTTTCTTCCTGGCGGAAGGTGAGAGACTGCTCACATCTCTCTCTCTGAAAGCCAGCGATCCACTGAGGAAATCCCAGGCATCTGGAGGGATCCGTGTGTAACACGATGAAGAGTAAAAACGTCAGGAGGACGTCTGCCGCCAGGGCATGTCTTCAGGCGTGCAGACCTTTTCAGGACTCCAGGACATCCTCCCACACTTCACACGGCTTTGTGAAGAAATCCGAAGGAGGGAAGGAGGAAGTGCATTTGACTAACCAAATAGCTCAATCGGTTTTCAGACACATTGAGAAAATACAGAAAATAACAAGTTTCCGAAGATTTATAGCTTCATAAAATTTTCTCTTCGTGCAAACAGAAATCATTGCTGAAACCTGCCAGCATACATCTCCTCATGGCCTCCAGTGTTGTTTCTTGTAAATGAGGACTTTGCTACAAGTGATAAAATTATATTACTGTGAATTAAACATCTGCACACGCAAACATACACACACACGCACACACACACTAAAGGGCCACTAGGATGGCGCAGTAGGTTAAGCGTGTGACCTCTACTCAGGTCCTGATCTCGAAGTTTATGGATTCGAACCCCTTTTCCAGCTCTGTGCTGTAAGCTAGGAGCACGGAACCTGCTTCTGATTCTGTGTCTCTCTGTCTCTCTGCTCCTCCCTTGCTCACACCCTCTCTCCATTTGGTCCAATTGACATCCATTGACATCTCCATTTGACATCCATTTGGTCAATCACGTCACTGAGCCCAGCCCAGGCTCAAGGGGAGGCCTTAGATTCCACCTCTCAAAGGGAGTAGTAGTGAACCACCTACCTCCCATCACGACATAGGCCACTTTTCAGCATCTATGATGTCACCACTAATAGGACGCATCCTGATGTCACAGGAATCAAAATGTGAAAACAGGGTCAAATGGAATCGGCACTTGCACGCTGGTTTGTGATGGGAGATGTGTCTCCGCTACCGGTGCAGCTCAAATTTCGAACCCGGGCTACTATACTTCCAAATTGAGGACCAGGGAGCAGTCATTCCAGGCTGAGAGCATCTATCGCACAGAGGTGATCCCGAAACAACCTCTAACATTTTCTTTTCTAGAAACTTCTACACAAATGCCAAAGGAAGACGTACCGTAAACTCATGAATGCATCACCATCTTCCACCAGTATCAAACAACATGGTCACTTAATCATTGATGCATACCTTGACCTAACCCAAGGTGTAGAATTCCCAGAGAGTGGGTGAGTTCACGTGTAAATCCCGGGGCATAAGTTGGCAACTTGACTCACAATTGTCCACTGTACCCCTGATGGGATAGAGAAGGGGACTGCCGTCCACATTTGGAGTAGTGGGAAAAAGGCAACACTCCTTATCCCCACACCCCCAGCCTGGGCCTCATCCTCAACCACTGCCAGGTGTGCGGCCGCTCCCTTGTACACATATCCTCTGCTGTTCTTGGTTCTTTTCCTCCAGGTGGGCATCCAACTCGCGCAGCCTTTATTTGATGTTGCTATTCCTCTCTTTGGCCTGTGGGAGACAGCGGGGTCAAAAGAACTGGCTGTCCCACACCACATGCTGTGCGTACACTGGACATCCTGTTAACCTGCTCACAGTCCATACCAGCCTCATGCGTGCCTGTGGGTAGCCTCATGCATGCCTGTGGGTTCCATGGTGGTGACAGGGTCTAGCTAATTGTCCCGTCTTAACCCCGGGCCCCGATCCTTGGTGCCTCGTCCCCCAGCAGACACCCATAGCCACTCAGCACAGAGAGCAGGAAACAGCAAGCGGGACAGAGCAAGCAGGCGTGCTGTCTTCATGAGCTGGGAAGTGAGTTCCAACAGTTTAGCTTCCTCAGCAACAGAGTGTCCAAAGACAAACTGTTGGGTTACACGGTCAACCAGGGACAGGAGAGAAGACAGGGGACAAAAGAAATGAAGACTTGACATGCAGATCACAAAGGAGGAGAAGCTCAGTTGGAGCTGTCGGCTTGAGAGGTCCCAATACTGCCTGCCCGATCTGATGGCAGCCTTCTGGTTCAGCAAACCGTGACAACCCCACCCCTTTCCCACTGGTACCCTCACAACAATGGAATCGGGGACACAGAAGCAGTGACATGCTTCCTGCTACAAGATCCCTCAGCCCAGGCTTCGGAAGGTTGGACTGACTGCCCAGTCACTTGCTTCCTCATCCTGCACTCGATCCCGCACCGACATCATGTCTAGAAACTATATCTTCAACTGCTGGATTCCCCCATGGGTGGTGAAGGCTGTGAGAGCTATGAGGGCAGGGAATTTGGCCCATGCCTTTCCTCTACTGTTGAACTTTGGACTGATTTACTTAAAAAGGTTTTTTACAAATGTGGGTGGCTCAGTCAGTTGGGTTTCTGATTCTTGGATTCAGCTCAGGTCATGAATTCAAGGTTTTTGAGTTCAAGCCCTATGTCAGGCTCTGTGCTGACAGCATGGAGGTTACTTGGGATTCTCGTTCTACCTCCTCCCTACGCATGCATGTGCCCATTCTCTCTGTGTGAATTTCAAAAGCAATGAACCTTTAAGAATTTTTTAATAAAAAATGATTACGTTTAAAAGAGAATAAGATTGAGGAGCTTTCAGGGAGATGGTGGCATATGAGGACACTGGGGTCACCGTGTGCTGCTAATCACTTAGATTCCACCCATACCTTCCTAAATAACCCAGAAAATCATCAGAAGACTAGCAGAACTGATTCTCCAAAGCCAAGCGTAAACGACAGGCTCAGAGAAGAGGGTAGGAAGGGCAGAGAGGCTGTGCATGCTAAACAGACTGGCGGGAGGGAGAAGGGCAGCCCACCGGCAAAGCAGAGCCCCCGAGTCTGGCGTGCAAAAGCGGAGGGACCGGATGGAGTGTTTTCGGGGAGCAAGCGGGACTTATCTGGAAGGTTTTAAGCTAACAGCTCTGCTTGGAGAGCAGGAGGGCTGGAGGACAACAGGAGGGACCCTTGAGCCACAGACGACAGAGCTCAGCATGGTGGGCAACAAATATGCTCGCCAACGCCATCTCCCTCGCCCATCCCTCCAGCCAATACCTCAAAGGGAACCAGTTCTTATCAGGGAACTTTCACCGTGCAAACAACGAATGCTGTGCTTCTGCGTCTCCGTCCTTCCGGCGGCGGGTCAGACTCACTCCCGGTGTTGCAGGGTCCCTCCTGAAGCGGCTCACTGAAGGAAAAGTGAGCTGAGCCTGCCTATCCGGACCCTGTGCACCTTGCTTATCCACCTCAGCTAATACGCCAGATCCCCAGCACCAGAACCCTGGAAGTGTGCAAGTAGCCCAGACGGGCCACGCCACCCACAGTGAATCCCGCCACTAGGAGAGGGGAACAGAATGTACCTACCAGTCTGACTGTGGGCTGGTCAGAGGTGGGCTGTTGGCAGACATCAGCAGACGTCTGACTGCGGCCCCGCCCACCAACGCGTTATTCAAGACAGCACAGAAGTGCCCCACCGTTCCGCACAAATCCAAGGACTATTCAAAATGACCAAATGGAAGAATTCCTCTCAAAGAATCTCAAGGAAATAACGACAGCTATTGAACTGATCATAAAGGATTTAAACAATATAACAGAAAGTGAAATTAGAATAATAGTCCTAAAACTAATCGCTGGGCTTATAAACAGTATACGACAGCAGAGAATCTACTGCTACAGAGATCAAGGGAGTAAGGAACATCCAGGATGAGCTAAAAAATGTTATAAACGAGCTGAAAAATAAAACGGAGAAAACCACAACTCGGATTGAAGATGTAGAGGAGAGAATAGCTGAACTGGAAGATAAAATTATGGAAAAAGAAGAAGCTGAGAAAAAAAAGACAAAAAGAACTCAGGCGTACGAGGCGAAAATTAGAGAACTAATTATACACTGAAGAGAAATAATCTACACATAAATTGTATTCCAGAGGAGAAGAGAGAGGGAAAGTGCTGGAGGTGTACTGATAGTCGTAGTTGAGAACTTCCCGAATCTGGGGAAGGAAAAAGGCATTGATATCCAAGATGTACAGAGAACTCCCTTCAGACATAACTTGAATCTATCTGCACGACATATCATAGTGAAACTGGCAAAATAACAAGGATAAAGAGAAAATTCTGAAAGCCGTTAGGGATAAACGTGCTGTAACATATAAAGGGACACCGATAAGACTCGTGACGGATCCCTCTACTGAAACATGGCAGGCCAGAAAGGAATGGCAGGAAATCTTCAACGTGATGAACGGAAAAAATATCCAGCTGAGAATCCTTTATCCAGGGAATCTTTCATTTAGAATGGGAGAGAGATCCTGTGGATCTGGGGGACGCACGGAAGAGCATCTTCCACGTGTGCTTGGCACACGACACACTGCCCCACATGAGTCAGAAGCACAGGCCAGCAGCTGCCGGAGAGGGCTGCCTCCAGGGAGCTCACACTCTCCCTCCCAAGCTGATCTGGACTCTAAGCGCCCTGAGTCGAGAACCCTCGGCACCCCTTCCACGCCGTGACCCGGGAGCACAGAATACATGCACAACCAGAGCCAGCCCCGGACACGGTGCCAGTAACAGAGCGGATGCACCACAGTGTTTCGAATGTGCTGAACGTGTTACCAGAACCGACCATTATAATGCACGGCATGGGACAAGCTCAGGTGGCACGCACTCCACACCTGAAGGCACAACGCCGCCTACCCACCAGGCTTTGGTAGGTTAGAGCCCAGGGAAGACAGATTCTATCATACAGACGGGGAGGCAGCTGCCAGGCCCTGGAATAACGTTCCGTTCTGCAGCTACTTCTACCAAACTCCAAACGTTCAAAAAATGTAGGAGAGTAAGGACAGAGTGGGCAAAGACCGAATCAAACCCCCCACATTTGACTTGAGGAGAGCGAGGCCTTCTCAACTGCCTCTCACTTCATGCACATCTCATCGTAACATGGTGTTCATTACTTCTGCAATGATGACATCCTTCCACGCGTTGTCTAAATCTTCTTTCACCTTGGCCACGAGAGTGGAGAGGAGAGCTAGGCACTCCTTCATCTGGCTCTGCACCTTTGAAAGCCAGAAAGGGAAGCAACATGTGATCGCCTCCACTGCTGGTCTTCATTGTTTTGTTTTTTTTTTTTTAAAGGGGTAAAAAGGAAACCCCCTCCATTCAAATCCTGTGATGATGTCTGGAGCTTACTCTTTGCATGTGGCCCCTGATTCTTCTTCGAAGAAACTATACCACTCCAGTGCCACACATAAATGCTCTCTCACCTGGAACCAAAGGGATTGAGTTTGTGCGCGGAGGATTTTTCATTAATCCGTACTCTAAAGCCACCCTAAGGTCCCATTCGCTTCAATTAACATGACAGAGGGCGCCTGGGTGGCTGAGTCGGTTGAGCATCTGACTTCAGCCCAGGACATGATCTCGCATTCCTTGAGTTCGAGCCCCGCGTCGGGTTCTGTGCTGACAGCTCGGAGCCCGGAGCCTGTTTCATATTCTGTGTCTCCCTCTCTCTCTGACCCTCCCGTGTTCATGCTCTATCTCTCTCTGTCTCAAAAATAAACATTAAAAAAAATTAAAAAAAAAAACAAGTAACATGACAGAATGCTGGTAAAGACTTTCACGGATGCTCATCTTCACAAATTTGCTTGTTAACAGCTTTCAAATTTACATTGGATAAAATCTTCCCCGAAATATATTATGCAATTTTTACCAGCAAATCTGTACACACATTTCCACCAACAACTGCTTTTTATCCATAAAAACCCGGCTTCTTACAAGAATTCAAGAAGCTTAAAAGGAAACTCCAGTCACACAAAAACGCAATGTATGCCTGATAACACACAGCATGTGCACAAGTCGAGAACCGCCATGGCGAGGCACACCGTTTCATCCTCCGTTTTGTCCTTCTCCAATATGGAGTTCAAAGACCTTCAGCCCCTCGGCCTCACTGCACACGCCGGCCGTAGTCTTCGCCTGTAGCCTCACCACTGTTTTCCGAAGAGATCTCTAGTGCCTGGAGACGAGGAACCCAAATGTTCCAGCAGCAGCTGGCAGGAGAGGCAAAAGGAAAACGGTGTTTCAAGAACACCTTCAATTGCGGGCCTCAATTTCACCAAATACAAAACCAAGTCTGAACCACTTCAGTTCAGTACCCAGTTAGGAAGCTGCCCCCACGAATGTAAGATAGCCTTCTCACAGATCAAACGAGGTCTGAGAAAAATGGGTCCAAACCAACTCCACAAGGACATGTGGACAAGAGGAGTGCTGTCGTGTGTTTAAAGACACTGGCACTGCGCCTACTGACCCTGGTGTTGTTTCTGCCTTCAGTTCGACGACCTCTTACTTTCTCTGCAAGAGCTGCTCCTACAGCTGTTGAGCTCCTCAGCAAGGGCTGTACACTCCAGGGGTCGGAGAGGGGAGAAAAGTGGAAAGTCACAAGGGGTCATTAGCAAGAGCGCACCAGGCCTCCGTGGCTCTCCAGAGTACACTCACTCACCAACCTCAGGTAGCAACACACACGAGTCCCCTCATCACCACCCACAGGAGTCCCGGGGATTTTCGTAGGGACATACTCTCAAGGGGACAGACATTTTCAGGTGCCTGGCAGGTTTATGATTTAGGAACCTTGCTGACTTGGGAGCAACAGCCTGAGAACCCTGTTGCCCATCCCCAGCCTCTGGCCTCGTCTGGCAAGCAGGCTTGTGGAACGGCAGTGGGAAAAGGCTGACTGTATTCAAAAGCCCTGTGATACACTGAACACCTGGCCCATACGAAATGAACTTTTCAAAAATGATTGTACGACTCTTGACGAAAGGCAGAGTATAAGTCTTATTTCCTTAGTCAAGCAGGAACTATGGACGAAGGGTTTCTGAAGAGAGGGATGCCAGGGTCCGTCACCGCGCGTGGGGTTTCTCTCCCGCCAATACTGAGCGCTCGCCCAAGACACGGCATACAGGTGGGCTCCAAAGAGGTGGACGCACACACTCCAGTCAGTAGAGTGCAGCGCCCGTGCAGCGCTCCACCTGTGAATCATGACATCATGACCTGAGCTGAAACCAAGAGTCAGACGCTTAACCCCCTGAGCCACTTAGGCGGCCCAGAAGTTTTGACTCTGAAGACAAACAAGCGGACAAGGTTCACTTAACAACTCAAATTCCAAATAGCGAGAGTGGTTGATTTCGTCAATGCTAGAAAATCATTGTAAAAACAGGTCGTTTCTTCATGAATTAACCTTTTCCTAATCAAGGGGAATTTACCACAGAACTACCCACGTTCCTTGCAATCTGCCTTGACAAGGTGAACCCACAGACGCATGTGTGATTCTTCATGTAGGGCTGTGCAGACCCATTTCTATGTGGGGATTTTTTTCTCCAATAAATACATTGGAAACTTTTCTAGAGATGTGTGACATTTGGAAAGACTGGCAGTCGAGCTGGGCAGCTTCAAAATATCAAAAATAGTAAAAGGTAGGGCACGAGGGCATGAAATATACGCAGATACTTGGCTATTATATCATTTCCTACCCAAAAGCATACACAAATCTACTCTAACAAGGTAAGAGTCACAAAAATGTGCGCATGTAAACAGACCTTACATGGTGCCATTTGCAGTCAAGAGAAAGGCATACAAATGTGGAGACGCAGGATTAAGTCCTAACGGCATAAAATGAGCTGTAACAAACGCTGTACTGGGGGAAAGTGTGCAAAACCTCCTGTAGCTATTGAGGTCACCTCAAGAGTTGCACGAATCTGCTGATCAGCAACCAGAAGCAGTTCCTTTCTATGATAACTCACATATCACAGTAAAAGTGATTTCTCTGGGTTCCTATGTATTTTTCAGTGTGTTAAGCACAACCTTGAACCCTGAATTACACCCTGGGACACGTCAGAAGTTTACCCAGAGATGCTGGACGTTCTCCCGCGATGCAGAGAAGAGTCATGGTATGACATGAACAGGCTGAATGGCCTGACATGTACTGAGGTCCTCAGCTGCAGCTGCCAGCCGGCCAGCGATGGGGTCCATGGGGACAGAGACAAAAGAAAATTCTCGACGCTCTCGCTACAGACACCCCAAGACATGCAAAAACTTGGTGCTTGCTGTGAGACATCTTTTTGTCTCGTGTTGAAAATGTGGCATCTCTGTAGTTGTAGGACAGGTATGAGACGGGCACACCTGCAGGCTCGACTCAAACTGCAAGACAAGAGAAGACCTGACATCAATACTTAAGGCCGAAGGAAAGGAAGGATCAAAAACTGGAACAATTCAATGCAGGCAAAGGATAGCTTGGTGATTTTAGAAACGAGTTTGCCTTTGGAAAAGGCAATAGAAGAAACAGCTTCCACCACGAAGAAGAAGGACACGGTTTCCGAGAGTCCCCAGAGAGGATTGTAGAGAAGCAGGAGCTACAGCCCACCGCATGTCAATCACTCAAACACAAAAAGTGAAAAAGAAAAGAAAATCGCTTGTGGAGACAAAGTTACCTGCACAGGTTTTTCATGCAGAAGGAGGAGCCCTGTCAGGAAGAAAACTGCCACAAACATTTTTTCACAAGAATGACAAGTGAGCACCAAGATGTTGGGTAGGAAGGGGTGAAGCAGCAACCGACTGAGCGGATACAGGCGGGGGTGGGAGCAGGGCGGATGGCCCTGTGTAGGAAGCTCACCATAGCGTACTGAAGGCAAGTCCCAGGGGCCAGTGGTCTGCTGCACAACCAGAGCCCTTGCCCCGGACAAGTTCCATCCCGGCTCTGTCCCTCAACTCGGGAAGTACGCTGAAAGCAAAGGAATGTCCTCTGAAGTTCTTCTGACATTGGACAATGTCGGCCACCCAGAACCCCACGGGTCACCTACAAACGTGTCTTGGCGGCTCACTTGCTCTTGAGCACAGCGGGTCTAAGCCTGTGGACCAGGGGCCACGAGGACCTGTGAGGCTCATGACACAGTCACTTTACAAGAAGGACAGTCAATGCTACCAAAGAGAACTGCCACAGAGGGAACATTATGAAAGTCAGGAAGATTCGAAAGGACGTTACCAAAAACTCTGGGAAAACCAAACCCAACACAATCAAGAAATCCTTGTTAGAGATGACTGTCCATACGACGTGCGTGATTTCCAGGACCTATGACACAGCCAATCAGGGAACTCATGAATGAGACTGTGCATATGGCAAAAAGAAAAAAAGAAAAAGGAAAAGGAAAAGAGTTGGGGGATGCAGGTATTCGAAATGCGTATCCTACAGGTCACGAGCACAGAGAAAAGCCCAGAGGAGGTCACAGAAGAAGACAGCACAGAGAGGAGATCTGGCGAAGCAGACGGAGGGCGAGGAAGGCAGCATGGAAGTGTCATCACTGGAAAGCACGCTGCCACCAGGAGTGATCCGGCAGAGTCTCGGCTCCTTTCCCACATGGACCCTTCCGTGACAAGGGCGCTGGGACTAAAGCCAGCAAGCTCTCTATGGAAACATTGGCCAGGAACAGAAAGGCCCTTGTGGAAAGCTGCACAGACAGTGCCCGCCTCCTCCCCCGTACCGCCAGGCCCCAAGGCCCAAGACTGCCCCATCTAGAGGGTCCCCCCCACCCCATGCAGGTCTGCATATCAGCACATTTGTGAGGACCCACCCCCACTTTCCAGACAGCAAATCCCCACCAAGGTGCTCAGTGAACCACTTCGACTGCCATGCACACGTCTGTGCGTGGAAATCGAGGGAGCATGCAACCAGGCCGCCCGGGACACATGTGTGTCACCACCACCTAAGCGTTCAACAGGAGGAACATCGTGTGCGAGACTTGTGTGCACTTGGACAGCCTATCCTCACACGGGCATAAGGGCAGTAAGATCTGACGTAAAACGAATAACGTGTTGTTCCATAACCTGGCTTTCAAAAAATGACATTTCCTTCTGGCAAGCCTCTCTCTGTCCCCGCCCAGAGAAAATGTCTCTCAGCCTACTATCACAGGTTGTTTTTGTAATGTAACAATGTGTCCAGACTGTATTAAGAATATGGCTGTAAAACTGCAGGCTAGAAAAGCTTTGTAACCATTCATTCACCCATGTATCTCCTAGGCCATGACGAAGCAATCGTACTGAGTACACCAGGCCATCATGAAGCATTCACCCTTCATTGGTAATGCATGAATTGTGACATCCGTAAATACACAGGAATCTTTCCAATTCCTCCCATTACTGATGCATAGTGCTAATGATACACGTAACAGCGTAGTGTGTCACCTAAGTCAGCACTGATGTGGGTTCTGATAAAACAATTCATTCTAGAAACAAACGGAGAATAAACTTAGGGATCAATACAGCGCAGAGCTGTGCACCTTTTTCTCTGTGACGTAAAACTGTTTCTCTAGCTTACTTGACTAGAAGAATATAGTATATAACACATACAAGATACAGGTGCTAATGCACTGTGTTTCTACTCAGGTTACTGGACAACAGGAGAGTTTGAACAGTTAAGTGTTCTGGGGACCAAACGTTATACATGGATTTTCAATTGTGGGCAGGGTGGAACCCCGAACACCAAGTTGTTCTATGGTCAGCTCGACTCATCCTTGGGGAAGAACGAAGCAAGCACGACCTTTGTGAACAACAGAAAAGAGGAAAATAGAAATAGATTATCTGTTTTAATTTTTTATTGTCATTGTTTATTTCTTAGAGACAGAGAGCAGCAGGGGACGGGCAGAGTGAGAGGGAGACAAGGAATTGAAAGCAGACTCCAGGCTCTGGGCTGTCAGCTCAGAGCCCGTCTCGGGGATTCCCTCACCAAGAAAAAGTTCATGACGGGGCCAAAGTCAGCCGCTTAACTGACTGAGCAACCTAGGAGCAGAAAAGAAGTTGAGACGGTCCTTGTACACAAGGCATACGTGTTTCCCCAAAGGAGTTAGTGACCAAGTTGCTCAGGAACACCCAGCACTAAGGGCCAACAAGCAGGACACAGATTCAGAAAGAAAGGCCGTCTTCTCAGAGAGCGAGGAGTATTGTACACGGATGGGGCAGGACACCAGCATCTCCGCACAGCAGGAGGCTCCCCCCGCCCCACACCCAAGAAGCTGCGAGGTGAGTGGGGCTGCCGGAGGACTCCGCCCCTCCCCGAGTCCACCCGAGCGATGACAGGGTACAGATCTCCAGAGAACTCACAGATGGCCTCTGAGACAGGCAAGCTCCACACCACAGGACCCACCACGGACCAGCAGGGAGAGGGAAGAGCAGGAAAGAGGCAAAGCCATCTCCCTGGCTTCTGACCACGGGACCAGGGAGCAAGCTGCTCTGTTTCCAGGAGGAGGCACAGTCGTCGGGAGGAGGGTGGTGGCCCGTGTGGAACTCAGCCCACAGTCGGCCCAGATGGAGCTTCACTACAAGGTGCATGGAAAGGCCTCCGGGAGACAGAGTGGGGTGCATGGAGAACTCAAGGCAGCCGAACCTCTAAGGAAAACCGCCTCCCCGAGTCTGACCCACGCCAACCCATGGGACAAAACGGCCATCTTGCAGCTGCGCTGTGCACACGTTCCCCCTATTCCACCGAACCACACACTCCCATGCCCTTTTATTGCTCTCCGTAAAACCACATACGTCTGTGGGCGAGGTGACTGCAGCAAATGCTCAGTGTTCAGCACCTAGAACATTGCCTGCCACGCACTCCAGGAACAGGTGAATACTTTAGTGTACGCCTTGTACCCACACACGTAAATATTACACACGCTGCTTTTAAACATTACGTAGTTCTTTATGGGATAAAAAGACGCACACTGTCTTGTGCTTTATGTGATGGGTGATATGAAGGGCTTGTACCTGTTGCCTAAAGCACGAATCTTAGAGCTCAACCCTCATTTTAGAAGGAGCCTCCCTACCCAATGACGTCTACGCTGCATCCATTCTTGTCTCCTCCCCCAGGCCACTCTGCACACAGTACAATCACCAGCTTTTAAAAAATTCAACAAAATAATGCCGGCCCTTCCCCCTAAAGACACAACGACCCCAGGCCCTTATCTGAAAAGCCAACTCCTTACGGGGCAGTTTCTTTCCCAACACCAGCTGCCTGGTGCCTCACCTGGCTCTGCTTCCGCTTCCATCGCTTAATACAAAACCAAGTTCCTCCTGGACCCCGACTTTTGGCCCCGGAGTCAGACTGCTGGGTGGGTGCTCGGTCAGCCTCAGCTCCTGAGCGACTTCTCCGAAAAAGGCCTTTCCTTAACCACCGTGCGCAAGTAAGCATTTCCTCTTAACCCTTTCACTCTTTCAGATACACTCTTTCAGATATGCCTCCAACACCATCTCCGAGGAGCACAGAAGCCAGAACCTGGCACTCACAATTGTGCAGAATCACAAAGGGGCGCATCCAAGTTGGGTATTTCTGTCTCTGCAGATCGTTCAGGTGCACCGACACAGAAACCCTTGTTGGGGGAGTTGCAATGTACACTTGAAGGGCATCCTGTCCCCAGTTTTCTTCAGTTTCTGGGTCTCCCTCCGTCTGCCCCTCCTCTGGCAACACTCTTTGCCTCTCTAAAAAGAAATTAGCATTAGGAAAATTAGAAAACAAAGAACACTGATCAAAAACTCAAAGATTGTCAATTAAGCAACCCACTTCCTCTGCCTGCCCTGGCACAGCCAGCCCGGCACCACAAAGACTGCCCTGGGCAGGCACCGGACAGGGGAGGAGGGCGGTGGTGTAGGGGGGTGGGGCTGGGACGCAGACACCATCACCACACCATGGTCGCTGGCTGAGGGCAAACTGGATGGTCATTTTAGAAGAACGATGGGTACTAGGCAAGGACCAGTGGGGTTTTTTTACTCCTGTAACAAAGGCTGATGACCAAAATGTTCACTATGACTTAGTCTTTTCCGGCTTGCTCTTATAGGTGTGAGTAGTCTGTTAGTCAACCCATCATGAGCTAGGAAAGTTGATTTCAATTTTAAGGATGTTTGAAAGGCATGAGAAGACACTGAGGTAGTCAAAACTGGAAGGACTGAGACTCCAACAAAAGGGAAGCCCACTGAGCCAACTCTAATGTTCAGAGTCCTCTCTCTCCCTCAAGACATGTGAGGATTCTGAATTTCCTCAGGGATTGGTGGCAATACACCAACGAGCTGCAAAGGAAACCTAACAGAAAGGCAAGCGGAAAGTCGCAGCTAAACGAGCTGTGGACAGCATAAGGTGCACAGAAAATGAGACGGCCACTCGACAAGCACTGCCTGAGAAGCTGACACTTCAGTAATCTGATTGTGCTAAGGAGAAAATAACTGGGCTTTGGGACCTAGCATCAAGGAAGGGTCCTTGGAAATACGCCAGGCCTCCAAATGGAGACCCTGGAGGCCCACCCGGGAGTGGGGGACTGCGTGAGCCCAGCTCAGACTGCACCTTACAAAGACTGGGCCCGTCTCAACTCACGCCTGACTGAGCCCAATAACCGCCGCACTCGGGTTGTGTGGGATGAAAGGCTGAAGGAATACAAACACAAGAAGAGCCTCTATGCTTCTACATCATGTCCAATAGAAAAAAAATAACAAAGAAGAAAAGAAAAGAAAAAAAAAGACGAGAAGATAGAAAAGGAAAGGAAAAGTAAGAAAAGAAAAAGAAAAAAGAATAGAAAAGGGATGCCTGGGTGAATCAGTCCGGTAAGCACCCCACGTAGGTTCAGGTCAGGATCTCAGGGTTTATGGTTTTGTGTCCCGTGTCGAGCTCTGTGCTCACAGTGAAGAGCCTGGAGACTGTTTGGATTCTGTGTCTCCCTCTTTGTCTCCCGCTCCCCTGCTCAGGTTTTGTCTCTACCTCTCTCTCTCTCAAAAGTAAATACTATTAGCAAAAAATTCTTTTAATAAGAAAAGGAAAGAAAGATAGTTCAGGCTACTCGTTTAAGGGACAAACACTTGTTTTCTGCTCATGTTTGTGAATTTGAGCCCTGTGTTGGGCTCTTTACTGACAGAAAAGAGCCTCTCTTCAAAATGGCCTCTCTCTCCCCCGTCCTCTACACTCACACTTGCTCTCAATTTCTTTCTCCCGCAATATAAATAACTATAAAAAAAATTTTTACATCATGTCGACCAAAAGAAGAAAGAACAGAGACGAAGAGGAGACACATAGACTGGAATTACTGGATGCAAAAGTCAACTGTCCAAAAACTATTCTTGACAAATGGCATATTTCAGAGACTCAAAACAGATTCTCAAACTGCAAATTATCGGAGCTAAAAATAAGACCTTCAGCTGCCTGATTGGCTCATTTGCTTAAGCATCTGACAAGCTCAGGTCATGATCTCGTGATCATGGGCACGAGCCTGCTTGGGCATCTATGTCTCCCTCTCTCTCTTCATCCATTGCTCCCAACCTGTCTAGCTCTCCAACATAAAGACTAAAAAAAATCTTGTTAATTGAATTAAGAACTCAGTGGGCTTCAAATCAAACAAGACACAGGTGAATAGACTCAGTAAACTGAAAGATAGGAAGGTAAAAATAAATCTAGGCCATACACAGAGAAAACTTCAAGAAAATACAGAAGCCCAAAAGACACAGAAGATATGGTACAAATATCCAATGGGAACCCACAATGTGGAGGAAACACAGAGTGGGTAGTAACATATCGCTACAAAGATAAGAATAAAACTGATAACGATGACAGTGACTCCACAAAGAACACATGAGGCAAAAAGATGTTAAGGGTCATGAGAAGTCACAGATACTGCCTTTCATGAGATAACACTACCAGCTGACTCTTCAAGAAAAGCAAATGAAGCCGGATGATGGATTGGCATGTATGAAAGTTGAACTAAAATAACCACCAACCCAGAAGTCTTTACATAAAAGAAATATTCTTCCAAGTGAAGAAAAAGATGTGTTTCAGGCAAAACAGAAGCAAAAACAAAAATAAAAACAGAAACAACAAACAAAAACAACACACACACAGTGACTACACATCAACTACAGACACGAACTAAAAGCAATATTAAAGCACACTGTTGCAGAAAAGAAACGTAGTCTCTGAAAGAAATATGAAAAAACAAGGCTTGCAGAACAACGTCACAACAGAAAGGGTAACTATGAGAACAAACCTTAACAATCATTAAGTGCACGAAACAAGGACAACAACGCCAAAATCCATCTAATACTTTAAAATATTACCCAAAAAAAAGGAAAAGAGGAGTTCAGTGTGGTTCAAGTGTCAAAGAAAAGAGCAGGGGCGCCTGGGTAGCTCAGTCAGTTGGGTGTCCGACTTTGGCTCAGGTCACGATCTCACGGTTTGTGAGTTGGAGACCCGCGTCAGACTCTGTGCTGATGACTCAGAGCCTGGAGACTGCTTCAGATTCTGTGTCTCCCTTTCTGCTCTGCCCATCACCCGATTGTAGTAGGTTTCTCTCAAAAAACAAATCTTAAAACAAAGAAAAGATAAAAGGAGAGAACAGTGTCAGGGAAGCAGTACAAGTCTTGAATCAAGCAGGGGTCAGTTTAAAATGCACCTGCCTCTAAAAATAGATATATTCCCATTACCTAACAGATCGGTGTAATCAGAGTAGGACAGGGCTGTCCAATAGAGGGTCACCTGCTTTAATGCAAGTACTTGAAATGAGGCTACTCAAAGTGAGACGTGTGGAAAGTATAAAATGCACACCACAATTTAAAGACATGATAAAAGAGAATGCAAAATCTTTATTTTTTCTCACACTGGCTATACACTGAAATAATATTTTGGATATGCCTGTTAGTAATATTTTTAAGCTCATTCTCGCTTATTCCTTACTTGGTTGAAAGTGGTTACTAAAATCTGAATTTCGCAATTTACAAATTTCATCTAAAAAATAAATAGAGAATACTGCATTCCGCTCAACACCCATAATTTACAGCACAGACCTGGAGGAAGGGCTCGAACCCACCAACCTCGAGATCATGACCTGAATCGAAGTCCAAGCCTTAACATACTGCGCCACCCTGGTGGCCTTTTTGTGTGTGGGTTGCATGTGTGAGGAATGGTTTAACTCACAGTAATAGAATCTATTACTTGTAACAAAGTAATCATTTACAAGAAACAAACACTGGAGGCCATGAGGAGATGTATGCTGGCAGGTTGGAGGAATGATTTCTGTTTTCATGAAGAGAAAAATGTATGCAGCCACGAACCTTTGGAAACCTGTTATTTTCTGTATTTTCTCAACGTGTCTGAAAACCGGTTGAGCTATTTGCTTAGCTCAAATGCACTTCGTCCTTCACTCCTTCGGATTTCTTCACAAAGCCGTGTGAACCTGGAGTCCCGGGAGTTCCCTGGCGGCAGACGTTCTCCTAACGTGTTTACTCCCCATCGTGTTACACAAAGATCCCTCCAGATGCCTGGGATTTCCTCAGTGGATTGCTGCGTTTCAGAGAGAGATCTGTGAACAGCCTCTCACCTTCCGCCAGGAAGAAAGGTCTGTGTCCTATCAAAATGAATGAAATCTTGCCACTTGCAGATATATCTGGAGGATATTACGTTGTGAAATTAGAGAAACTGCCAGAGATTGCTGTCTGAGTGGCAGCTGCATTGCTCCTGACTCCTTCTTGCTGATATATTTCCTTTGCCCTAGAAAAAAGGCAGGTTGCTTTCCCTCCGGCCTTCTGTCTACAGGCCAACCTCTTGTGCTCAATGCTTTCCAATGCACTGGGGTAGCTGCTTCTGTGCCACTGTAAGTTTGCCAGAGAAGGGCATGAGGCAGTAAATTTGCAAGCCGTCCCACATCCAGGAAACTTGCTATCAAAGAGATGATGATTAAAAATCAGAAAGGAGGCTTCCAGACTGCTTCCACCAAAGTCCCACAAGGAGGAACTGGTCAATAAATAACAATGATGAGTATGATGATAATCATAATCAAAATAAGAATAACAAGGGAGAAGAAACACACTGGGGACATAAGTTGTTCAGCTCAGATGAAAATGGAATTAAAATGGGCCTGCGGACATGAGCACTATTTTCCAGGCAAGCTAGGTGTCCTGAGAGTAACGTCTGTGAGGTTGGCATGAAAGGAAGTACCAAACACAAGCGCACTGCATCACGAGCTACGTAGGGCAGGAAGGCTTTTGGCTCTGGCCTTCCACTTACAACCAGTGGGCAGAGGCCCTCGTGATCTATCTCAGTGTTGGCTTCTCTGTGCTGGCTGGCAGCCATGTCTGTGGAATTGGGCTCTGGTCCCCGAGTCTTTGCATGGACTGTCTGCCCTGACCACCTGGGGAAGAACAATGCTCATGCTCCAACACTGGACTTCTCATCATGTGGTTACCTCACAGCGACCCGTGGAACAGGGGCACCAACAGCCCTCAAGCTAACAAGCACACAGGTCTCAGTAAGGGAGGGCAATGTGTCCTTGGGAATCGCCATGTGTTAGCTGCTTGTGAATGCTGGGCACTCTCTGAGTAACAGTTACGTGGTTCCTGACTCGACCTCTGATCTCCAACTCCCTTTGCACACAAGTGAAGATGGCTCCCTCCCAATAACACTTGCCCCAATCCAGAAGACTTTTTGCCTTCTCTTGCCAAGAGAGGTGTCACAAGTGAGTCCATGGAGAACCCATTGTCCATGTTCCCCTGGATCTAGGGCAACGTAGCAGGACTCCACAATTAAAATCAGAGAGACATAGTTCCAGGCTAGGAAACTCAGTCCCTCACTGGAAAACCTGTTTAGAAAGAGATCAAGGGAATCAGAAGGGATACAGTTGGGTCCCAAATCTCTGTCCCAGATGATAATAAAATAAATCTGTGAAGGAAGTGACCGGCACAATTCCCCAGGGAAGCTTCGTGTCCTATGACTATGGAAAACCTGTGGTTTATGGAGAAATAAAACCTACTTTAGCTACACCTGGGAGCTTGAATGTAGCAAAAGAAACCCAACATCTGACTTCAAAGAGTGTAAGGGGGTTGGGGCGCTTGCCATCTTTACAGCTTTTCCTGTCCGTGGGTAAAAGAAGTTGTGATCTGGAAGGCAGAGTCTCAAATACAAGCTGATGCCCAAGTGTGTAGGACTGGGTTCTGATTCTGTTTAGTTCTTTCTGAGTCGTTTCTTTGACGATCACCTGCTGGCACAACGACTGGGCATGCAGGATCCCTGAAAGTCTCCAAAAGCAGGATGTTGAGGCAGTCTATGGCGGGGGCAAAGAGCACAGTAATAGTCACTGCACAAACAAGAGACTTCAACGCCCAACGGTTTGAGGAGGACAACATGTTTTCGTTGATATCAGAAATTAGTTGTTCGGGGGGTTGAAAACAACCTTCATGTGTGCTCACTGGGAGTTAATCGGCCCTATCTGCAATGAGAAAGAGTGAAAGCATGTCATTGGCAGCAACGTGGATGCAACGGGAAGGTTGTATGCTGAGCGACATAAGTCAGTCAGAGAAGGATACATATCATATGTTTTCACTCACATGTGCTTCTTGAGAAGCTTAAGAGAAGACCGAGGGGAAGGGAAGGGGAAAAAAATAGTTACAAACAGAAAGGGATGGAGGCAAACCATAAGAGACTCTTAAATACAGAGAACAAATGGAGGGTGGATGGGTGGTGGGGGAGAGGGAAAATGGGTGATGGGCACTGAGGAGGGCACTTGTAGGGATGAGCACTGGGTGTGGTATGGAAGCTAATTTATCAGTAAAGTATGAAAAAAAAGACTAGATAACACTATCATGTGATTACTTTTTTCCTTCTGACTATGGCCCTAAAGGCCACATCTCTATCAAATTTTGCCACAGCAGTGAGGCCAACTGTCTCCCAATATCACCTGCCACTACCCACAAGCAAGCCTCTTGTGCTTCACACATTCATGTCCCCAGTACCTCCTGTTCCCAAGATACATCTGGCAGACACCAGAAGAGCATCAGTGCCTCAAGCGATTCCAAATTGATGGGAACTTGGCAAGACTCCACCAATAAAATTGGAGACAAAGGCTGCCCGACTCCAGCACGGAATGTCTCCCAATGAACACACAGTGAGGATAAATGCAAGAAAATTGAAAAGATACACTGAGGGCTAAGGTTCTTCATCTCAGGTGAAAACAGAAAGAAGCTGGAGCTGATGTTACTAGCACAACTCCCTGGGCAAGTGTGGGTTCCAAGGAGTGAAAAAGACCTGTGGCCTGAAGAGAAATGGAACACCCACTAGCTGTACCAGGGAGTCCCGTGAGCAGCATCATGCACCCCAACGGCAATATGGTCAGCAAAGTGTCAAGCTCTGGCCAGGTTTCAAGCCATTCCCATCTGTGGATAGAGGCCTTTGTGACTCACAAGGTAGGCTCTTGCTCCTGGCAAGTCTTCAGATTCAGGCTCTGGTATTTTAGTCTTGGAGTATTGTTGTGCCCCAACCTGCTCGGTGAATGAACTTTACACGCACGGTCCCTGAGTGTCTCAGGGGGTAGGTAGCTCAGGCTTTCCCGAAAGGGGTGGGTAGAGAGCAGGGCAATGGTCCCATGGCAACAGAAACCAGCCAGACACAGAGTTCTTACTGGCAGGAGGTCAACCTTTCCTTTTCGATACCAGAAATTAAGTGCTATGTGATGACACACGGTGTGAGTGCAGGTTCCCCGGGAAGGACTGGGCACTGTCTGACTGACAGCCCTGTAGCTCCTCAACATGGCCCTAGGCCTTTGATCCAGAAAGGAGATCGGATCCTTCCGAACCTCCTCGGCCCCTGTGCACAAAGCAAGCCTCTTGGGCTGAACAGTTCCGATCCCTGATGACATCTTTGGCCAAGGTAGGTCTTGCAGAGGAGGCCCATGGATTCCTATTGCCCAGGCCATCCTAGATTCCTGGCAACTGGTCACAACTCCATGATTACCATCAGAAAATGCTCCTAGATGATGTCTGTGAATGTCCCATAATGATATCCTCATTAATGAAAGAGCAAGGGAATCTGAAGGGATGCACTGAAGGCCAGATGTCTTCCTCACCGAAGAAAATGGTATAAAGCTTCCAATGAAGTCACTAGCACTTTTTCCTGGGCCAGGTTGGTGTCAGCACTAACCTCAGTGGGCCAGGCCTCAGGGGAACCTCCGGTAGCTACACTTAGGAGCCCTGTATGTAAAAGGGCTATCACTTTCTTCCATTCCTTTCCTTCAGCGATAGAGCAGTGGTGATTTGAAGGATCTTTCTTATCTGGCTCCTGGCTGACCCCCAAGTCCCTGGAGATGGTCTCTGATCTTTACTTATGGAGATTCTTGTTTCTACCTCCTTAGGCAAGGTATGCACTTTGCTTGGACAAACCATTAGCATCTCAGAACTTAGGAAGCACAGGCATTCCAGGAGGTTGGGAGAGAGCAGGAAGTAACCATCTGAGCCAACACAATCCTGCCTGGCCCTGACTTCTTAGGAATGCAAGGACAACCTTTCTTTCTTCCCCAACATGGCAAACGAATTGCTGTGGGGTAGCACACCACCGAGTGGGAGCTCGCCTAGAGCTTCTTGTCACTGTCTGAGGACAGACCAGTTGCTCCTGAATCTGGCCCCTGATCCCAGTCTCTTCTTGACCCTGACGTGAGGTGGGCTCTTTCCAGCACCACCTGCTTTGAATTGCATTAGCGTCTTATATTCTCTATTCTATTTAACATCTAACCTGATTGCTTTGCAGCATGACACCTGTTTCTGGACTGCATTCATCACACAGGGACACATCACTGTGTGTTTTTATGTCTCCGGCCACATAGACTTTACCATAACCTATGTTGCTAAAATGCAAAGTCTCCCAATGATTGAGCTGTGAGTACGTCTGCGGGATTGCCAAACAGGAAAGTGATATCTGACAGAAATATAGAAATATCTCAAACCACTTGAAAGACAGCCTGTCAGTTGTGGTTCCTGCATGCGGTCACGTTCTCCTATCACCTAGAAATGAGGAGGTCGCATATTTAGAAACACCTGAGAGTAGAAAATGTCATAAAGAAACGTTGAATCTTCATGACAGCACATTCTTTTGTCTTATTTTCCTTCATTTATTCTAAATATCTGAGTGGCAAACATTAGATTTTATTCGACTACTGCTGAGGTAGAAGCATAAAGAGAAACTAAATAGAAATATTCTTGGAATAAGTGAGTCATTCACAATAGATCATTAGGGTTTTTGTTTTATTTCTTTTGTTTGTTTTCAGTCCTCTTTGTAATATGTCCACAATGATGCCTCCAGTTTTGCTTTGGTTTTTAGCATCGCTTTATTTGGGGACTTTTATCATTCCATACAAATTTTAGGATCTTTTGTTCTGTGAAAGATGGTGGTGGTATTTTGATAGGCATTGCGCTAATGTGTCGATTGCTTGGGGTAGTATAGACCTTTTAACCATTTTGTACTCCAAACCATGGGCATGGAGAGGTTTCCCATTTCTTTGTGTCCTCTTACATTTCGTTCATGAGATTTCAGAGTACAGATTTTACACCTCTCCATTAGGGTAATTTCTATGTAACTGACAAAGTTTCTTTGGTGCAACTGGCAATAGCTTAAAGCTCTCCCATCACGTTTGCTCTAAAAATGAGAGACAAATATTCCAGGAGAAATCATGTCAGCACTTCCTGTCCATCTGAGTTCACCTTGCTATCCTAATTCCCACATATGTACTGGCACACACACACACACTGAACGGTGTGTTCAAGAGAGACTGGACACTGGGCAATAACAAGACAGCAGGAAGAAAGAGGTGAGCGAGAGCTCTTTCATGGGGCAGCAGCATCCATTGTCACAGCTGCATGCACAAAGGCCCAAAATGGGCAAGAGATTCTTAATGTTTGTAGGTTTCTGCTGCACCCAGGACCATCCTTGACCCAGCCTCCAGAGGAAAGGACTAGTGTCCTACAGTCCACCTCTCTGGGAACCTGGAATTATGATGAACTAACTCCCAGTAGTTTCACAATAGCTAAAGAAGAAAAGACTTTGGTGTTCTCCCATAACCAGTTGTGTTGCCAGTAGGTTTCTCCTGAGTTCCGTAAAATCATAAAGTGTCAACTGGCCTTGGTTCTCGATCAATGCCTCACTGTGTTCTGAAAGACTAGAGAAGGACTTGATACTTGCTGAAGCCTTTAGAACCTAGAGAGGTTTGGGGACTTGGGGCGGTGAGGGGTGGGGATACGGAAGGACATGTCGGAGCCCTGTACACTGACCCCAGAGCCCAAGTCCAGTAACAGTCCGGGGTCCCCAGGCTCTTCATTGGAAACGGGGGGTTCATTTTGCTTGCCGACGGGAGGATGCCTCACAAGTCACGAGTATACACTGGGGATAGACAAAGGGGAACGACAGAAACCTGAGGTCCATAGCACAGCTCTTGGGTGTGTGGCTTATGAGCTTTACTCAGGGACCTTCGAAGGCCATGTTAGCTTAGGTTTAGGTCCGATTAGGTTAAGCTGGGGTCAGGGCGCTGATTCTGTTTGGTGGTCTTCATGCCTGTGGCTGCAGTGCTAGCGCCGGGCACCAGGGAACAGGCAGCCTCCTGTGTCCGTGGTGCACACTGAGACTTGCTGGAAGAACGGAACAAGGGAAAGTTCGTGCAGAGGTCATTCTGGAATCCCCCTGCCTCAGATACAACGGGAATCTCCCATGAGTAGCAGTTATCTCCACAGAATAAGCCCATTAAATCTAGACAGAGGGCTCCACAGTCCTTCAATTTCTTCATTCAGTAACTGCTCCAAGCACGCATTTTGTGCTAGGGGATCTGGTGGGACTAACTGAAAGGCTGGCAATGACAAAGCGGTCCCCGCCTGCCAGGTCTCCACAGTCTGGTGGGGAGATGAACGAAGGTATGAAAGACAAGATTTGTCCCAATCAAAAGGGAAGGGGTTCAAGGACTGTAATAGTGAAAAAAACAAGTGTGCTGTGAGGACAGCCTGGGGAGTCACTGGAGGTGACATCTGCTGGGACCAGAATGACAAGAGGGAACCACGCTGCCCGTGTCTGCAACATGTCAGGAGAAGATATTGCTGTGGCCAAGAATAGGAGACAGAATCGAGTTTGTCCAGACACATCAGAAAGGTGGCTAATGTGGCTGTGGGATCCTGGGAGGGGAGAGGCAGAGAGGAGCCAGAGCATAGACCAGATGCTGGGACCTGGTAGACTAATATATTAGCTTTCCATTCCTCTCTGACAGAATTGTCTAGATATTTAGAACCTTAAAACTACAAATGAATAGCTCACAATTTTTGTAGGAGAGGAATCCAGTCACAGCAGAGCTGTGTGACCCTGCCTCAAAGTAAGTCTCTATGAAGCCAGGGTTGTGGTCTCAACGGAGACTCAAAAGGGTGATACTTTCCTTCCAAGCTCACTCACACAGACAGTGTCAGAACTCAGTTGCAACTGAGAGCCTATTTTAATCTTTTGACTTGGAAACTTGCTTCTTACTCTCCTATATCATGTTCTCATATGGTATTCCCTAACTGAAGTGTTTGATTCCCCATTTCCAGGGTTAGCGGAGAGACAGAGGGAGCAAATGAGGACAGAGAGCAGAGAGAGAGAGGGAAAAGGGAAGGAGAGAGAGAGAGAGAGATACAGAGAGAGAAAGAAAGAGGAGTAGACAGACAGAGAGAGATGGAACAAACACGGGACAAAGCAAGTAAGAAGTGACAGAATTTCTGTCCTGAAATCTGGAAACTGACCTCCCCTCACTAACAGCTTAGTGGTTTCACAAGGAGTGACATTTCCTGACTGGACACAGATCACTGTCTGTGTCCCCGGGGAATGTCCAGGAGAGTGTGTTCAGCAGACTCCCCCAGAACTGAGAACAGTGGCTACATTTTGGAAATGGCAGGAAGTGGTAAACATCCAGCCTCACTCGTCATTAGAAAAGTGAACATAGGACGAGGAGTTTGGTGTAATTTCTCATCCACAAAACGAGCAAAAATAACTCATCACACTCCTGAAACTAGACCCCTTGTTGTGCATTAGAGATCAGGGCACTCATTTTTCAGTAGCGAGAGGGGCCTCGACTCTCTTACTGGAGGGTGATTGTTGCCATGATTTCAGTTGCCATCACCTTTGATTCCGGTGGGGAGGGGTCTGATTCTGGAGAGCAAAGACAGTGACTAGGGATTTGCACAGACTTTCATGTAGGCATGTGTCATCTCTGCTTTTTCTCTAAGAGCCTTGAATGGGACACCTCCTTCTCAGACAGAGAGGATCCGATTCCTCTGGCTACAGGACCATGATACAGCATCTAGAATGATGGTGCCAGAGAGAATGTCACACACTGTTGTCAAGACCATTTAGTGGACCATGACCGAGGGAGTGGGCTGTTTAGATTTCTGCTTCTTATTTTAATTTAAATTTTAGTTAGTTAACATACAGGTTTCAGAAGTCGAATTCAGTGATTCATCAGTTACGTACAACACCCAGTGCTCATCACAAGTGCCCTCCTTAGTACCCACCACCCATCTAGCCCATCTCTCACCCACATCCCTCCATCAACTCTCAGTTTGTTCTTTATCATTAAAAGTCTACCTCTTTTCTAGGTCCACCTGGGTGGCTCAGTCGGTTGAGTGTCTGACTTCGGCTCAAGTCATGATCTCAATCTGTGAGTTTGAGCCCCGCGTCAGGCTCTGTGCTGACAGCTCAGAGCCTGGAGCCTGCTTCGGATTCTGTGTCTCCCTCTCTCTCTGCCCCTCCCCCGCTCATGCTCTGTCTCTCTCTGTCTCAGAAATAAATAAACATTAAAAAAAATTTTTTTAAGTCTACCTCTCTTCTCGTCCTCACCTTCTCATATGTTAAATTCCACATACTAGTGAAATTGTATCTTTGTCTTTCTCAGAGGGACTCATTGAGCTTAGCACAATACATTCTAGTTCCATCCACATAGTTTCAAATGGCAAGACTCCATGCTTTTGATGGCTGAGTAATATTCTCATCAAGACAAAACCTTCTGCACAGTGGAGGAAACAATGAACAAAACTAAAAGCAGCCCACAGCATGGGAGAAGATATTTGCAAGACACATATCTGATAAAGGGTTAGGATCAAAATCTAGAAACAACTTATCAAACTCAGCACCCAAAACCAAACAGCCCAGTTATGAAATGGGCAGAAGGCATGAATAGACACTTTCCCAAAGAAGACTTCCAGATGGCTAACAGACATATGGAAAGATGCTCAACATCACTGTGCATTAAGGAATGCAAAGCAAAACCATGATGAGAGACCACCTCACACCTGCTAGAATGGCTAAAATGAACCACACAAGAAAGAACCGTTGTCGGTGAGATTTGGAGAAAGGGGAACACTCTTGCACTGCTGGTCACAATACAAACTGGTGCAGCCGCCCTGTTATGACTTTTTAAATTTTTTTTTCAACGTTTATTTATTTTGGGGACAGAGAGAGACAGAGCATGAACGGGGGAGGCGCAGAGAGAGAAGGAGACACAGAATCGGAAGCAGGCTCCAGGCTCTGAGCCGTCAGCCCAGAGCCCGACGCGGGGCTCGAACTCACGGACCGCGAGATCGTGACCTGGCTGAAGTCGGACGCTTAACCGACCGCGCCACCCAGGCGCCCCTGTTATGACTTTTTAAAGAAGCAACGTCAACAAGCGCTCCCCCTTCTATGGCTACTTGTTGTTCCCATTGATGTGTACCGTTAAGGGCACTGGCAGCAGGTGAAGCTTTTTCCCTATGAGGAGTAGGGTAACAAAAAATTGAAAACCAATGTAAATGGATATTTAAAGATACGAAGTAGGGTTTACCCAGATGAAATGAAAATAAGAATAAAAACAGAAACATAACAGTTTGCCCAACAAAAAAGCCAAACTCACATTGTGATTCCACTCTCTGAAGATAATGCTTAAGGTAGAAAAACAGTGTAGGCTGTGATTGCCCTTGAATGCCAGGATTCTTATTTCCTTCATCAGCCTTATTTTGTCTATGCAAAGAACACAGAAAGCTACCGGCAAATGTAACCTGGTTTGGTTAAGCTGCTTCAAAATCTAAGGAAAGTCAATAAGGAAGAGGACCCAATGGAGGTTTCCAAAGAGAATGACTTGATTGTCACAGGAATAGAGAAGTCCTTGGAAAAACTAAAGAGGCCTAGCAGATTTCTGCCACAATGCTATAATTTGGTGAGACAAATTCCCAGAGAGATACCCGATCCCCTCCACTTTAAACCTACGTTCTAGGAATAAATACACAGGTGAGATGATAACACATCTTTTATTCAATATAAAAACACACTTTTCCAAAAGCTCTAATTCATTCCTTTCCAAGACCTTCCTGCCAAGTTTTCCTTTCGGAGGACGTTTCCTTTGAAGTGCAGATCTCTGCTCTCAATGACCCATGCTGTTGTCTCCCATCCCTACTAACCACATGGACCCCCTTTTCACCTCTGTCTTCCTCATTGGCAGTGATCTCCACATGGGCACAGATCACATTTTGTCCCGGTCACTAATGAAGATATAGTGCTGGACACAGAGGAAGGATGGGTGGCCTTTAAAGGAATTCATACAAAATGAACCTGTTTTTGACTTGCGTCATGAGCGTCAAAACTACAGGCCCAGGATGGCATGCACGGAGTATTTCCCACTAACCTTCCGTTGGTAAGCTGCCTTTGTCTATCTGTAAGACATTGTCATCCTCATTCTTCTTCAATACCTGCACAACTACTGCTATTTCTGCACGGGAAAGAGAGGAGTCTCTACGCAATGTGACTTAGAGGACATTGTAACTTCTTCTAAGGTAGTTCTTTTTTTAAAATGGTTTTTCATGTTCATTCATCTTTGAGAGACAGAGAAAGACACAGCATGAGTAGGGAAGTGGCAGAGAGAGAGGGAGACACAGGCTCTGAGCTATCAGCACAAGGCCTGACAAAGGGCTCGAACTCACAGAAAGCGAGATCATGATCTGAGCCCAAGTCGGACACTCAACTCACTGAGCCACCCATGTGCCCCCCCCCCAACGTAGTTCCGAAGCCACAGCAGTCCTGGCAAGGGTGTCATAACTACAATCTCATGTAATTCACCTACTAAACGATTGGACAGGTACTCATTTCATTTTGTTTCTTTTTCAAATTGCATGTTTTGTAGTCTCTTTGATTTCAAAAGGTTAATACAAAGAGTTAAGTAGTTTCAGGGTCCAAATATTACCCAGTGTGCATTTTTGCAGGTACACATTTCAATCTCCTTCACGTGGTGCGAAAACTACCCCAGCAACCACCTTCCCTCTAGTACTATCAAACTATTACCATAGTAGGGTCTGTTACTGGATACTCTACTCGCTCTCACTCTCTCACTTTGTCTCTTCCTCACGACCTCGCTCTCTTATTTCCGGTGATTCTTTACTTCTAACCCATGAATGATTACAATATTACATGGTACTTGTATATTTCTGACTGACATAATTCACTTAGTCCAATAATCGATAGTTTCAACAAACCATTACAAGTTGAAACTTTACACTCTATCACTGGGCTGAAAAGTACATATCTTACTGGCTGCCCCAGGAAGGAAACACACCTCTGTCAAACCCATAAAAAAAAAGAAGGCTGCTAATTTGGAACCAGGGCGCTGAAGAAGGGGCATAAGACCAGCCTTGCCTTGCAGCCCAGCAGATTCTCAGCCCCTCCTCCCCACCAAGAGGGCTAGCTCAAACCAAACACTGGCCATTCTCTCCTGTCTGCCCCACCTGGCTCAAAGCCAAACGGAAGCCCCGAGCGTCCCCAGAGAACCTCACCAGCCCAAGCCCAATACCTTAGATGGGCCTTGTGAATTGCCAGGGGCTCTGGGGATGAGGGCTGAGAGGCAGGGCAGAGGTAGAGGACCCAGGGAGCCCAGGACTGGGGCATAGTCCATATCTGAGATCTCCCTGCGCCTCCCACCCCTCCTGGGTCCTTGTATAAACGCGCCCGAACCCAAACCTCCAACATCCGGAACCCCTACCCAGACCCCAGACCCGCCCTCTCTTCCTCCTCCCTGCACCTGTGGGTTGTATGTCAGGGAAATTGCAAAGCTGGGGAGTGGCGTCCAGCCAGAACAGAAAGATTTGGCCTGATAAGGGGAGCGGGTACCAGGGAGCATGCCCCATCTGACTAGCGGTGGGGTGTGCCAGCCACGCCTGAAGGGCCGGACCAGGCCAGGCCACCTTGCTGGCCCGGGAGGGGCTGAGGCAGCAGTGGCTGGGGTGTGTTTCCCCAGGAGCAAAGACCCTTCAGGAGAGACGGACACAGGCAGGGAGGGGGGAGGGGAGGCGGGCGCCAAAGGAGAGGTAAAGGAGGCAAAAGGCAAAAGGCAAAAGCCTACATCACCCAGTATTCCCATGCTGTCTCCCACCCAGGTGCTAACCAGGCCCGACCCTGCTTAGCTTCCCAGAGAAGACGGGGTCGGGCGCGTTCAGGCTGCTATGGCCTAAGAGGAGACAACTGCCACTGGGCGCCTCAAGAGCCTGCTCAAAGGGTCCCAAGCCAGGCTGGTGCCGCGCTTCACCCATGCACGCGCCTGCCTGCTTGCCTGACTGCCAGCCTGCCGGCTTGACTGCCGCCGCCCTCGGCCGAGGGCCAAGGCCCCGGGCCCCAGGCGAGTGGCAGAGGCCGCGCCACCGGACCCTGGCAACGCGCTGTGGCACAAGCCCCGGCGTTCTGCAATCCCGGGACTCTTGCAGGCTGCTCCCGGCTGGGCCGCCCGCCCGCCTCCGCTTCCATCCTGAACCGCGCCGCAAGGCACCTCGCAGGCCCGCACCACAGCACGCTGGGCTGCTCCCTGGGAAGTGGGGGCAGCGAGCTTGGAGCATCAGGCCGCTCGTGCCTTCCGGGTCCGCCCGGCCGGCCGGGGCTCTCAGCGCCTCTTCCGCAGCCCTAGGGCGAGCGCAGCCAGCCACCAGGCCGTTCCCTCCCCTTCTGCCCCACCTGGTGCAAACCCACCCCGGCGTCCCCACCGCCCCCAGACAACATCAGCAGCCCGAATCCGCTGCCCTAGCTGGGCCTCCTGAAATGCCAGGGGCCCTGGGGATGAGGGCTCGAGGGAGGGAAGAGGTCCAGGACCCAGAGAGCCCAGGCCTGTGGCGGATGCGGAGTCTGGGGTCACGCTGCCCCTCCGGCACCCTCCTGGGTCCTGTATCCGCCCACCCAGCCCCCACCCTCCAGCCCCCAGGCCCCGGTCTCCGGTTCCGCCCACACACCGCACCCCCCACCCACCCCCCCACCCCCCTCGGAGCGGGTGCGGGTGCGGGTGCGGGTTTGGGTGGTGTGTCAGGAAAGGTGCAAAGCTGGGCCGTGGCTTCCAGTCGCTGCAGTGGGATTTGGCCGGGTTCCGGGAGTGGAGAGTGTGCCCCTTGGAAGCGCCCTGGGGTGTGCGGGCATGGGAGGGCGAGGCGGGGCGTGGCCGGGCCAGGCAGGGCCGCCTTGCTGGCCCGGGAGGGCCTGAGGGAGCAGTGGCTGGCGTGTGTTTGGCCCCAGCAGCGCAGCTCCCTGGGGAGACAGGGTCGCAGGCAGGGAGGGGGGAGGGGCGGCGGGCGCCCAAGGAGAGGTGATGGAGGCCACAGGCTTAAAAGGCAAAAGGCTACAGCACCCGGTATTCCCAGGCCGTGTCCCATGCAAGTGGGAACCAGCCCCGACCCTGCTTCGCTTCCCAGAAAAGACGGGGTCGGGCGCGTTCTGGCCGGTAAGGCCGAACAGGCCAGTGGCTGCGGCTGGGCGCATCAAGAGCCTGCTCCCCGCGTCCCAAGCCAAGCGGGTGCCGCGCTTCACCCATGCACGCGCCTGCCTGCTTGCCTGCCCGCTTGCCGGCCTGCCTGCCAGCTTGCCTGCTTGCCTGCCACCGCCCTCCGCCGCGGGCCAAGGCCCGAGCCCCGGACGGGTGGCAGAGGCCGCGCAACCGGACCCTGGCAACGCCCTCTGGCGCAAGCCCCGGCGTTCTGCAATCCCGGGACTCTTGCAGGCTGCTCCCGGCTGGGCCGCCCGCCCGCCTCCGCTTCCATCCTGAACCGCGCCGCAAGGCACCTCGCAGGCCCGCACCACAGCACGCTGGGCTGCTCCCTGGGAAGTGGGGGCAGCGAGCTTGGAGCATCAGGCCGCTCGTGCCTTCCGGGCCCGCCCGGCCGGCCGGGGCTCTCAGCGCCTCTTCCGCAGCCCTAGGGCGAGCGCAGCCAGCCACCAGGCCGTTCCCTCCCCTTCTGCCCCACCTGGTGCAAACCCACCCCGGCGTCCCCACCGCCCCCAGACAACATCAGCAGCCCGAATCCGCTGCCCTAGCTGGGCCTCCTGAAATGCCAGGGGCCCTGGGGATGAGGGCTCGAGGGAGGGAAGAGGTCCAGGACCCAGAGAGCCCAGGCCTGTGGCGGATGCGGAGTCTGGGGTCACGCTGCCCCTCCGGCACCCTCCTGGGTCCTGTATCCGCCCACCCAGCCCCCACCCTCCAGCCCCCAGGCCCCGGTCTCCGGTTCCGCCCACACACCGCACCCCCCACCCACCCCCCCACCCCCCTCGGAGCGGGTGCGGGTGCGGGTGCGGGTTTGGGTGGTGTGTCAGGAAAGGTGCAAAGCTGGGCCGTGGCTTCCAGTCGCTGCAGTGGGATTTGGCCGGGTTCCGGGAGTGGAGAGTGTGCCCCTTGGAAGCGCCCTGGGGTGTGCGGGCATGGGAGGGCGAGGCGGGGCGTGGCCGGGCCAGGCAGGGCCGCCTTGCTGGCCCGGGAGGGCCTGAGGGAGCAGTGGCTGGCGTGTGTTTGGCCCCAGCAGCGCAGCTCCCTGGGGAGACAGGGTCGCAGGCAGGGAGGGGGGAGGGGCGGCGGGCGCCCAAGGAGAGGTGATGGAGGCCACAGGCTTAAAAGGCAAAAGGCTACAGCACCCGGTATTCCCAGGCCGTGTCCCATGCAAGTGGGAACCAGCCCCGACCCTGCTTCGCTTCCCAGAAAAGACGGGGTCGGGCGCGTTCTGGCCGGTAAGGCCGAACAGGCCAGTGGCTGCGGCTGGGCGCATCAAGAGCCTGCTCCCCGCGTCCCAAGCCAAGCGGGTGCCGCGCTTCACCCATGCACGCGCCTGCCTGCTTGCCTGCCCGCTTGCCGGCCTGCCTGCCAGCTTGCCTGCTTGCCTGCCACCGCCCTCCGCCGCGGGCCAAGGCCCGAGCCCCGGACGGGTGGCAGAGGCCGCGCAACCGGACCCTGGCAACGCCCTCTGGCGCAAGCCCCGGCGTTCTGCAATCCCGGGACTCTTGCAGGCTGCTCCCGGCTGGGCCGCCCGCCCGCCTCCGCTTCCATCCTGAACCGCGCCGCAAGGCACCTCGCAGGCCCGCACCACAGCACGCTGGGCTGCTCCCTGGGAAGTGGGGGCAGCGAGCTTGGAGCATCAGGCCGCTCGTGCCTTCCGGGCCCGCCCGGCCGGCCGGGGCTCTCAGCGCCTCTTCCGCAGCCCTAGGGCGAGCGCAGCCAGCCACCAGGCCGTTCCCTCCCCTTCTGCCCCACCTGGTGCAAACCCACCCCGGCGTCCCCACCGCCCCCAGACAACATCAGCAGCCCGAATCCGCTGCCCTAGCTGGGCCTCCTGAAATGCCAGGGGCCCTGGGGATGAGGGCTCGAGGGAGGGAAGAGGTCCAGGACCCAGGGAGCCCAGGCCTGTGGCGGATGCGGAGTCTGGGGTCACGCTGCCCCTCCGGCACCCTCCTGGGTCCTGTATCCGCCCACCCAGCCCCCACCCTCCAGCCCCCAGGCGCTGGTCTCCGGTTCCGCCCACACACCGCACCCGCCACCCACCCCCCCACCCCCCTCGGAGCGGGTGCGGGTGCGGGTGCGGGTTTGGGTGGTGTGTCAGGAAAGGTGCAAAGCTGGGCCGTGGCTTCCAGTCGCTGCAGTGGGATTTGGCCGGGTTCCGGGAGTGGAGAGCGTGCCCCTTGGAAGCGCCCTGGGGTGTGCGGGCACGGGAGGGCGAGGCAGGGCGTGGCCGGGCCAGGCAGGGCCGCCTTGCTGGCCCGGGAGGGCCTGAGGGAGCAGTGGCTGGCATGTGTTTGGCCCCAGCAGCGCAGCTCCCTGGGGAGACAGGGTCGCAGGCAGGGAGGGGGGAGGGGCGGCGGGCGCCAAAGGAGAGGCGATGCGGGGCGCCAACTCACAAAGCGACACCGGCTGAGTCACCCAGGTACCCCGAGGAAGCTACTTTTCTGTTTGTTTGGAAAATGAGTATTTTGTCTGGTTTTTGTGTCGGGAGCATGTTAATGTGTCGTCCGTTAATTCTTTCCCTGTTTTCCCTCTGAAATACCTGCTGTAGGCCGTGGCCCAGAAGGAAGACATGCAAGACAGGATCACTACCCTTGAGAAGCGCTGCCTCAGGGCACAGCACAAAGCCACCTCTCTGCACGACCTCAAAGATAACCTTGAAAACGAGATCCCAAAGAAGGACTCTGTGCATCGACAGGTCGTTGGTTTCGTTCAACATCATTCCACTTTTATTAATTACAAGTCAAGTTAAGGACCAAGTGTCAATGTCAAGGTTTTACGATCTTAGAATCTTGTGTTGACCAGCGGGGTTACTTCAACGTCCAGGGTTTAATTCTTTCGAATTTTATGAAGCATGTTATGGGGCTCCCCTCCTTGATTCCTTCTTTGTCTTGTCTTACATGCACGTTACTCTGTTGCCTGTTAGCACTGTTTACAAAGGAGCAGGGAGTGGCCGGGAATGTGTAGGCAGCTGGCCATTTTGGTTAGTACCTGAGATCAGGGGGAATGGCCGGGGCAGAAGCACAGTCTGGCGTGAGGATGTGAGACCCTGTGCTTTGGGAAGCCGCACGTCTCTTCCTTGGTTGTCTCAGGTCATCCGGCATTGAACAGGAAAACCACATCCAGCTTCTTGGAAACAGAGTGAGCTTTGTCTGGTGTGTTTGTCAAATGTGTCAGTCGACCCAAAATGATAATCAAAGTGGAATACTAGGAAGCCATTAAAATGACATGGAGGAATATTGTTTTAGAGCACGTAAGATGTTCCAAATCAGGAGTGTAAAGGGCAGATCACGAAATACTATGTGTACAGCATGTGATTTATTTTGGAGGGTTTTAAAGCATGATACACGGTCTGTATATACACACAGAGCTATATGCACACAGAAGATGGAAGGAGTCTGTGGGAACAAACGTTAACCTTGCAAAAACCTCACCATGTACGTGATTTTAAAATGACTTTATATATTTTTAATGCTTATTTATTTTTGAGAAAGGGAGCCAGAGTGAGAGAGAGAGAGTGAGCGAGCATGAGCAGTGGAGGGCCAGAGAGGGAGAGAGGGAGACACAGAATCCAAAGCAGGCTCCAGGCTCTGAGCTGTCAGCACAGAGCACGAGGCGGGGTTGACCCCATGAGCTATGAGATCATGAGCTGAGCCGAAGGTGGACGCTTAACCGACTGAGCCACCTCGGCTTCCCTACAAGTCCTTTAACAAAAAATCTCGTGTCTAACTTTTCCACGTTGAAGGTTTCCACGTTTTTGGTCAAGAGGGAGTGTTTTTGTTGAATAATGGTACACTTCCAAAAAGAACTCAATTGGCATCAGGCATGCTCTCAGAAGCTCTGTGCTGGCTGATGTGCCCACCTCAGAATGTCCTATGTAGCGAGCCCTCGGACCCCAGTATAAATATGTTTACGAAGGGTTAGGACCGAACCCTTCTCTCCTTAACTGGTCAGGAAGAACGAGCAAGCTCCTCCAGAAGATGGGTTTTCTTTAATGTGTGGGAACTTTGTCTTTGGAAAGACTTCTTTGAAGATACTGAAGAAGAGCAAAGAGTTTGGCAAGACATGTTTTGCGTAGTGAAAGGAGGACCAAGGCCGTGGGTGACTCCTTGCAGAAAGGAAAGGTTTACTCTGAAGCACCTACCAAACTGTTGGCTTCGGTCAGAACTAACAGTAGATCTCTGCATTTAGATTTTGTTTCACTTTATTAAAAATGGAAACGGAGAGAAGACTTGCTACACTTTGATGCTTTGCCTTCATTTCCTAGACTGTGGATCAAAACCGCCAGTTGCAAGAGCGCCTGGAGGTGGCGGAGCGGAGGCTGCAGCAGACCCCGAGGAAGGCCAAGTCGCTGCCCGAGGTGGAAGCCGAGCCGGCCCAGAGGGTGGCCACCCTCTGCAAGGTGGGGCCCCCGTTTCCTTCTGGGTCCCATGGTGGGAATGTCATTTTCATGGCGGTCCGTTCTTGTATCTCATTTCTCACCGGTAACGTCGGCGTGCCAAAGTCCGCGAACCAGCTGAGATCTGTTTTCGGTGCTACTTTGTCTGAGATTGGAATGCTTTTCAAACGGCAGGCATCATCCCCAGTTTTGTTCCCTCCGGTTTTGTCCGACGTGTGCTGTTTGCCGTTGGCTGCATCTAAGACTCACTGCTTTTCAGACTTAAGTCAGCGACTCAAAGCTCAAGATAGTAGCCTTGGGCAAGAGAAGGACAGGGGTGCCTGGCCGGCTCAGTCAGTGGAGCTTGGGACTCTTGATCTCAGGGTCATGAGTCTGAGCTCCCCGTTGGGTGTAGAGCTTACCGAAGGAAAAAAAAAAAAAACAAAGAAAGCATAGAATTTTTCCGAGAAATGAGAAAATCCTATCCTCTTTTAAACACAATCGTGTTTATTTAAAAAATTCTTAAATGTTCATTTATTTGACACAGACAGAGAGGGCGAGCATGGGCACATACATGAGCAGGGGAGGGGCAGAAAGAAGGAGATAGAATGCCAAGTAGGCTCCATGCTATCGGCACAGAGCCTGACACAGGGCTCGAATGCCCAAACCTTGAGTTCATGACCTGAGCTGAAGCCAAGAGTCAGAACCTGACTGACTGAGCCACCCAGACACCCCTGTAGATATAAATCTTTAAGGATTTCACTCGGGGGTTCCACAAATAGAGTCGAGGAACATGCCAGACCCAGTCCCTTCCCTCCCAGTTCTCACAGCCCTCACCACCCACGGAGGAAGGCAGCAGTTGAAGAGGTAGTTTCCAGACATGATATAGTCGGTGCTGGGATCGAGTGATGCACACAGGACGAGGGAGCACATGACTGGGCAGCCAGTCAGTCCTTCCAGAACCGGGGCTGAGGGAACCTGTAGCAGGGAGCCTGTCGGTGCTTCTGTGTTACTGGTTCCAATGCAGTGAGGGTCCCAGTGGGAAGGGGGGTGGGTTCGTCACGGGATACTGGCCCTCAAGGCTGCCATCAAGTCGGGCAGGCGGCATTGGGCGCCCACAGGCCCAGGCTCCAACAGAGCCTCTCCTCCTTTGCGATCTGCCTGTCAAGTCTCCGTTTCTTTTCTCGCCTGTCCTGTCTCCTGTCCCTGGTCAGCCGTGTAGCCTGACCCTTTGTCTTTGAACACTGTGCTGCTGAGGAAGCTCAACTATGGGAAGTGACTTCACAGCTTAGGAAGGCAGCACGCCTGTTTGCTCTTTCTGCTTGCTGCTTCTTCCTGTCCGTGCTGAGTGGACAGGGGTGTCTCCCGGGGGACGAGGCACCGTCCAAGGATCCGGGACCCGGGGTGGGGACGAGACCGTTGCCTACCCCCGGTCACCAGCATGGAAGCCCACTGCTTCCCACTGGCACGCATGAAGCCGGTAGGGACTGTGAGCAGGCAGAAGGCCGCTCACAGCATGTCGTGCATAGGCACAGCGTGTGGTGTGGGGCAGCCATCTCTTCTGACCCCGCTGTCGCCCACAGGCCGAGCACAGGCGTGACAACATCGAGGAAAGGCTTCGCCAGATTGAGGCCCAGCTGGAGGAAAAGTACCAAGAACTGCAGCGGGTACGAGTCCGGGCGGAGCAGCCGTGCAGCTGGCAGTGGTTGAGGATGAGGCGCAGGCTGGGGGTGTGGGGGTAGGGAGTGGTCCCTTGTTTCCCACTTCTCCCCACTTGGACGCTAGGCCCCTTGTCGATCCCATCAGGGGTACAGTGGACTCTTGTGCGAGTTGGATTCTAGTGAACACTCCTAGCATATGGACAATGTTGTCTGGATGCAGGGGCCCCATAGGCAGTGCCGCCTAGGGGTGGAGGCACCCGCACAGCCCACCGTGCCCACCAGCTCATTAGCAGCTACTCACGGTTGACGCGGGACCTCGTGGGTGTCCCTTGGCCAAAGCGGAGGTACTGGCCTGGGGTAGGGCAGCCTAGAGGAGGGGTCTCCTTCCTTAGGACATGACACTGAGGTCCTGAAATCAGGTCACGGGCCTGACCTTGGTCCCCACATCCTGAATTTCTACTTGAGATGTAAAGGCACAGGTCAGGGTTGATGTTCCTATGAAGAGGAATAGCGTCATCGAGCCTTGACGAAAGGGAGGCCCGTGTCCCTTGAATCCCCTGAGATTTTCCCTGCGGGAGCTGGTCGGAAGTCAACATGAAACACCCAGGAGACAGAGCAGGCAGCAGCTTCCCCAACTTGGGACGTCTATCCAAGGCCATCGGGGTTTTTTTCACCAGAAAACTCAAAACACTCACCCTTAACTTACACCAGAAGCTCGTGTGCTTGGCCCTCAGGGTCAGAGAATAAAACATGAGTTTCCGCGGAGTGAAGCTTCTGATGCCAGCGTGACGGCTTGTGTTGGCCGACCCCAGCCCGCCATGACACATGCACACAAGCGAGCACAACCAGACGCTAGCCTCTTGGGCCGAGAATTCGACCTCACCTACTTAGAGAAGCACTTCATTGCTGTTAGGACTGCATGGTAGTTTGGAGGGACAGGTGTTGAGATAAGGATTCTATTATAACTGAGACAATTGCAAGGACACTTTTAAGCTGCTTTGCTTGAAAAATACTTGGGTGCTGATCCCTTCTTGTGGGGTGGCCAGGGTCTTTTCCAAGTGATGGCTGTTGCTGCGTGTGAGGTGTGGTGGTCGTGCTTTCTGTTGCCTGCTCCCAAGGAAAGAGGTGCCAGCAGGTGTGGCTTAGAGATGAGGAAGCCCGAGGCTGGAGGGACTGTCCATTGCCTAGCCTTCGGGTGTGTCCTGAGGGCTCTTCCTCCTCCCTGGGCCCCCCGACTGCAGGGCACATGTGTACTCCGTACCCCACGGCCCTGCGCCCGGCAGGAGCCCCTGAATCCTGCCGGCCTGTCCTCGCCGCTTCTGTTTTGGGTTAATTCAGGATATGCGGTAGAAACAAGTTTTTAAACCATAAAATTGATGAGTGTTCGTTAAAACACAGAACTGTGAACTTTGCAGTTACGTTCAGAAATTACTGGAGGTAATTAGTTATGAATTTGTAATACAAGTTTCCATTACAAAATGTTCAGGAGATGTGTGAATTTCACGAAAAACAGGTGAAAGTCTTTCTCACCACTGAATCTTTCCCAAAGGGGATTTTTTTTATCTTTGGGTTTTGTCAATGGATTCATTTCTTTCCCCCTGAGGCCAGATCCGAGCTTCTGTTTCCGCCCCGGAATATTCCTCCTCCTGTGTGTAGATAAGCTGGTCCCCTTAAGAATATGCTCTTTCCTGCATGTACATCTGCCTCCTGAGCCCACCTGAGCTAATAATGAGAATATTCTTGAGGGCCCATGCGTGTTTTGTTTCCCAGAAACAAAGGGAACTGCTAAGTGATGACCCCTGGGAAGCAGGTTCCTGCGTTTCTGTGCCCCGCTAGGTCGGTGCTGGCAGTGACGCACAAGCACGCCAAAGAGTGCCGTTCAAAGGGGCAGCCGAGGTTGCCGTGCGTGTGGGTCACACCGCTGGCCATTCGCACGTCTGAGCCAGTGTTCGCACTTTTGCTTGAAGCCTGCATCTTCTCTTTCAGGTAAGGCAGAGAGAAAAACTGAAGGAAGAGACTAACAAACATTTGTCGGGCACTATTGACCAGCTCGTTTCCGAATCTGACAAGCGTCTGCAGCATCATCTTAAGGAGAGAATGGCTGCTGCCGAAGATAAGGTAGGACATGAGAGACAGTGGCCTGAGTGCCCCCGTCCTCACAAAGGAGACGCTCACGTTGTGATCCTGAGGAGCAGCGTGGAGCAGAGGCTAACAGCCACTGCAGAAAGTAGAAATGATTCTTTCACGCGGAAAAACTACAGTCTGTTACCCACTGCCTGCGTTAAGTTCCCAGTGTCCTGTGCCTGCCCGACGTATGTGTGCAGGAAGGTGCGTCTCACTGTCTAGAAGTGGAGTATGGTCTGGGGAGGGCCCGAGAGTAAGTATTTTAGGCTTTTACTAACTGAGACGTAAGGAGTAAGCTAGCTTCATGCTAATCAAAGAAGGGCACAGAAACAGCCATAGGCAGTATATAAATAAGGGGAGGGGCCGGGTGCCTATAACCCTTTGTTGATAGGACCCAGCGGTGGCTGGATGTGGTCAGCAGGCCCTCGTTTGCCACCCCTGTCCTGGAACCTTCAGCCTGGTTCTTGTCTGGGGAGCTAATTTCTACCTCTTTCGTCCAGAACGAGCGGTAGGAGTGCGCAGTTCTGTCAGGCATTTAACCAGCTGAAAACAGAGTTTCTCTTGATCCATGTCCTGCCTTCCCTCTTTTCATCTGGGTTGCAAAGAGTTGAAGCCTGGACTCTTACACCATCATAACAGATACACTTGAGGTGTAACGGGAGGGAAGCAGTATCATAGCATCTCTGTGAGAGAAGCTCTGGTGGGGACAGTTGGATGCGGACCTGATACTACCGGTTCTGGTGACACCTGTGTCCCTGTAGATGAGCCCAGGATCTTCCCTAAGATTGGCACTTGGAGACACCAGTGAGCAATGCTAATTCCACGACACACTTGTTTTGGGTAAAACCCATTATGAGGTGCGTTATTATACCCCACGTGAGGTTCTACCTTGATCACTGGGGCCAGCCTTTCGGTAGAAAGTTGTATGTGAGATTGGAAGTATATTTACGAAACTTAGGTCAGGTTTCCCAAGTGACTGAGGCATCACAGACCCTAAAAGCTAGTACAAACCAGTGTACCTACTGCAAGTAAACTTAGGAACTTGTCATACTTACAGTCAGACAGTGATCTGGGAAGAAATTGTACATGGACAAAGTATGAGTAAAGGCTGTTACTGCAGTTTCACAGACAGCATTTCACTGTGTGGTCATGTGACCCGGTTCGTTGGTAGGGCCATCCGCTCCATGCCTTGTCTGTGGTGCTGCGTTATTGTAAAGAGAAACGTCGGCATGCTCTAGCATGTGGAACGTTTGAAAGAATCAACACTAAAGGACTGTCAGTACCTTTCTCAGAAGTCTCTGTTAGGAGAAGTTGGCAATCTGAAAAAACACTTATAAGAAACGCAACGTGAGAAGGTATTTCCATCTCTCAATCATTCAGTGATCGGTTGAGACTGGAAAGGAGCAGGTGACCTCTGGGGCTCACATTCCTCCAAGGCGAGCCACCACTGTGCTTTCGAGCGGCCCCACGCTCGAAAGTCTGAATGGCACGCATGTGGCGGAGTTGGAGCCGAGCAGCCTATGGGGTTCAGATTTCTGAGTCCCTTTGGGGGTTCGCTCGAAAGCTAAAATGTTCGCGTAAACCTTTCGTTGAGTGCAGCGTAGCCCAGCAGGAAGGTAACAGGTGACACGTGTGTCATCCCAAGGGTTCTCGCGGCTGCATTTGAAATGGTCAAACAGACGAGTGATGTTAGTTTTCATGCAGACCAATGCAGGCAACATGTTATTGTATCATGTAAATAGTGTAGACATGAAGGAGCTACTCTACAATGTTTTTCCACATTCAGTCCTTGCAACCCACGGGGCATCTCACAGTTCCATCCCCTGTGGTCGGGACCAGCCCCATTTTGGGCGCTCAGTTAGCCACGTGCGGCGGTGTCTCTCGCCTGGGACGGCACTGCCTAGGGGCTAGTTGTGTGACCGAAGCTCCTCGTCGGCTTTGCTCCCTGGTGCTGCGTGTGCAGACGTGAGGCTGGGCTGCAGAGGGTCCATGACGGAGCACGTGCCTATTGCACAGAAGGGCTATTCCCCCACAGCCCAGAAAGTCCTGCTCCTCTCTACACAATTAGGAAGAAGTCTTAGTGGCTCTGTGTTTCTCCTCTGTAACCTTGCTATGCCTGAGACCTAACTGTTCAGTAGGGTTTAGGACGTTCACGTGGGATCCGGGTGTTTACTGGAGGACTCTTGGAGAGAATGGTCTTGGGGTTTGTTACTGCTGAATTTACCCATCGTGGTTATGATGGTCAGCATTTCAGCACACTTGATGCAAGTAGTGTTTTCCATTTGTTCCTGAATTCTAATGAACCTACAGTGTTGTATCAGTTTCAAGTGGACAGCATACCGTTTCAACAATTGCACACGTGACTCTGTGCTCGTCACCATCACTGTGGTCACCATGTGTCACCATACAGAGTCCTTAGGATATCACGGACCGTATTCCCTGTACTGTGCTTTTCATCCCCGAGACGGCCTTATTTGATATCTGGATGCTGATGCCTCGTAATCACCATCATCTCTTTTGCCCACCGCCCCTACTCTACTCTCCTCTGGCCACTACCAGTTTGTGCTCTGTGTTGAACGGACTCTTGATGCCAAGACTAGTTAACCTTGCTTGCAGTGAGTGTCGTTGTCATTTGCTGCTTTGCAGGAACACCTTCTACGATAAATGGAAGCACAGAGGGCCGTATTAAAGCGGGCAAGAGTGAGAGGCTCTTCGCTTCACCACGGGTATGACACTTCCCGGTTCACAGATCTGTTTGAGATGCGGCTGGGGGCGGCTTCCCTCTGTCACCAGTATGACCTGAACCAGCTCATCGTCCAAAGTAAAACCATGGGTGTGCTATGGTATGACCCGAACCGGATCAGAGTTACACACAATAACCCTGAGTGTGTTGTAGTCTGACGCGATCCATTTTCCAGGGACCGGCTAACTGATGATGGGGCGGGGCTGGGGGGGACACTGCCCTTCACCGTGCCTAACATGAACCACCTCACAAACACCTATGTTGGCACCTGCTGTGTATCTTCCAGAGGAATCCTCTGGCCGAATGGGCAGAGTGACTGGATGTAGCTCAGGGAGACGGTAGCTTAGTAGTTGGCAAGAGGGAGAAGTACAACCTCATTCCAGAGGTTAGGTTTGGAATCTCAGGAGACCGGGAGGCATGACAGAGCTCGCAGCCATGGGAGGAGGAGTGGAAGTTAGGGCAAGTTCTGTTCGTGTTTGGGTGGGTTTCTTTGCGGCCTCCCTCCACCGAGTGTGGCAGTGATGGTGTGGGGCTAGGAGGGGTCCAGCGTGCCAGGTTCGGCCCAGCATCCCTGGAAGCTATGGTCCCTTCCGCAATGCCAGTGGGGTCACCATGGGAGTGCACACGTGGCCATGGTTGTGAAGGTCACCTTGACATTGGTGGGGTTAGCGTAGTGCTCGCAGTTTCTTACATGTTTGAAAAGACTGGAGAATGAAATGTAATCGCTGTAACTCTGTTGGGCCGTTGGTGAGTCGCCTGTGAGTGAGTGGGTCAGCCGGCTTGTGAGCTGCGTCCTACAGACAGTACTTGTCAGCAAGGTATTAAAAGGTTTGCTTGCTTCTTTGTAGGAAATGGGTACCATGTGAGAGTCATTCTGGTGTGACAGTGCCTCGAGTAGCTGACTGGGCCCCCTTAGGTGCAGGAAGGAGGCTCCTGCTCCAAAGGTTGGCCCACTCAGACCTCACTGGGGTCTGTGCGGCTGCTGACGGGGGCTCTCGGGAGAGTCGAGGGTGTGCTGTGGCTGTCCTTGTTGAGCCTGCTTGTAGGAGAGAAAAGTCAGTGCAGGTAGAGTCACAAGCGGCCCTCCCTGTCCACGGAACTACTGGTGGCACAGCGAATGTGTGTCCGGAGAGAGAAGCACCCAGGAAGATCCAGGCACAGAGCAGCCTCTTGGTTGGCTGACGGAGATCCTCGCCAGCAAGACACCAGTGTGCTGAGTGTCACCATTCCAGGGCTTGAAGTCGGGTATGTGTGAGGAGGCCAAGGGAGCAAACAGTGGATGCGGTGCAGGCCACTCGAGTGCATGTTGGAGTTTTGAAGGGAAGGGGCTGTGCAGGCCCCTGGAGGGTGGCACCCTGGGGCAGTTGCCATAAGAGGGACGTCCACGCCCGTCACCCGCCTGAGGTGAGCTGGCCAAGGAGAAGGATAGAGAGGATCGCAGTGCTCCCGTGGTTGCGGAGGCATTGGCCGCGGTCACAGGTGGCCTTGTGGTCAGAAGACCCCAGGCAGGAGACCGGCTGAGGAACAGGGTCTGTTTGAAGCCGTCTCCCAAAGTGCTCTCTCGTCTGGTGGCAGAAGAGAGGCTGCTGGGAGCTGTGTCGCCGTGAGCGGCCAGAGGCCGTGGGGACGAGACTGAGAAGGTGGCAGGCAGGCTGGACAGCTGAGCCCTCCTGGCACGACCTCACAGCCACGTCTTCTGTTTGTGTAGTCCTCTAGCAAGATGACATGGTCTGGGTTGCAGAGGAAAAGAAAGGTGTCAGACCCACTTCCACACGCAGGCGGGGCAGATGGGAGAGAGCTCTGGGATAGGACTGGGTGCAGGGTGGTGGGGTCGGGAGCCAGGGAGCCTGAGATAGGGTGTCAGAGTCAGGGGACACACGCGCTCCTTGGAGGAGCCACGAACCTTCCAAGGTCCCATGCGGGGTGGCGTGTGTGGCTCTCCCCGATTGGCGATGTGTCGTGTCCCCACAGCGGTGAAGCTAGACCACCTGAGCTCAGGTGAGCAGTTGTTCTGTGAATGGGGGGACCAGAGGAGGGGAAGATGGTTTTGGCCAGCGGGCAGTCACGACTTGGCTGTCTTAGAAGCAATCAGTACCTTGAGGCAGCACGTGTCAATGACGTTTCTTGAAAGGCCGCAGAGAAGAGCTTGAAGCACCACAGAGGAGACGCCCTGTCGTGGTGGCTCTTTCTCCAGGCCACAAGGGGTGACGCCAGGGGCCCCTCTTTAGTTGATGTGAAACAGATGGGCGTGTTCTGTCTCCCGAGACCATAAGGATTGGTGAAATGGAAGGCAGCCTCTCTTCTTTTCCAGAGAGCTAGGCGCCACTGAACTCCCGTTCAGGGTTCAAGTGTGGAGGGTGAGCCCCTGGCTGAGGCCGGTCACATGGGCTGGCGGGTCCTCCTTCACAGCTGCTGCCCAGAGCTTCGTGCCCAGAGCCTTTGCTGAGGGGAGCAGCTGACAGCCCAATTAAGTGTCTCTGCCCTAGGGGCTCAGGGCTCCATGGGACTTTTCTGGAGACTTCTGTGGCCAAGGGGGATATTTGTCTGTTAGTCTAACTGCACAGAGGCCAGAGATGCTTTTGCCTCTGAAACACCGGGCGCATTGCCACCTCCTGTGTACGGGAGCTGCGAGGTGTGGTTCCCGAGGATCCTGCGGCAGATGCCCCTGGGGTGCCCGATAGTGGCTGGTGGAGGAAAACCTGGGGTCACCTGGCATCACAGCAAGTGCCTTGGCACACGTGGGCTGATGGCAGGTGAAGGCCAGAGGGACGTACAGGAGTGCTTTCCGGTCAGTTGGGCAGGAGGTGGTGCAGACACGCAGGACGACAGCTTGACTGGGGGCAGGCGCTGCTCCACCTCGGGGACATCTGGGCCGCAGGGATGCGTTGCACCTGCTGGGCCCGGGAGACCCTGTCTCCACAGGGCCCAGCTAGCGGGCTTGCACTGGAGCCAGGGGCTAGGATGCCTTCCTTGGAGACCTTTTTCTGTGACCTCATTTTCCCAATTGATGGGACGGGGCCTTGAGCCAGGGAAGAACTCAGTGGGCTCTGTGATACACTGGAGAGCAAGCAAGGCATGTGGCCACTCTTCAGTGGCCCTAGTGCCTACAAGGTCTGGAGTGGGGTTCCTCGCATCCACAGTGGGCCCACAGGGCCCCTTCCGCTAGAGGCTCTTTCCCCTTCAGTCCCCGGACTTGTCCATTGGTTTCTCTTTCCGTCTGCCTCAATCTAGTCTCCTTCTCAGAACTCATAATAAGGATCATGATTGGCACACTCAGCTGTACTTCAGTTGAAATGCCGTTATTTCTGTTACTGCTCACAATTCCGTAGGAACCCTCAGGCTTTTGGTTCCCTGGGCATGGAAATTTGTAGAAACTGTTCAACAGTGGTCTGATTTGAATGTTCCTATGTTTGAAGTGTATAAAAGTGTTTTACAATAACTTGGATAGTTGCCACCTGGCCATGTGCAATTTGATACTGAAAGTAGACCTTTTGCTCCTGCAACCATGCTGGAAAATTCTGTCCCTTAGATGTTGCTGATGTGTTTTCTTTCACATCCTTATACTTTCTGTAACGAAAACAGTAAGATTCGTGGTAGTGCCTTCTGGTTCTCCCACCCCGAAATGTGCTCCCCGAAATGTGTATTTTTGTAAGTTCAGAGGTAACGAAAAGTGTGGGTTGGCTGCTTTCTGCGTGGAGCCTGCTTTGGGTCCTCTTCCTCCTTTCTCTCTGCCCCTTTCTCCTCATACACACTCGTTCTCTCTCTCTCTCTCTCTCTCTCTCTCTGTCTCAAACTCTAAAAACAGGGGCGACTGGGTGGCTCAGTCAGTGAAGCATCTGAGTCTTGGTTTTGGCACAGGTCATGTTCTCACACTTGGTGAATTTGAGCCTTGCATTGGGCTCACTGCTGACAGTGGGGAGTTTGCTTAGGATTCTCTCTCCCCCGAACTCTCTGCCCCTGTTCCTCTCTTGCTGTTTCTGTCTCTTTCAAAAATGAAAAAAAAACCAATAAAAAATAAATAAACCAATTAGCTATTGAGGAACCAATAGTTTCACAGAGGTGAGGAGTTTGGTTTCTTTCATTTTTGCTATTTGACACTGATAGTTTTCAGAAATATTTTGGACATCATAACACGCTGGCTGCAGCCTGGGAATAGAGCCTGTAAGTTGTGTTTTGGGGGTAGCTGGATATCTCACTGCAATCCAGGGCCCTGTGCTCTGGGGGAATGTTTCAGTTATTTATTTGAAAAGACACAAAACGTTGCATTCTCCTACAAAACCAGGACTGATTTCCTCCCACACCACTACTTAAAACTGTCGTCATTGCCATAAGAACGAACACATGCTTGTGAGGAGAACAGGGCAAGGGCAAGGGTGCTGTGGGACTGTCCCAGCGTGTGGCACTGTCTGCAGCTTAAAGACTATTTGGAAAACGGAAAGGTAGTATCTTCTATGGCAGGGAGGTGATTTCACATAGACAGTGGAGCAGGCCCAGGCAGCCCAGGACTCTGCTGACTTGTGCCCGGTCAGGGTCCTGGCACAAGTGTGGCCCTGTCTCCCGTTACCCCCTGGGGCTGCCTTCTGGGCAGGGGGCCCGATGGCTGTCAGGAATGGGGGTAAATACCTGTAAACAAAATTGCAGAGCGAGGTCATTTTAAAGGGCTGGTAACTTTAGTATACACTTTTGTTTTTTAATTTCCAATCAGTCTGGATTTCTGGATGATGACAAAACTTTAGGAAGGCACCTTCTTGGAGAAAACAATGTAGGCCAAAGGACATTTGTGACTTAGCTGCTGGGTCAGCAGAGACTCTCCCTGCAGACTTCTGGGTCACTTCCTCTCTGTCCTCTATGCAGCCAAAGAAGATGCAGCTGGTCATCGGTCTGTGACATGCTGACCTGCCTCAGCCCCTTGGCGACGGCACCACGGGAGGCTCTTTGACTGGAATGTGAACAATGGTGGAGAATGGCCGACTTCGTAGGTAACAAGGCTGTGGCCCTCTCAGGCTTCAATGGTCTAAGATGACTCCTAACTTCTGCTTATCTGCTTGAATATTAGTGTGCTCTTCCACCTACTACAGCTAGGCATCGTGGGTGTCCTCAGTGCGTGGGCTCTATCAGAGCCTAGTCCTGGGGGCCTGGGCAGCTTGCCTGGAGTGACCTGCAGAACCTGGGAGCTGAGGCCATGGCAAGCCTGGGCGGGGGGGACCTGGGCCCTTCCTCCCCCCACCGTGCCCCACGCCCACCCTGAGCTCCCTGGCACCCAAACTCTCAGAAGACCAATCAGGAAGGACTGGGCTCCCACCGCGGGGCAGGGTGCTGCGTGTGCACCCAGGAGGAAGGCGTGAGACCCTGGAAATAATGTAGTGCAACTCTAATAAAGGTCTTACTGTTCTTACGGAAATCAACGTTTTACATTTCTTTTTTGAACCAGTTTCAAGAGTGGACCTCATTCTCCATTCGTAGATTTTGCTTAAGTTTTTTATGTTTATTCATTATTGAGAGACAGAGAGACAGAGCATGAGCATGGGAGGGGCAGAGACAGGAGAAGACACAGATTCCGAAGCAGCCCTCACGAGGCCACCTCAGGAGGCTCTGGCACAAGATCCCTCATAGCTCAGGCGACTCTGGGATGGTTCCTTCCCTCCCCGCCACAGAGAGCTTATGGCCATTGGGTCAAGGGATGGACGCCCTGACCCGTGGACCTTGTGTGGAGGGCACAGCTGACAATCGCTGGGATTTCCTCTTCCTGTACTGTCTCTCCCGCCAGGGCCGATCGTTTACTACTGTGAAGGATACATAGTTTCTTTCTGTGGAGTAAGACTTCCCTTCTCCTTTCTGTCAGGGCATAGTTAGGTCATTCTGTGTCTTCCTGTTCAGAACCTTTGCTGGCTGATCTTTAGTTTCTGCACTTCCTAGTCCTTAGTGTTAAGTGTGAGGTTTGGAACAACAAAGTGCTTCCCTGCGTTTTACATCTAAGATTCTGTTTTTTCCCCACCAAAGCTGGGCAAGCCTTCGGCATCTGAGAGTTTCTGGAAACAGACCAATTCCCCACGGGTACATTAGGTTGCACATGATTTATTAAAACTTGATTTGGTGAATCCAATTATGCTTAAAAAAGAAATGTCAGTTGAGAAACAGACCAAGCACCGAGCAGATGTCCGAGGGGTGTGGCCTCTCTGAGAACACGCGTTAGCCATCCTTGGCTGTGCTCTCCCCATACTGAATGTTCCGGGGCGTGCAGGCGTTTCCACAGACCCGCCAGGTCCCACCGAAGACCCTTGACTCTCCTACCGCTACACGCTCCTCCTTGAGGCCCTCTACCCTCCTCACTGCTACCCTTAAGGTCCTTTCTTGTGTGTGACGTCGAGTGTTCTGAATGTAATTGTGACTTCACACTTTCCTCCTCGCCTTTTGCTGGCCGAGTCCTGCCACCTCCCAGGTGGGTGCTCCTCGGTACCGGGAGGGGTCTGTCCCCATGGCTCCTGCAGAGGGGCAGCAGGCGCATGCCCAAGAGGGGTTGTTGCCTCCTTCCTGATGATGTGGCTTCACTTGATGGTGTTTCTCAACATCTCTGATGTTCTGCTTTCTCCTACCCCCCTGTCGCTTGAGTCCTCGGTGGGAAGAAGTGGCGTGGATTCTGCTGATTCTCCTCCTTGTCTTGCTGCGGCACCTTTCCCAGTCCTGACTTGAGGCCAGCGCTGTGTCCACACCACCCGGTGCCTGGGCAGATTTCAGCGGGAGCAGGGAGGCTCCATCCTGCCCGGCTTCGGTGCTTGCTGGCCCCCGTGCCCTGTCCCTTCTCGGTGTATCTTACCTGACTCCTCTTTTAAGAACATTCATCCGTGTACTGCCCAGCCCCCTCCCCAGGGAGTCCAGGGTGGTCTCCAGGTCCTCCACGTAGCTGCACTTACAAAGACTGCTTTTCCAAATAAAGTCACATGCACAGGTTCCAGAGATTTGGACATAGACGGGACCACCTCCCCAGTCCACCTGTTTCTGGAGAAGGCCTGCTCTGCCCGGTCCTACCCCGGAGGCATCAGGGTGGGGAGGACGGGCCCAACCCTCCCACGGGGAAGAGGACTCTTGGGTCACACAACAGGCTCTAGACTGTCCAGGCAGAAGGTGGAAGATGGAAATTAGTCAAGAGGACCTCTGGCGTGCATCAGGATTACTGCCGGTTGATCTTCTCACTCGAGTGTGCTGGGTCTCTCCTAGCCACGAGCCTATGTGTGCCTGGTGAGGGTGAGTGTTCTCTGCTTTGGTAGAAGGCACTTTCAGGGACCCCTGAGACAGGAACCAGTCTAGAAAGGCACTGGGACGTGCGGGGGAGACAGTGATGCAAGAGGAAACCATCCTGCCACACATGAGAGGAAGCAGCATCAGGCCTGGAAGCCAGGATGCCAGCCAGGCTGGGCTGTGGTGAGGGCCAGGTGCAGGGAGGCCTGTGTCCCACTGTGCCGCCTCCAAGGCCTCCGTCCGCTGTGAGCCATGGGCATGGGTGACGCCCACAGGGTTTCGGGGCACACACACCAGAGCACATCCAGCAGTTAGAGGGTAGGTCAGCCTCTCCTGCGCAAATGGTGGCTGCCGTCCCACTTGCTTGGATTGTTTTCAGTGCGTCCGGCCAGCCATCCTTAGAGGAGGCAAACAGAACCTTTCTCCACTGGTGCTGAGGGGAGGCCCACAGCCTAGCCTCCGTGCTTCAGGGCCATGGCTCTGGTTTTCAGGCCAGGATGCTTTGGGAAAATTAAGTAAAAGCTATTTGTAAACATTTTCAGGAGAATAATAATGTCAATTAATTTAAAATTTTTTAATTAGGGTAGCCTGGGTGGCTCAGTTGGTTGAGCGTCTGACTCTTGACCTCGGCTCAGGTCACGATCTCATGGTTTGTGGGTTTGAGGCCCGCATCGAGCCCTGGGCTGGCAGCACAGACCCTGCTTGGGATTCTCTCTCCCCTCCCCCACTCACGCATGTACTCTGTCTCAAAATAAAGTTATAAAAATAAAGTTACAAAAATAAAAAAATTTTTCACTCGTGATTAAAGCAGTGAGTAAGGCATTGTCACATGGCAAAAATAGAGGGCTAAGATTGTCTTAGTCTCCAACATCTTATTTTCTTTTTTATTTATGTTAATTTTTAAACTTTAAAAATGATATATTTTGAGAGAGAGGGAGAGGGGAGGAGGGTCACAGAGAGGGAGAGAGAGTCCCAAGCAGGCCCTCCAATGTCAGCACAAACCTGATGTGGGAACTTTTTCATGAACAGAGAGATCATGATCTGAGCTGAAATCAAGAGTCAGGTGCTTAATTGACTGGGCCACCCAGGTACCCCTAATTTCAGTTTATTTTTAAAGATGTTAAGTAACTTCTGCACAGACCCACGACCCAGGTATCAAGAGTTGTATACTCCCTTCACTGTGGCAGCTGAGTGACCCTGGTTTTTGTTTCTTTTAAATTTTTTAATGGTTGTTTATTTTTGAGAGGGAGAGAGAGACACACACAGAGTGCAACTGGGGGAGGGGAAGAGAGTCAGGGAGACACAGAATCCGAAAAAGGCTCCATGCTCTGAGCTGTCACCAAACAGCCCGACCTAGGGCTTCAACTCATGAATCGTGAGATCATGACCTGAGTCGAAGTTGGACACTCAGCCAAGTGAGCCACCGAGGTGCCCCTGTTTTTCATGTTTTGCTCAAAGTGCCACCACACTCATTATTTCAAGGAAAACTGCGGCTGAATTGCCCCACCCTGGTTCTTACTCCCCTCCCTTCCCCATGCGATAGTATTCTAATCGTTTTGTCCCGTTACTTACCTGCTAACTCATGTGTGTTCAGTGTAAGCCCTGGCACATCCACTTCAGATTTACCCAGTGGCATCTAGGTAATAAAGCGATATGTATCACTCAGCCACGTGGATTGCAAGGAGGACAACACAAAGGGCTCACGGTGCCACCTTATGCCCCGGGATTTACAGGTGAATTCAGCCACCCTCTGGGAATTCGACGCCCTGGGTTAGGTCAGGGTATGCATCAATGATTAAGTGACCATGTGGGTTGATACTGGTGGAAGATGGGTGATGGATTCATGAGGGTTTACTGTACATCTTCCTTTGGCATTTGAGCAGAAGTTTCTAGAGTAGAAAACGTTAGTAGCTGTTTAGGGATCCCCTCCGTGCAATAGATGGTCTCAGCCTGGAACGACTGCTCCCTGGCCCTCACTTTGGAACGGAAGGTAGCCCGGGTTCAAACTTTGAGCTGTACCGGCAACGGAGACACATCTCCCATCACAAATCAGCGTGCAAGTCCTACACGTCACGATTCCATCTTGACCTTGCTTTCACATTTTGATTCGTGTGACATCAGGATGCTTCCTACAAGTGGTGACATCTTAGACCTGCTAAAACGTGGCCTATGATGACATCAAAGTCACGATGAGAGGTAGTTGCTTGTCTCCAACTCCCTTTGAGAGGTGGAGTCTAAGGCCTCCCCTTGAGCCTGGGTCGTCCTCGGTGACATGCTTGACCAAATGGATGTGTAGATGGGATGCTCGGGGAACCTGTGGTTCTTGAGTGTGACAGAGTTGCTCACAGATGTAAGCGGTGCATGCTTGGCACTGGCTGGTTTCTAGGGGAAGAGAGGACTTGATTTCTCTACTCTGTAATTCGTAACAATGCAGTGCCTGTCGAGGTTGGTGTATCATTTGTGGGAGTGGGTGGGGAGTCGGTGGGTGGATGAATTGGTGTCTTGGTCTCTCTGCAGTCGCAGTGACCGTTCATGAGAAGTGCAGCTGGCTTCTCCCTTGCTCCCCGAGTCACCCTGCTCTAATCCAGACAGCAGTCCCTGTGCTGTGCTTGTCTCTCAGGTGCATCACGATCCCTTCAGAGAGGTTTCCTTGGGTTATTTATATATTTTTTCATGTCTATTTATTTTTGAGAGAGGGAGATAGGATGTGAGAAGGGAAGGAGCAGAGAGAGAGGGAGACACAGAATCAGAAGCAGGCTTCAGGCTCCCAGCTTACAGCCCAGAGGTGGACGCAGGGCTCGAACCACAAACCTCGAGATCATGACCTGAGTCGAAAGTTGGATGCTTAATCTGGTTAGTCACGCAGGTGGTGTGTGGGGGTGGGGTGGGGTGGGGTGGGTGTGTGTGTGTGGATGTGTGTGTTTGCGTGTGTGAGTATGTGTTTAACTCACAGTAATAGATTTTTTTCACTTGTAGCAAAGTCTTCATTTACAAGGAATAAACACAGGAGGCCATGAGAAGATGTATGCTGGCAGGTTGCAGTAATGATTTCTGTTGGCACGAAGAGAAAACTTTATGCAGCTATAAATCTTTGGAAACTTGTCATTTTCTGTATTTTCTCAATGTGTCTGAAAACCGGTTGAGCTATTTGGTTAGTCAAATGCACTTCCTCCTTCCCTCCTTCGGATTTCTTCACAAAGCCGTGTGAAGTGTGGGAGGATGTCCTGGAGTCCTGAAAAGGTCTGCACGCCTGATGACTTGCCCTGGCGGCAGACGTCCTCCTGACGTTTTTACTCTTCATCGTGTTACACACGGATCCCTCCAGATGCCTGGGATTTCCTCAATGGATCGCTGGGTTTCAGAGAGAGACCTGTGAACAGCCTCTCACCTTCCGCCAGGAAGAAAGGTCTGTGCCTTATCAAAATGAATGAAATCTCACCATTTGCAGTTACATGCATGGAACTGGAGGATATTACGCTAAGTGAAATTAGTCACTCAGAGAAAGACAAAAATCATATGACTTCACTCATATGAGGACTTTAAGAGACAGAAGGGATAACATATGGGAAGGGAAACAAAAATAATATAAAAACAGGGAAGGGGACAAAACAGAAGAGACTCATAAATATGAAGAACTGAGGGTTACTGGAGGGTTGTGAGAGGGGGGATGGGCTAAATGGGTAAGGGGCACTAAAGAATCTACTCCTGAAATCATTGTTGCACTATATGCTAACCAATTTGGAGGTAAATTATAAAAAAACAAAAAAACAAAAAAACAAAAAAAACCAGAAAATTAAAACAAAAAAGAAGTCTGTGCCTTGTCACCATGGTGTTCCTTCCCCTCGGACCACAGCGGTGAGTCCCTGGGCAAGGATGGGGTGGGGATTCTCCCTTTGGGTGTGCGGAGATCACGTCAGGATAGAAATTTTTTTGGGGAGGATATTTTGTTGTTTATAAGGTAAAGTCAAGAGGGCGCCTGGCTGGCTCTGTTGGAACAGCATGTGACTCTTGATCTCGGGGTCACAGGGTCGTGAGATTGAGCCCCACGTTAGGTGTAGAGATTACCTATAAATCAATCAATCAGTCAATCAATCAATCAATCAATATAAATGAATAACATTTAAAAAATCCAGCTCAGTGTTTCCAGTGTTGCCTGTGGTTTTCAAAGAGAACTCAGGAGCTGGGGAGCAGGTGCATATGGACCGTGGGCATGGCTGCCAGGCAGGATGTGAGGAATCGGGCACAGGTGCTCACCCTGCCCTCTGATGAAGCTGGCTTCCAGAAGGACCAGGAATGGTGTGGCCTTGCCAAGTTTTCCTGGTGAGTCTAGAACAACAGGCAAAGCCCTCTTTGACCTTCACCTTCCGGGAGATTTAGCCTCACCGGCCCTCCCCAGAGACCCTGTCCTTTCGTGTGACAGTTTCCCCTGGTCCGAACTGCAGGCAGCTGAAGTCGTGCATGCAGTTGGGTGGCCTCTTTCCAGCTCGGGGCCATGGGGCACACTTGGCTGGAGAGGCAGAGACTGTGTACAAATCACACGACTTCCGTTCTGCCATTGTTTTGTTTGTGAATGGGCGCCCCGGCGAGACACTGCCTGGTTTCCCCTCCCAGGACTGAGATTTGAGTCTGATGTTTAATACTGCGTCCACAGTAGATTGCATCTGGGAAATTCGTGCCAGGCTTAGGATACCTAGAGAGAGGGGAGCGAGATTTGAGGTGGCCTTGAAGGGACAGTGTGGATCCTGCCTTACCTGCTAGCAAACTGTTACTAGTACTGGTGTGGAAAACGAGTCGGGTCTCATACATAGTTTTCTCTTGAAACCTGTAAAAGTTCGAGTTTACATTTGTGGGTGGGAAAAGTCTTGTCCTGTTCAGGTGTGAGTCTGCTGCCCTTGGTCTCGGTGCCAGATGGACCCTTCTAGCACTGATGTGCTGGAGGTGGAGGGGACAGCACATCCTCTGAGATTCCCGGTAGGAGAAAAGTCCACATTGTACCAGCCAGATATTTCCTCTGCGAGGTGTGAAGCAGCCCTCCAAGAAATGACTTGAAAAAATGGACACAATTGTCAGAGCCTGAGTTAGGGATGTCACTATTACCCTTCCAGGAAGTACTTGAAATCGAAATGATTCCTGTTGTTTCTTTGAAGTGAGGAAGTCCACGGAACCTAGGAATCGCTCACGTTGTTGGGCTCCTTCATGTTTGGACAACACTGTTGTCATGACTTAGTGAAGGCATGTTTTCTTTCTTACTTGCTTGCTTTCTTGCTTTCTTTTCTTTATTGATGCTTGTTAATGAGAGAGAGAGAGAGAGAGAGAGAGCTGCAACGGGGGAGGGGCAGGGAGCGAGGGAGACAGAGGATCCAAAGTGGGTTCTGCACTGACAGCACAGACCCAATGTGGGGCTGGGACTCACGAGCGGCAATATAATGACCTCAGCCAAAGTCAGACGCTTAAGAGACTGAGGCCCCCAGGTGCCCCTGGAAGGGTGTATTCTTAATGGATGACTTGAATGCATGGGTGACTTTTTGTTTTCCAGAACATTTTCTCAATTGAATTGAAGCCGGAATGTTTCTGATGGTCTAAGATGCCCTTTGAGAGCAGTGTTAGAAATCCCACATGATGTTGCTTTTGTGTCTGATGTAGCCATTCCTGCACGGGGCTGAGGGTGGGCATTTGGTGGCCCGGCTGCCCAGCCCCCCCAGGCTGAGAGCTGTCACACTGTGGCCAGAGAGCTTGTTGGGTGGCCTCTGAGAGCCGTTCTCCCAGGCGTCCCTGACCCCGGGCCCTGCTCTTTCACATGTGGAATCTTAGGAATGCCACACCATGTCCATTCCCCAGGATGAGGGTGTGCTGATGAGACCCATGGGAGACTGACCCTTTTTTGTGGTATGAGTCACCAGTGTCCTTCTGTCTCCCTTTTCCCAAAGGTGATTTTCCTCTTGTTTTCATTTGGGTTGTCTGTGTTTCTTACAGTCCCCTGTGTGGGCTTCACTCCTCATTGACTACACTTTTCTGAATGATGTAAGTGGCAAAGAGCAGAGATGGGGGCCAAGACAGTGAAAGTTTCTGGGCACCATGAGCACATCAAGGAAGAGACTATCTTCATACTGGTGTGAAATTGGTCTTTTGAAAGGCAGAGACACAGACCAGGGGGACACAGCTTTCCTGTGAACCCACACTGGCACGACTTGGTCTGTCTTGGGAGCTGACGTTCCCACAACACGTGACTCCATGTTTCTATACATGTGTTTGCATAGGTACGTGGTGGCTTAGAATCTCCCATCACAAACAGTTCCTGTATTGATGATTCTAGCATCTTGTCTTCAAGAGAGGAAATTTCATCAAGGGACTCGGTCACCTATGCTCTCTGCAAGTGGGCTTTCCTGCCACACACAATGTCTTTGAATACGTCCGACCTTAAACTCCCCTCCACGACTCTAATTTTCCTGCTTTGTCACTGCGCATGGGGTATACTGGGGAGCTGCTTTCTAAGTCCAATATTCTCATGAAAATCCCCAAATAGGAGAGCCGAGGGATTGTCCCGTGGGAGAGCGGGCCCTGCACCTGACTCGGCATGGCCTTATGCTGCCACCTCTCCCGGTGGTGTTTCCTAGTCAGGAAGTGTAGGTAAAAGGAACCTTGAAACTGTGCTCAGACTTTTCTTTAGGATGCACCGGCTTCCGATTGGACCTTCCCGTCCCTACTGTGAGGGACCATCCCTCTGATCTGTTTGGGTCACCTGTGGTGCTTGACTTCCTTGGCCCCAATATCTTTCAGGAAAATGAAGCTGTTCTTGGCTGAGGCAGAGCCAGGAAATCATCCCCAAAAGAGGTGAAGTCTGTAGTGTGGGTATTTTAGACACAGTGTATATTCCTCCCTGACTTGCTGAGCCCACAGCTTCCACAGAAGCCACGTGAGGATGTCGAGGCCCTGGGAGCCGACTCCCGAGCCGGTGAAGTCACCATTGCTCTCATCGTCGTTTCTGTTCCCGTGGCTTTGAAACATGCTTGATGTTGGGAGAACCCCTGGGACAGTTGTGGGCACCCGGTGGCCGTTCCAGGTGTTGGAGCCGGTTCTACTCCCGTCACCATTCCCAAGGACACTGGGCAGGGGCCAGGGCTCGTTTGCTTTTTCGCTATACTCTGGGATTGCCATCCAGATGTGTGGACGTGGTGACCCCTGGACAGCCCTGTGGGGTGGCCTTTGTGCCATTTTGTCGTCCCCTGATTGGGACAGCTCTAAAGGCTTCTTGATCTGCCATATTTTGACCACAGCTTGGGATCTGCTTCACTATTCCCGGTGTTAAATGTAGAAAGGGGCTTTAGATCATAAATTCTGATAGTGTCTTGTGTCACCTTCGAATGTGTAAGAATATGTGAAAGCAGTAGTACCTCAAGTAAAGAGATGCTGTCTAAACGTTTTGCCTCACTGTCTTTGACTAGCGTCCTCAGAGTCTCTGCGATGTGGGATTGTTGACTTGGTTTCCACCTCTGCTATGAGCTGAGGCTTGCAAAAGTGCTTCTCCTAATCCCGCTACCTGATGAAAGAGAACCTTTTCTCCATATGAATATAGAAAATTCCCATTTTAGGTCAGCTACTCTTGGATTTGGGATGACTCACTGGCCCGGAGCACATTAGTTTCTGTTTTCCCTGTAACCTTGACTCTGAGCTCTACTGACAAGATGGGCCTGGCAGACTAAGGGGAGACTGGCAAAGGCAGGGACTGGGGGTGTGGAGGAATGGGGCCTAGTGGTGTAGAGATCCCACCACGTGACCTCACGTGTCATCTTAGAAGGCACCGACGCCCTCCCACCATTCCCAGTTCTTTCTCTTCCCTTCCCTTCCCTTCCCTTCCCTTCCCTTCCTTTCCCGTCCCTTCCCTTCCCTTCCCTTCCCTTCCCTTCCTTTCCCTTCCCTTCCCTTCCTTCCCTTCTCACAAGTTGAGAGAGAATGATTTTTAAGAACACCAGACCCTCAAGGAAAAGAGCTTGAAAGAGGAACAAAAGCCTCTCATGGTTATGGCAGGATGTTTGGCATGTGGTAGGACTGGATGGACAAGGTCAGTGTTGGCAGCATGTACCAGTTCACTGCGGGCACAGAGTTGGTGAAGTAGGGGCTCAGACTTCTTGCAGAAGACCTTTGAGTCCATGCGGTGAAGGTGAGATCCTCCTCAGTTGACCTTCCTCATGAGGTGTTCCTGCGTTTTAGAATCTCTTTTAGGATTCTCATGTGTGCCGGGGTTGGGCAATGTGGTAGAAGGCCTTACTGGGGGGCGGTGGGGGGGGCTCTGGGTGGAGGACAGAAGCCCAGAAGGATCTTGAGTGTGGGTGTTGGTGTCACTGCTGCCCCCAGTTCACCAGGAGCCTAATCTGAGCAGGTCTGCAGACCAGAACCAGATCAGCGACTCTCCTTCACGGCGCAGGCGAGCCTTCAGCCAGCTGGTGCCAGAACCAGATCTGGGGCTGTCCTTCAGTGCGCAGGCGATGCTTCAGCCACCAGGTGCTTTGCTGTCCTTCAGGCATTGACGACCTTGACAGAACAGTCCAACATGGCCCTCTGTGTAGAGTCACTTCCCGTGAGTCCAGGAGAGAGCACTCACTGAGGACAGTGGGCGGGCCTCCTCTGCCATCCAGCTGTAGGGTTCAGCATGGTTGACTGCACACATCAGCCTTTGGTGGCACTTTGCATCCTCTGTCCTGAGACACCCGGAGCTCGGCCGCTCTATTCCATGCCCCATGCAAGAGACTACGGTGCAGGGGTGGGTGTGTTACATGTTTCTCCAGGGAGGTACCTGTGTACATTCTGCAGACCTCCCTGTAGAGGTGAATTTCCCAGTTTGAGCAGTGTCTCTTATTCTGACCCAACAGATGTCTGCCTCTGTTCTGAATAGAAGGAAGCCATCAGCTGATACGGAATTTCTGGTCTATAATTCTAACCTGTCCCTTGTAATTCCAGATGCTGCTCAGATCCAAGTGCAGAACTGTACCACTGGGTCACAGTGAGCCACACTGAACTGTGTTCACACCGAGCAGATATTTGGGGCATCCTAGGGGCACCGCACACCAGGTCTGGAATTTGCCTACGCTGGGGTTGGACCAAGAGTGAGCTACAGGAAACAGACAGGGATGTTTCCTGGTGTGGCTGTCATTCCCGGAGATATCTAGACAGGCAGAGTGGGGAGTGGAATCATCTTTGGATTCTACAAAGTTGCCTGGTTGCCTTTTGCAGTACAGACAACCCGTCACCCCCGTGTGCTTCGGACAGTGAGAGAAACAGGTAGAGGCCTTTCCTTCCTGAAACAAAGCCTGTGCCCATGGGGTTGTAGGGATTTGAAACGGAGAGAAATTCATGGTCTGTCTGGGTCTCTAGCTCTGGGTTGGCAAAATGACACATTGGGGCAAACAATGAATCTATCAAGGAGAAGCTTGATGGCAGTAACAACAAAGCTGTCACTGCTGGCTTCTCTGCTTCTGTTGTCCTCTCAACACCTTGGGCTCTGGCCTTACTAGGCCCCGAAGTTTCCCTGAGGAGCCCTCCTTCCCGCCAGCCTGTCTGCAGCTGCCTTTCCCCCATGTCTTCTGCCTGTAGTCCTTCACTCACCCTGGACATTACTGTATTTCCGTGGAGGCTCTCTGGGGCTGGGACCTGTCCTCCTTACCTGGTGCCTGGCCTGGCACCGTGCAGGCGCTCAGCGATATCTCATGAGTTACCAGCCGGTGCAGTGATGGTACCCAGACAGCTGACGGAAATGCTCAGGTGTCTACACCTGGTATAGTGGGGAGACTGCCCTTACAGAGGAATTTGGTGGGGTGCTGCCATGGGATCACAGCCCCTCTCTCCGTGCCACCCTGCACCTGTAGGCAAGCTTGGCTTCCAGCTCTTCCAGATTGGACCAACTTGTCAGAAATCTAGGTGGCTCAGTCTATTATGTGTCTGACTCCTGGTTTCGGCTCAGGTCATGATCTCTCGGTTCCTGGGTTCGAGCACTGCATTGGGCTGTCTACTGTCAGTGCAGAGCCTCCTAGGGATTCTCCCTCTCTCAATATCTCTGCCCTCCCTGAAATGCTCTGTCTTTGTCTCACTCAAAATAAAAAATAAAGATAAGAAAATGAGACTCAAAAACGCATAACTCTGAAGTTATTTGTAACCTGTCCTCTCTGAGTTGGAAAGAGCCCTGAGATCCCTGTGTTAAGATTTGAGGAGAATGTGATGGAGTCTTGGAGAGCAAAAGTCTGCTCAGGCAGGCACGTGTTTGCATGAGTGTGGCCTGGGCAGGTGTGGTAGCCGCCAGGCCCCAGTCTGCACTGCTGTCTGGCATCCTGCCCTTGTCTGCAGGTGAGCCAGTGAGGCGGACCTCATTCCTGCTCTCGCTCCTGGGCTCGTTCCTGGCCTTGGCCCAACCCCCTGCCTGGAGCATGAGACTAGGCATTCAGACCACACCCTCCCTGGTGCTGATGCCTAGTTATACGCATGATTTTCTCAGTTGGATCAACCTGTTTTGATTAAAAAAAAAAACTTGGAAAAATTGCCACTCTGCATCTCTGGCAGTACTCTTAGAGAAACTCTCTTACAACTTCTTTCTGCTAAGTTTTGTGCTGGGGAGTCCCTTCCGCAGGCTGTCCTCCAGGGGAGCTTGTCAGCACTTTTGAGTGGAAGCCTGGAGGCTGTGGGAGGCCAGTGTGCCTCAGGTCTCCAGGCAGGATGGACATCAGAGCAGAGCCGGGGAGGGGAGAGAGTGGCAGGGCTCCGAAGTTTGGAATAAACCTCGCCGCTCTCCCCCTTGAACTGTGCTGAGAAGGGCCTCCTGATTTCCTCTTCATCCCGGCTCCTCCTGACCCAGGTATCAGGTAGGGCCGTTGAGAGACCAGGTGGAGGGGTGTCTATGCACCGCGTCCCAGGCAGTAAGAGGGAAGGTTCAGATGCCTGCACTGGGTCACACGTCTGGGCCGACCACACTGGGGACAGAGCCTGGTGCTGGGAGGCCAGGCAGGGCCAGGGGCTGCCTGGGAGCTCAGTAGTCCATATTTTCAGCTTTGGAGGATGTGGCACATCTGGCATTTACTGAATTTGGTGGGCAGATCTCAGAACCGGGCTTATATATAAATGCTCGGTGGGGGCTGCATTCCAGAAGCTTTGTTTGCAAAGTGCTGTGGTGCCCGGAGTGGCACGGAGGCTATGGGTGGCTGACCCCGCTGAGGCCAGAGTGGCAGGAAGCCTAGACTTTCCTGCGTGGCAGACCCTGTATGTGGATAGAGCGGGCGTTGCAATTGCAGTTTCTGTGTAGAGTGGTGGAGTGCATGTTGTCACCAAGCGCGTGAGTCTGTCTCCGCCTGTCGCCGCAAATCCCTGGTCCTCATTCCTATGCCACAAGGTAGGCAAGTGCCTCGCTTTACAGAGCTAGTGATTGTATCACCATCTGTGGGTGCCAGGTGTCAGACTCGGCTGTGGATGGTCCCGGCCCCATGGCCCTTTCCCCATGCCCCTCAGATCACAAGCCCCACCTGGTAGGGTCTTGGGTGGCTTCGGGGATCCCTCCTCCACCAGCTTGCACACTGAGCCTGTTCCCAGGAGGAGCCCTGGTGTGGACAAAGGTGGGGCCTGTTCCTCGAGGACCATGCCCGGGGGTGTCTGATACAGCTTCTATGCCCGGCACTGACACCTTTGCTCTGCGACCTGTTTCAGTCAGCTGTCGGCCACGAGTATCAGTCGAAGCTCTCCAAGCACTCGTCCCAGGTCCACTCCATCAGGGGCATTCGAGGCAAGTTTGGTGTCCAGGTGGACAGCGTTGACCAGGTGAGTGAGGCGTCATGGGAACCAGAGTGCAGGTGATGGAGCCCCTCCCTCTAGACCAGGGTATGCACTGGGCCTCTCGAGATAGCGCCTCGACTCAGGCCTGTGGGGTGGCCGTCCAGGTGCAGAGCTTCTAGAAGCCCCCCGCCCCAGTCCCTGACTCTGAGATGATTTGCCAGGTTAAGAAGTGAGAAGAGGAACACTGTTTCTTGTAGAAATCCCCCACATTGGTATCTACAGATCACATAGACCAGGGACAGACAGCCTTCCACTGCCTAAGACTGTGCCCATGGGGACCATTTCTAGCCAGCCTCCCTGCATGGGTATCACTGTGACCCGGTGGTGTTCAGGGCAGGCATGGCAGAGTACGGCACATGTGACCGTTTCCAGGGCCAAAGCCCGGTGTCCTGGCGCCTCTGGGCCTCAGTCTCTCAGTCTTGACTGAGGGCCGTGTATACCCTGTTTTACATCACAGCAGTTGGGTTTTGGAGTTAACCCTCTGTCTGCATTCAGGCTTTACTACATGTCAGCTGCGGTTCTGGGCTAACTGCCTGTAAAACGGGGCGACGGGGATTCCTGTCTCCTAGGGCCGTGTGCGCAGATGCCCCCCCACCATGCCCGTTGTCGTTACTGATGATAGTATTGTTCTTGGAAGAGCTCATGGAAAAGCAGGTGTGCGTGTGGCGGGAGGGGGTCGCCGAGGGTTGGCATTGGGGGGCTGAAGTCCACGAGCACAACTTGCCGTGCAGGGCCTGCGGGTGGCTACCGGTCCACCCGCACTGCCTGCTGGGCGTTGCAGAATGTTTCATGGCCGAAAGATTCCATCCCCAGAGCTTTGGGCATGAGGTTGGCCTGCCCATGGCTTAGGAAGGCAGAGGTCAAAAAATAACACGGTTTGCGGTTTCAATCCTTTCACATGCATTCTGGGATCAGATGACCTGTTTTGGAGACCTCTAAAAACGTGTTTCCCTTCTTGTGGTAATTGCACTCTGCTGTGGGCTTTGAATAGCAGGGGAAAACTGAGAAACACGCCTCTCAGAAAGGTAAGGCCTGAGGCCAGTCGAGCGGGGGGAGAGGCCAATGTCCCCGGAGGTGGTTTCCTGGCGAGTGGGGTGTCTCCTCTGGGGAAGACTGTGCTCTCCGGGTGTGTGGGTCCTGTGTCACTGCCACGGAAGCTGTCTTTCTGAGCAGTGTTCCCTGGAAAGTTGTCTCTGGGGCCCGGTCAGTGAAGAGCTAACTTCCCCCCCAACAATGTAAACCCGAGCCTTTCAATTAATGATGGTGCACTTTTACTGGACACGGGTGCTCTCTAATACATCATTAGCTGACCTTTCAGTTGTGCCCATGTTTTAGAACCTTTTTTAGCAATGAAAGAGTGTCACCTTCTCAGAGGACTTGATGTGTCTTGAGCAAGCCAGTTACTTCCACCTCTTGCTTGCCATCAGATGAGCCAGGGTGCGGGTGCTGTGGCCAGGTGTGGGCATTTCCTGTCCCTTTAGAAAGGGATGATAAGTGCGTAGCTTCCAAAGTGTTACTTTCCCGAGTGGGAACGCGGCTCGTTTCTGCCCCAGGAAGCAGGTGCCCATCACAGGCTTGGGGTCCTCGCTGCCCAGTGCACAAGTTGTAGGCCGAGGCCGGCTCCCTGGTGTGTGACCGTGGGTGGTGTTTTCAAACGTGTGCGTCATGTCCTGGTGACTCCTAATTCCGGAATGTTGCTGTCGTGAGTGATAGACGAGAGACCAGTCCATCGTCGGTCTCTGTCCCCGAGCCCTGTCCAGTCCCCTCAAATTACTCGAGCGATGGGGCGCCTGGGTGGCGCAGTCGGTTGAGCGTCCGACTTCAGCCAGGTCAGGATCTCGCGGTCCGTGAGTTCGAGCCCTGCGTCAGGCTCTGGGCTGATGGCTCAGAGCCTGGAGCCTGTTTCCGATTCTGTGTCTCCCTCTCTCTCTGCCCCTCCCCCGTTCATGCTCTGTCTCTCTCTGTCCCAAAAATAAATAAACGTTGAAAAAAAAAAAATTAAAAAAAAAAAAAATTACTCGAGCGACTTTGGCATCAAGTACAGCCTGAAGGCAAAGCACGTGGACAAGAGTGTCGTGGACTTCAATTTCCAGGGCATGACCGAGAAACACGAGTCACAGAAAGGTCAGCCTGTGGCAGCACATGCTCACCGCTTGGGGCCCCCTCGTGTGGGATGCCTCCTGCGTCCCCAGAACAGGACCTGGGGAGACAGGCCCACATTACACTCACGCAGCCTTTTTACCTGAACGTGTGCGAGCACTCCTGTCTCTTCCATGGGTTTAGGGGGATTGTCGTCCTTCGGATGGCACCTCAGCCCCAGTCGTGTGAAGGGCCCAAGTCTCCCAAGGTACGTCCTTCTTCTCTGGACCATGGGATCCAGGCGCTGTGCAGGTTTTGAAGTTAAAAATCTTGTTCTCTTGTGTCATTGACAGAAGTGATTATTAAGAAGCGTAAATTTCTAGAAGAGGAATTGCCGGGTCACAGAAGGTGGAAGGTAAAATTTTGGTGGATGCTGCCAGATTGTCCCTGCAGGCCCTGCTGGTTTTCCTGTCCCTCGTTAAAATCCCTGCCAGGCATCAGTTATACACTGATGTGTGCATGCGGGGTGTGTTAGAGACACAGTACCCTCCCGCAGAGGCTGCAGATTGTTGGCTCTTTTGCAATGTTGTATTTCACGTGCATGTTAAAAATGTTCATGAAGATTTTATCTTTTTTAAGTCATCCGTACACACGTGTGCTGCTCAAACATACAACCCCTATATCACAAGTCAATAGCTCGCACAACTGAGTCACCAGGAGTCCATGCACGTTTAAATTTTTGTGTGATTTTATTGGTTTATTTGTTTGTATATTTATTTATTCATTTATGTATGTATGTATGTGTGTATTCTTGCATTTATTTATTTACTTACAAGAAACTGGGAAGCGGCAGAAAGAGGGAGAGAGAGATTTCCAAGGAGTCTCCACACCGTCAGTGCAGAGCCTGACGCGAGGCTTAAACTAGTGGGCCACGAGATCATGACTTGAGTGAAACCAGGAGTCTGATGCTTCACCAAATGAGCCACCCAGGTGCCCGTGCACGTTTCAGATTTTGAAAATCGTTGCCAACCGTTAACAATAGAGAGCTCATGTATTAATTAAAAACCCAGAGATCTTTAAAAGGTGAATTAAACCCCACGACTGGAAACACCACCAGCTCGGCATTTCCCCAGGGAAGCTGCTGGTGCTCCCGCGGGACACTTCCTGTCACTGGCCTGCCCGTCTGTCGTGAGTCGGTGGACTTGGGCCTGGAGTGCGCATCCCCTGCCTGCTACCCATGCCCCTCTGCCCGCCGTGCACCCTGCTGATCAGGGCCTTCTCTTGGATCTTCTTCAGTGCTGTTCAGACTCTCTCCCCAACGTGGCATGTAGGAGTAGAAACCGCCTGTGTAAAATACACCACACTATTTCACTGCATTGCTTCTGACAATGAGTGGAAGCTGGGCTTGCTGCCTTGGTTGGCTATGCTGTTCTGTAGCAGACGGTCATTCGAAAGACACGGCAACAGCCATATCAAAGGTCTGTAGGGCAGGAACCACACAAGCTGCCTGAACCTCTTGGGCACAGACGGCACACTGGGCTGGAGTCAAAATGGGGCTCATAAGAGAGCCCCCGTCCAGGCCCACGTGGAGTAAGTACCACAAGTGTTTTTTAAAAGTGCCCGTGGTAAAAGGGCTGTGATGGACATGCAGCTGAACCGATTGTTGCAATTCTCTTCCTATTGGAAAGAGCAGGCCTTCATGGACCTATTGCCCATGTTGCTTGACAACGGAAACAGCTGGAATTGACCAGCCTTATGGGGTTCCTTCGTGTGTTCTCTTTTGCATGGGGGCGAGGACTTTGTCAGAACTGGTCGGTGAGGTTTTTAGAGGCTCCACATCCTCCCACACTTTGGAGGGAGGGAGAGTATCTCTTGTCTGCAAAGGCACCAAAGGCACAGGCTGACTGTCAAAAAGCTCAGGTCTTTCCTCTATTCGTGGTAATTTGACATCTGTATAGACATCCTGTGAACTCAAGGGGAGAGGGGCAGTGTCAACAGTGGACCAAGTGAGGACGACCTCAGGGGGAATGTTACCCCCTCAGAATGCCCAGCTTTAAATGTTTTCCTTACTTGTTCCCAATTGTTAAGACCATAATTTCCTTGTGTGGGGAACCAAGGGCAGTATTGCTGCGGAATCATTAATGATTTCAGGATTGCTTTCTGATTGGGGATAGTGTTGGCCACATTTTCCAATGTCTGTAAAATACAATGAATGGTTTCTGTTGTGGGGAGAGACAGTTTCCATAATGAATTTCTTAAAAGTCTGTGGCAGCGAATCCTAATAGAGTTTCACTTTATCCCTTAACTTTTTTCCTTTGCTTTTTGTTTCTTCAATTCCATATATGAGTGAAATTATTCCATGGTATTTGTCTTTTTCTCACGACTTATTTCGCTTAGGAGAATGCTAACTACTTCAAACATGTCCCTGCAAATGGGAAGTATTCATTCCTTGTTTTTGCTGATATATATATACATATATATATATATATCACTGATGTATATGTATATATATCTGTATCACTGATATATATGTATATATACACATGGATATGGATATATGGATATATATGGATATATATGTTTGATATATATATTCATATATATGTCTGTATATATCCATATACATGTACTTATATATATATATATCAAAATATATATCCATATGTGTATTCATTTATATCCAAACATATGTGTGTATATATATTTATATATCCACATATACCCATATATGTCTATACATATTTATATGCATAATTACATACCTATACATATATATCCATGAATATATCCATGAATGTATCTACATCTCTATATGTTTATATGAATCTATAGGTATATAGATATATATAAACATATATTTATTCATATATCAATATATATCTATTCTATAGATATAGATATAGGTATACATCCATCTATAGGACACAGATGGAGGTAGAGAATATGATGGTATGTGAAATAAGTCAATCAGAAAAAGTACCATCCAGTCATTTTACTCATATGTTTACTTGAAGTAACAGACAAGCAAATGGAAACACTGAGAGACAGAGTGAGACAGAGAGAGAGAGAACAGACAATCAAGAAACAGACTCTTCCGATTAGAGAACAATCTGATAGTACCATAGGGGTGGTGGGATGCACTGGGGGGTGGTGAAATCGGTGATGGTGTTTGAACGGTGTCCTTGTCATGATGAACACAGAGTGATCTATGGAATAGTAGACCTGAAAGTAACATAACTCTTCATATTACCTAACTGGCATTAAAGAAACAAAAACAGAAAAGACACTGTGAAAAAGCAAGACAATTAAATGAGGACCTATCCACTCATTGACTAGGTGAATTACATGAGAACTTAGTTATGGCACTCTTGCCATGCCTGCCGTGGGCTAAGACTAACTTGGAGGAAGTGACAATACCTTCTAAGGCACATAGGGCTTTGACACTGCTATTGTGGTGTCTTTGGAATGACCGTCGGCTACAGGGCAGTATTGCCAACCAAGGCAGCAAGGCCAGCTTCCAGTCATTGTCAATAAATCCCTGCACTGAAATTGGGCGGGTGTATTTTCCACAGGCCATCCACAATATAGGGACTCTGACTCTCTCTCTCACTGTTTCTCCCTATACACTCTGCTTACTCTACCTATATGTGTGGGCTTCTCTCTCATTCATTCCCTGGATTAAGAACTAGGATGATGAGAGCAAATGGTCTCTGGCTAGTCTACCTCCGGATGAAGATTTGAAGGAAACTTCCCAAGCAGCTGCCGAAACCCCTTTTGTTTCAGGGATCTTCCCTGTCTTCTCTTGCCTGACATGGACTGCCTAATTTCCCTTTTGGAAAACCAAACCAAGCCAAACAAAAAAACAAAACATGGCGTCTGCTCATCTAACTGAGCTGACACGCTTTAGAACCACGTGAAGCCTTTTCTCTGCCCTCTGTGCCTCTGTTGGCCTTCAGGCAGACACCTCAGCTTTTCTGCCTTCTCTTTCCCCCTCCTCCTGTTTCTGCACCACCTGGGGTGCAGCCTGCCCTGCAAACCAGCCTGCAAACCAGCCCTGGCCACTGCCCAGTGTCCTTGGGAATGGTGACGGGAGTAGAACCGGCTCCAACACCTGGAACGGCCACAGGGTGCCCAAAACTGTCCCAGGGGTTCTCCCCACATCCAGCATGTTTCAAACCCACGGGAACAGAAATGACGATGAGAGCAATGGTGACTTCACCGGCTCGGGAGTCGGCTCCCAGGGCCTCGACATCCTCACGTGGCTTCTGTGGAAGCTGTGGGCTCAGCAAGTCAGGGAGGAGCCTACACTTGTGTCTAAAATACCCACACTACAGACTTCACCCTCTTTTGGGGATGATTTCCTGGCTCTGCCTCACCCAAGAACAGCTTCATTTTCCTGAAAGATATTGGGGCCGAGGAAGTCAAGCACCGCAGGTGACCCAAACAGGTCAGAGGGATAGTCCTTCACAGTAGGGACGGGAGGGTAAAAACGGGAGCTGGTGCGGCCTAAATAAAATTCTGAGCACACCTTCAGGGTTCCTTTTACCTACACTTCTTGACTAGGAAACACCACCAGGAGAGGTGGCAGCGTAAGGCCATGCCGAGTCAGGAGCAGGGCCCGCTCTCCCAGGGGACAATCCCTCGGCTCTCCTATTTGGGGCTTTTCATGAGAACACAGTACGTAGAACCCAGCTCTCCAGTATACCCCATGCTCAGTGACAAAGCAGGAAAATTAGAGTCGTGGAGGGGAGTTTAACTTTGAAGATATTCAGAGACATCGTGTGTGGCAGGAGCCCCCATTGCAGAGAGCGTAGGTGACCACGTCCCTCGACGCAATCTCCACCATTAAAGACAAGATGCTAGAATCATCAATACAGGAACTGTTTGTGATGGGAGATTCTAAGCCTGCACGTACCTATGCAAACACACGCATAGAAGCACGGAGTCGCGTGTTGTGGGAACGTGAGCTCACAAGACAGACCAAGTCGTGCCCGTGTGGGTTCACAGGAAAACTGTGTCCCCCCTGGTCTGTGTCTCTGCCCTTCAAAAGACCAATTTCACACCAGCATGAAGATAGTCTCTTCCTTGGTGTGCTCCTGGTGCTCAGAAACTTTCACGGTCTTGGCCCCCATCTCTGCTCTTTGCCACTTACATCATTCTGAAAAGTGTAGTCAATGAGGAGTGAAGCCCACACAGGGGACTGTAAGAAACACAGAGAACCCAAATGAAAACAAGAGGAAAATCACCTTTGGGAAAAGGGAGACAGAAGGACACTGGTGACTCATACCACAAAAAAGGGTCAGTCTCCCATGGGTCTCATCAGCACCCCCTCATCCTGGGGAATGGACATGGTGTGGCATTCCTAAGATTCCACATGTGAAAGAGCAGGGCCCGGGGTCAGGGACGCCTGGGAGAACGGCTCTCAGAGGCCACCCAACAAGCTCTCTGGCCACAGTGTGACAGCTCTCAGCTTGGGGGGGCTGGGCAGCCGGGCCAGCAAATGCCCCCCCACAACCCCGTGCGGGAATGACTACATCAGACACAAAAGCAACATCATGTGGGATTTCTAATACTGCTCTCAAAGGGCATCTTAGACCATCAGAAACATTCCGGCTTCAATTCGAGTGGGAAAATGTTCTGGAAAACAAAGAGTCACCCATGCATTTCAGTCATCCATTAAGAATACGTCCCTCCGCAGGAACCTGTGAGGCTTGGTCTGTTAAGTGTCCAACTTGGGCTCAGGTCATTATCTCGCCATTCGTGAGTCCTAGGTCCCCATCGGGCTCTGTGCTATCAGTGCAGAACCCACTTCAGAGCCTCTGTCTCCCTCTCTCTCTGCCCCTCCACTGTGTGGTGCGCGCTCTCTCTCTCTCTCTTTCTCTGTCTCTCTTTCAAAAATAAATATTCAAGAAGAAAGGAAAGCAAGAAATCAGCAGGGAAGAAAGCAAGCAAGAAAGCAAGAAAGCAAGAAGGCAAGCTAGCAAGAAAGAATTCACGCCTTCACTATGTCCTAACAACAGTGTTACCCAAACAGGAAGGAGCCCAACAACATGAGGGAATGTCAAATTACATGGCCTTTCTCACTTCAGAGAAACAACAGGACCCGTTTTGATTTCAAGTACTTCCTGGAAGGGTAATAGTGACGTCCATAACTCGGGCTCTGACACCTCCATTGTTTCAAGTGATTTATTAGAGGGCTGCTTCAACACCTCTCCGGGGAAATATCTGGCTCGCACAATGCGGACTTTTCTCCTACTGGGTAGCTCAGAGGCTGGTCTGTCCGCTCTTCCTCCAGCACATCAGAGCTGGAAGGGTCCATCTGGCACAGAGACAAGGGACAGCTGCCTCACACCTAAACAGGACAAGACTTTTCCCACGTGCAAATGCAATCTCGAACTTCTAAGTGTTTCAAGAGAAGTCTATGTATGAGAACCGACTCGTCTTCCACACCAGTGCTGGTAAAATTTCACCGGGGCAAGGAAGCAACTGAAAGTCTATTTGAAGTCGATCAGGCTGAAGCTCCACCCACGTGTCTGAACCGGGGACACCAGTAGGTGCATTCTGGGGTGCCACACCTGTGCTCTTGTAGTTTGAATTCAGCCAGAACAATAGCCCGTCTGCACCCACCCCCTCCAGCTCCACTGGGTTTCAAGTCCAAATCCGGGATGGCAGCGAGGGGCAAATCAGGGCTCAGCTCTCAAGTGTCCAGGTGGGACCTCTGTCACTGTCCCCTGAACGGGCAACAGTTTGCCAGCAGGTAAGGCAGGATCCACACTGTCCCTTCAAAGCCACCACTTCAAAGTTCCACTCTGTCTAGGTGCCCCAAGACCAGCAAGAATTTCCCAGATGTAATCTGCCCTTGCCGCCTTTTAGACAGCAGACTCAACTCTCAGCCCTGGGAGGGGAACCCAGAGAGTGTCGTCCCAGGGAGCCCATTCACAAATGAAAGAACGGCTAACCCAAAGTTGTGTGATTTGCCCACAGTCTCTGCCTCTCCAGTCAAGTGGGTCCCACGGCCGTGAGCTGGACAGAGGCCACCCAACTGCAGGAATTCAGCCACCTGCAGTTCGGGCCAGAGGAAACGGTCACACGAATGGACAGGGGGAGCACCTGTGCCTCCTTCCTCACATCCTGCCTGGCAGCCCTGCCCACCGTCCACATGCTTCCTGCTCCCCAGCTCCAGAGTTCTCCTTGGAAACTACAGGCATCACTGGAAACCGGGCTGGATTTTTTAAATGTTATTCAATTAATTAATTACTTGTTTTATTTATTTATTTATTAAATGTATACGTAATCTCTACACCTCACGTGGGGCCCAAACTCACAACCGTATGACCCCGAGATCAAGAGTCAAGGCTATTCCAGCAGAGCCAGCCAGGCGCCCTCTTGATTATACCTTTCAAACAACAAAATATCCTCTCAGAAAATTTCTGTCCTGATCTGATCTTTGCACACCCAAAGGGAGAATTGCCTCCCTTTCCTTGCTCAGGGACTCACTCCTGTGTTCTGAGTGGAGGGAACACAATGGTGACAAGGGACATACCTTTCTTTTTTCTTTTTTGTTGTAATTTTATTTTTTTTATTTTTGAAAATTTACCTCCAAATTGGTTAGCGTATACTGCAACAATGATTTCAGGAGTACATTCCTTAGTGCCCGTTACCCATTTAGCCCATCCCCCCCTCTCACAACCCCTCCAGTATCCCTCAGTTTGTTCTCCATATTTATGAGTCTCTTCTGTTTTGTCCCCCTCCCTGTTTTTATATTATTTTTGTTTCCCTTACCTTATGTTCATCCCTTTTGTCTCTTGAAGTCCTCATATGAGTGAAGTCATATGATTTTTGTCTGTCTCTGACCAATTTCACTTAGCATAATATCCTCCAGTTCCATGCATGTGACTGCAAATGGCGAGATTTCATTCATTTTGATAAGGCACAGACCTTTCTTCCTGGATCAAGGTGAGAGGCTGCTCACAGGTCTCTCTCTGAAACCCAGCGATCCACTGAGGAAATCCCAGGCATCTGGAGGGATCCGTGTGTAACACGATGAAGAGTAAAAACCTCAAGAGGACGTCTGCCGCCAGGGCAAGTCGTCAGGCGTGCAGACCTTTTCAGGACTCCAGGACATCCTCCCACACTTCACATGGCTTTGTGAAGAAATCCGAAGGAGGGAAGGAGGAAGTGCATTTGACTAACCAAATAGCTCAACCGGTTTTCAAACACATTGAGAAAATACAGAAAATGACAAGTTTCCATAGATTTGTAGCTGCATAAAGTTTTCTCTTCGTGCCAACAGAAATCATTGCTGCAACCTGCCAGCATACATCTCCTCATAGCCTCCAGTCTTTGTTCCTTGCAAATGAAGACTTTGCTACAAGTGATAAAATTATATTACTGTGAGTTAAACACATACACACGCAAACACACACATGCACACACACGAACACACACACAAAATGGCCACCAGGGTGGCGCAGTAGGTTAAGCGTCTGGCTTCGACTCAGGTCATGATCTCGAGGTTTGTGGATTCGAGCCCTTCGTCCAGCTCTGTGTTGTAAGCTAGGGCCTGGAGCCTGCTTCTGATTCTGTGTCTCCCTGTCTCTCTGCTCCTCCCCTGCTCACCCTGTCTTCCTCTCTCAAAAAGGAACAAACATTAATAAATCAATCAATCGATCATTACATAACCCAAGGAAAGCTCTCTGAAGGGACCGTGTTGCAGCTGGGAGACAAAGCACAGGGAATGCTGTCTGCATGAAAAGCAAGGAGCTTCTGGGAGCAAAGAGAGAAGCCGGCTGCAATTCTAGTGAACAGTAATGGTTACGGCCCAGAGATCAAGACACCAATCCGTCAAGCCACTGACTCTCCACCAACTCCCAGAAATGATACAGCAGCCTCGACAGGCACCCCACGGTTAGACATTACAGAGCAGAGAAATAAAGTGCCCTCTTTCCCTAGAAACAAGCCAGTCTCAAGCATATGCCACTTACATCCATGAGCCACTCTGTCACACACAAGAACCACAGGGTCCCCGGCATCCCATCTACACATCCATTTCGACAAGCACATCACTGAGCCCGGCCCAGGCTCAAGGGGAGGCCTTAGATTCCACCTCTCAAAGGGAGTCGTAGCGAAGCACCTACCTCCCATCATGACGTTGATGTCATCATAGGACACTTTTCAGCAAGTCTACGATGTCACCACTTGTAGGACGCATCCTGATGTCACAGGAATCAAAATGTGAAAGCAGGGCCAAGATGGAATCGGCACTTGCACGCTGGTTTGTGATGGGAGACGTGTCTCCGCTGCGGGTGCAGCTCAAAGTTTGAACCCGGGCTACTTTACGTTCCAAAGTGAGGGCCAGGGAGCACTCATTCCAGGCTGAGACCATCTATCGCACGGAGGGGATCCCTAAACAACCACTAACGTTTTCTATTCTAGAAACTTCTGCACAAATGCCAAAGGAAGATGTACAGTAAACCCTCATGAATGCATCACCCGTCTTCCACCAGTATCAAACCACATGGTCACTTAATCATTGATGCATACCCTGACCTAACCCAGGGCGTCGAATTCCCAGACGGTGGGTGAGTCCACGTGTAAATACTGGGACATACGGTGGCACCGTGAGCCCTTTGTGTTGTCCTCCTTGCAATCCACGTGGCTGAGCAATACATATCGCTTTATTACCTAGATGCCACCGGGTAGATCTGAAATGGATTTGCCAGGGCTCACACTGGCCACAAATGAGTTTGTAGGGAAGCAAGGGGAGGAAATGGTTAGAATAGTATCACATGGGGTAGGGAGGGGAGTAAAAACCAAGGTGGGGGCAACCACAGTTTCTCTTGAAATAATGAGTGTGGTGGCACTTTGGGCAAAACGTTAAAAACAGGGGCCCCTGGGTGGCTCAGCTAGTTGAGTGTCCAACTTCCGTTCAGGTCATAATCTTACCACTGGTGAGTTCAAGCCCTGCGTCAGGCTCTGTACTGAAAGCCAAGAGCATGGAGCCTTTTTTGGATTCTGTATCTCCCTCTATCTCTGCCCCTCCCCCAGTCACATTCTGTGTGTGTGTCTCTCTCTCCCTCTCAAAAATAAACCAACATTAAAACATTTGAAAAAGTAAAAAAAACAGGGTCACTCAGCTGCCACTCAGGGGAGTATACAACTCTTGTAGGAGGGTCATGGGTCTGTGCAGACGTTGCTTAAAATCTTAAAAAATAAATCGAAATTAGGGGCACCTGGGTGGCTCAGTCTGTGTAGCTTCTGACTCTTGATTTCAGCTCACATCATGACCTTTTTGTTGGTGAGAGTTGTGTCCCATGTCGGGTTTGTGCTGACAGTGAGGAACCTGCTTTGGATTCTCTCTCCCTCTGTCTCTGCCCCTCCTCCTCGTCTCTCTCTCTCTGTCCCTGTCGAAATGAACACAACTTTCACAAAATTTAAAAGGTAACGTAAAAAAGAAAATAAGGTGTTGGAGATGAAGACATCCTCAACCCTCTATTTGTGCAACGTGACAATCCCTTAGTCACTGCTTTAATTACAAGTTAAATTTTTTTATTTTTTATTTTCCTTTACGTTCATTTTGAGAGCAAGCACTTGCGTGAGCGGGGGAGGGAGAGAGAGAATGCCAAGCAGGGTCCGTGCTGTCAGCGCAGAGACCGATGCCATGCTCAAACCGCACAAACCGTGAGATTATGACCTGAGCCGAGATCAAGAGGCAGACGCTCAACCAACTGAGCCACACAGGCACCCCTAGTTAATGATTTTTAAAGCAATTTCCATTATTTTGTTCACATTATAAGTTTAAAAATAGCTTTTACCTAATTTTCCGAGAGCATCCTGGCCTGGAAACCAGACGCATGGCGCTAAGGCCTGGAGGCTGGGCTGTGGGGCACCCCTCAGCGCCAGTGGAGAAAGGTTCTGTTCGCCTCCTCTGAGGATGGCTGGCCGGACACACCAAAGACACTCCAAGCCTGTGGGACGGTGGCCACCGGTTGCACAGGACAGGCCAACGTACCCTCTAACTGCTGGAGGTGCCCCGGTGCGTGTCCCCCAAACCCTGTGTGCAGCCTCTCTGTGGCGGGGAGGGAAGGAACCGTCCCAGAGTCGCCTGAGCGACAGGGATCTTGTGCCAGAGCCTCATGAGTTGGCCTGGTGGTGGCTGCCAGCCCCCGGTGCGGGCAGACCCTCCCGCCTGCCACACCGGCTGGTGTAAGACTCAGCACTGGGTCTGAGCTTCGGGAGAAGGAGCCTAGTGGGTGCCAGGGGCTGAGACGATGGGGAAGGATGCAGCCCTGGGCACTTCTTGGGACCTTGAGAGGACAGCAGCAGGACAGGAAAGCCCACATACGGGATGGAAGAGGAGTGGAGACTGGGTGGAAAGCACGCGCCTGTACACACATGCGCACACGCACACACTCCAGTCTCCTGGGGTCCTGGAGGAAGAGCAGCCTCAGCTGGCCCTGACCGTGGAAGAGTCGCCCTGCCCTGTTGGCCTATTGCCTGGGCCCCCGGCTGCACTGATTCCGGGGCCGCCACCCTAGGGTCTGGGCACTTGGCCCTCCTGTGGAGGACACCCCTGTCCTGAACTTCCACTTCCAGCTGTGGTATTCTATCAGCTGGTTTCCACACTACTACTTCCACGTGGCACAAGTGCCTTCATGGCCCCGAGCACCAGAGAAAACCACGGCTGCCACTTCTCAAGTCAATGGCAGCTTATTCTCACTAGTCTTTATTGGCAGTGGGAAACGCTCCACTACTGCCTTGAAAGCCAGCAAATAATTCCGTGAAAAAAATAGTTCAAAGTAGACGGTACCTACTCTGTCATACAATCAGGAAGTTCACAAAAGATTAATAGAAAGACACAGGGAAACTGTCAAACGTCCAATGAAAAGCAGAAACGACATGTAAAGAGACATGTCGTTTCTATCTCTGTACCAGCTGCATAAGAAATAAGGCACCATGATCTGAGCACATTCCTGGGTGGCTTTTTTATATGCCACCTCAAAATTATAAGTTACGTTGGCTACTTGTATAATCTGAAATGGCTGTCTCCTCAAAATCTACACATGGAGATGGGGCGCCTGGGTGGCTCAGTCACTTAAGCGTCCGACTTCAGCTCAGGTCATGATCTCACAGTTTGTGAGTTCGAGCCCCACGTCGGGCCCCGTGCTGACAGACAGCTTGGAGCCTGGAGCCTGCTTCGGATTCTCTGTCTTCTCCTTTCTCTGCAGCATCCATGCTCATGCTCTGTCTCTCTGTCTTTCAATAATAAAGCAACATAAAAAAATTAAATAAAATCCACAAATGGAAAATGAGGTCCACTCCTTAAACTTGTTTACAAACAAATCTAAACAGCTGATTTCCGTAAGAACAATAAGGCCTTTATTAGAGTTGCACTACATTGTTTCCAGGATCTTGCATCTTGCTCTGTGCTGAGCACCCAGCACCCTGGCCCGAGGTGGGAGACAAGTGCACCCTGATTGGTCCTCTGAGAGTTCTGCTGCCAGGGGTCTAAGGTTCGGGTTGGGGGGGAGAAGGGGGCAGACAGGGTTTTGGGGAAGAGGTGGCCAGGTTGCCCCACCCAGGCTTTCTGGGGCCTCAGCTCCCAGGTTGTGCGGGTCACTCCAGGCAAACTGCCCAGGCCCCCAGGGACCAGGCTCAGAAACAGCATACCGGCCTGGGAGATTTTCACAGTGTTTCCATCAGCTTTCCACTCCAAGTTTCTTTAGCTGATAGTTAACACCAGATATTTTTAATCTGTTCACACTGCAGAAGAAAGCATTTCTTGCTAGAAAAAGTGTAGTCAAGGTGAGTCATTAAAATACAATGACAATTGCTGCAAATTAAGTCTGATTATATCAAAACCATGGGTGTAGAGCTAAGGGACATTCGTAAAGGATAATGCAGGCTGTGTCACGGTGATTTTGCAAACGTGGTAAAATCCTTTTCTCTGTCAGAGTTTCTTAACAAACAATTAAACAATGATAATTACAATACGTGCACAGGTTATAAAAGCCCTGTATTTGTCGTAGCATTTATACATACAACCATGATAGTACATACACTTGAAAGACTAAACTGAGATATAAGAACATCAATTGATTCCAAAGGATATTTATAGCCCGGATATATATGAAAGTAAGGAACTATCTATAGGGAGTGACAAATTTACAGAAATGTACGAAACATTAAATGCTAAATGAGTTTCTCGATCCTATTCACGAATTTTTCAGTAATTAAATACTGTAATAAAATATCTCAGGGTCCATATAACAAGGATTAACAGATGAAAGATCTGGTTGAAGTTTCAAATGTAGTCACTGCTGGGCTCTGCGTGCTGCAAGACCATCGGTAGAAGCAGTGTGGGTAAACTGCAAGATAAAGGAAACAATCAGTCTTAAGACATCAGCCCGAAAAGCACCTTCCAGGGCCCCAGGTGGGGCCTAGCACGTGCCCCCCCTCCCCAAAGACCTTCCTGGCTGAAGAGATTTGAGAATCTAGAGAACATATGAAGCATTTTGCATTACCAATGAGAATTATTCGATTGAGTTCATACTGGCTTAAGACTGAAAGTTACCAAATTAAAAAAAAAAAAAACAAGATGAAGGAATCAATCAACTATTCTTTTTTTTTCAGGATTTTAAGTAATCTCCACTCCAAAATGGGGCTCAAACTCACTACCCTAAGTTCAAGTGTCATAGGCTCCACCTGGCCTTCAGCCAGGAGCTCCCAACAATCAAACACTGTGGCTGAGAGAGGAAAACAGAATGAGAGGAGAACAAAGCCCACCCCCCGAGGCCCTCAGATCAGGGAGAAGAGGGCTGGACTCCGGGGCCCACACCCAAAATCTCCAAGTTCAAACTCACCCCTCAGAGGGCAATGTGCTTCCGCTTTTAAAAGCTAATCTCTCAACTGAGAGGCCACCAGCGTCACTCACGTGAGGACTAGAATCCTCTTGGGCCTGGTTCATTCACGAAGGTGTGCGTAAAACAAGCCAGCCAGGGCCTGCTGACCTAGGAGCTCCACCGGACCAGGCAAAGGCCAGTGCCACTTGCTCCCGAACGACCGGGAAGGTCAGCTCAGACCTGGAAAATCTCCTACTGCTCTGACAGCAATCCTGCCTCCCTACCACAAAAGACATTAGCAGACACTGAAGCCAAACTTCTTTTTTTACGAAAAGAGTGGAAATACAGTTTTCTCCGGAAAAACTGAGAACACACCAACCTCTTAAGTGTAAGCACACAAACACCAGAATCCTCTTAGCAGGTGTAGAGAAGCTCATGTGTTTGTGTGTGTGTGTGTGTGTGTGTGCATGTGTGTGTGTGTGCATGTGTGTGTATGTGTGTGTGTCTGTCTATGTGCGTCTGCGTGTCTGTGTATTTCTGAAAGTCCCTAAGTGAGCCTGCTGCGGCTGTCCTGGCTCACATGGACATTGTGCAGACAGGACACGGGGTGTCCGACTGTGGCCTGCATGGACGGTGCCCTCTACTCACCAACAGGAGGCGTCGGCAGGATTAAGACATGACTGGCTGAATCCAGCCTCTGTGGTGCAGATACTATGCCTGCTCCAAGCAACACAAGGGACAGCGTGCAAATGCAGCATGTGGTTAGTCTTAAAATAGCACATGAGGGCACAAATACAGCCACACACATTCTAAACCACAGCAGCAACCACTGAGGGCTCCCGGGGCACTTCTGAGTGGGTTTCTCTCCACCCGCAAGCAGCCGGGGGAGTCCCCGGGAGTTCACTCTCAAATAGCAATGGGGCAGTAGAGGCCATGAAAACACTTTCGCCGTGTCCATCTGCCATCTTGTGAAAGAGGGGCCAGGGCTGCCGATCACATACGTAGCTCTGCAAGTGTCGCTCTGAGGCTGGTCCAACGCTCTGAGGACACCCACGATGCCTAGTTGTAGTAGTTGAGAGAATACGCTAATATTCCATCAGATAGAAAAGTTAAAAAAATCTCTTTCACTGTGAAACTTTGATAAGCAGAAGTGAGGAGTAACCTTAGATCATTTGAGCCTGAGCATGCCGCAGCATCTGAACGCCTTGTTACATATTAAGTCGGCCATTCTCCATCAGTGTTCACATTCCAACCCAAGAGCCTCCCATACCTCCGCCAAGAGGCTGGGGCAGAGCAGCACGTCACATACAGACCAGCAGCATCTTCTCTGGCTGCATAGAGGACAGAGAGGAAGTGACCCAGAAGCCTGCAGGGAGAGTCTCTGCTGACCCAGCAGGTAAGTCAACAGTGTCTTGATCTACATTGCTATCTCTAAGAAGGTGCCCTCCTGAAGCTTCTATCATCATCCTGGGAAATTACAGGACACATTGTGAAATGAAAACCAAAAATATATAGTAAGGTTACCAGCCCTTTAAAATGACCTCACTCTGCAAGTTTGTTTACAGCTGTTTACCCCCATTCCTGAGAGCCATTGGGGGCCCCCTGCCCAGACGGCTGCCCCAGGCGGTAAAGGAGGCAGGGCCATATTTGTGCCAGGACCCTGACCGGGCACAAGTCAGGACAGTCCTGGGCTGACTGGACCTGCCGCACTGTCTTTGTGAAATCACCTTCCTGCTATAGAAGATACTACCTTTTTGTTTTCAAAACAGTCTTTAAGCTGCGGACAGTGCTACACGCTAGGACAGTCCCACCGCACCCTTTCACGTGTCCTATTCTCGTCACACTCGAGTGTTCTTATGGCAACGAAGACAGTCTTAAGTAGTGGTGTGGGAGTAAATCAGTCCTGGTGTTGTATAAGGAGAAATCAACACTTCGTGTCTTTTTAAATAAACGACTGTAACCTTCCCCCAGAGCACAGGGCCCTGGACTGCAGAGAGACCTCCAGCCACCCCCAAAGGCAACTTACAGGCTCTATTGCCAGGCTGCCGTCAATGTGTTATGATGTGAAAAATATTTCTCAAGACTATCAAAAGTCAAATACCAAAAGGAAAGAAACCAAACTCCTCACCTCTGTTAAAATATTGGTTTCTCAATAGCTCGTTGGTTTGGGTGTTTTTTACGTTTTTGCAGGTACATTTATTTATTTTTGAAAGAGACACAAACAGTATGAGTTGTGGAAGGGCAGAGGGCTAGGGAGAGAGAGAATCCCAAGCAGAATCCCCATTGTCACCGCTGAGCCCAACGGGAGGCCCAAACTCACGAAGTGTGAGATCATGACCTGCGCTGAAAGCAAGACTCAGATGCTTAAATGATTGAACTACCAGGCACCCCTGTTTGTTAGATTTTCAGAGAGAGAGGGAGAGAGAGAGAGAGAGAGAACGATTGTGTGTGAGTGAGATAGGGGCAGATAGAAAGGGTGACAGGGGACCCAAAGCAGGCTCCACGCAGACAGCAGCCAGCCCAATGCTGGCCTCAGACTCACAAGCAGTGTGATCATGACCTGAGCGAAAGTCACTTAACCAGCTGAGCCACACAGGCACCTTTAGATTGAGAGTGAGAGGATGGAGAACTATTTATCATGCTACTGGAAGCCAAAAGAAAGCTGGAGTAGCCATACTTATATCAGACAGACTAGACTTTCAATCAAAGGCTGTAACAAGAGATGAAGAAGGACATTTGATAATAATTACAGGGCCTATCCATCAGGAAGAGCTAACAATTATAAATGTCTATGCACCGAATACAGGAGCCCCCAAACGTAGAAAACAATTCCTCATAAACATGAACAACCTTATTGATAAGAATGTGGTCATTGCAGGGGACTTTAACACTCCACTTACAGAAATGGATAGATCATCTAGACACACGGTCAATAAAGAAACAAGGGCCCTGAAGGATACATTGGATCAGATGGACTTGACACATATATTTAGAACTCTGCATCCCAAAGCAACAGAATATACTTTCTTCTCGAGTGCACATAGAACTTTCTCCAAGATAGGTCATATACTGGGTCACAAAACAGCCCTTCATAAGTATACAAGAATTGAAATTGTACCATACATACTTTCAGACCACAAGGCTATGAAGCTTGAAATGAACCACAGGAAAAAGTCTGGAAAACCTCCCAAAGCATGGAGGTTAAAGAACACCCTACTAAAGAATGAGTGGGTCAACCAGGCAATTAGAGAAGAAATTTAAAAATATATGGAAACCAACGAAAATGAAAATACAACAATCCAAACGCTTTGGGATGCAGCGAAGGCAGTCCTGAGAGGAAAATACATTGCAATCCAGGCCTATCTCCAGAAACAAGAGCAATCCCAAATACAAAATCTAACAGCACACCTAAAGGAAATAGAAGCAGAACAGCAAAGGCAGCCTAAACCCAGCAGAAGAGGAGAAATAAGAAAGATCAGAGCAGAAATAAACAATATAGGATCTAAAAAAAACTGTAGAGCAGATCAATGAAACCAAGAGTTGGTGTTTTGAAAAGATACACAAAATTGACAAACCTCTAGCCAGGCTTCTCAAAAAGAAAAGGGAGATGACCCAAATAGATAAAATCATGAATGAAAATGAATTATTACAACCAATCCCTCAGAGATACAAACAATTCTCAGGGAATACTATGAAAAATTATATGCCAACAAATTGGACAACCTGGAAGAAATGGACAAATTCCTAAACACGCACACTCTTCCAAAACTCAATCAGGAGGAAAGAGAAAGCTTGAACAGACCCATCACCAGCGAAGAAATTGAATCGGTTATCAAAAATCTCCCAAAAATAAGAGTCCAGGACCAGATGGCTTCCCACGGGAGTTCTACCAGACGTTTAAAGCAGAGATAATACCTATCCTTCTCAAGCTATTCCAAGAAATAGAAAGGGAAGGAAAACTTCCAGACTCATTCTATGAAGCCAGTATTACTTTGATTCCTAAACCAGACAGAGACCCAGTAAAAAAAGAGAACTACAGGCCAATATCCCTGATGAATATAGATGCAAAAATTCTCAATGAGATACGAGCAAATCGAATTCAACCTCATATAAAAAGAATAACCCAACATGATCAAGTGGGATTCATTCCTGGGATGCAGGGCTGGTTCCACATTCGCAAATCAAACAATGTGATACATCAGAGTAAGAAAAGGAAAGATAAGAACCATATGAGCCTGTCAATCGATGCAGAAAAGGCCTTTGACAAAATTCAGCACCCTTTCTTAATAAAAACCCTTGAGAAAGTCGGGATAGAAGGAACATACTTAAACATCATAAAAGCCATTTATGAAAAGCCCACAGCTAACATCATCCTCAATGGGGAAAAACTGAGAGCTTTTTCCCTGAGATCAGGAACGCGACGGGGATGCCCACTCTCACCGCTGTTGTTTAACATAGTGTTGGAAGTTCTAGCATCAGCAATCAGACAACAAAAGGAAATCAAAGGCATCCAAATTGGCAAAGATGAAGTCAAGCTTTCCCTTTTTGCAGATGACGTGATACTATACATGGAAAATCTGATAGACTCCCCCAAAAGTCTGCTAGGCCTGATACATGAATTCAGCAAAGTTGCAGGATACAAAATCAAAGGACAGAAATCAGTTGCATTCTTATACACTACCAATGAAGCAACAGAAAGACAAATAAAGAACTGATCTCATTCACAATTGCACCAAGAAGCATAAAATACCTAGGAATAACTCTAACCAAAGATGTAAAAGATCTGTATGCTGAAAAGTATAGAAAGCTTATGAAGGTAATTGAAGGAGATATGAAGAAATGGAAAGACATTCCGTGCTCATGGATTGGAAGAATAAATATTGTCAAAATGTCAATACTGCCCAAAGCTATCTACACATTCAATGCAATCCCAATCAAAATTGCACCAGCATTCCTCTCGAAACTAGAACAAGCAATCGTAAAATTCATATGGAACCACAAAAGGCCCCAAATGGCCAAAGTAATTTTGAAGAACAAGACCAAAGCAGGAGGCATCACAATCCCAGACTTTAGCCTCAACTACAAAGCTGTCATCATGAAGACAGCATGGTATTGGCACAAACACAGACACATAGACCAATGGAATAGAATAGAAACCCCAGAACTAGCCCCACAAACGTATGGCCAACTCATCTTTGACAAAGCAGGGAAAAACATCCAATGGAAAAAAGACAGCCTCTTTAACAAATGGTGCTGGGAGAACTGGACAGGAACATGCAGAAGGTTAAAACTAGACCACTTTCTCACACCATTCACAAAAATAAACCCAAAATGGATAAAGGACCTGAATGTGAGACAGGAAACCATCAAAACCCTAGAGAGGAAAGCAGGAAAAGACCTCTCTGACCTCAGCCGTAGCTATCTCTTACTCGACACATCCCCAAAGGCAAGGGAATTAAAAGCAAAAATGAATTACTGGGACCTTATGAAGATAAAAAGCTTCTGCACAGCAAAGGAAACAACCAACAAAACTAAAAGGCAACCAACAGAATGGGAAAAGATATTTGCAAATGACATATCGGACAAAGGGCTAGTATCCAAAATCTATAAAGCGCTCACCAAACTCCACACCCAAAAAACAAATAACCCAGTGAACAAACGGGCAGAAAACATGAATAGACACTTCTCTAAAGAAGACATCCGGATGGCCAACAGGCACATGTAAAGATGCTCAACGTCGCTCCTCATCAGGGAAATACAAATCAAAACCACACTCAGATATCACCTCACGCCAGTCAGAGTGGCCAAAATGAACAAATCAAGAGACTATAGATGCTGGAGAGGATGTGGAGAAACGGGAACTCTCTTGCACTGTTGGTGGGAATGCAAATTGGTGCAGCCACTCTGGAAAACAGTGTGGAGGTTCCTCAGAAAATTAAAAATACACCTACCCTATGACCCAGCAATAGCACTGCTAGGAATTTACCCAAGGGATACAGGAGTACTGATGCATAGGGGCACTTGTACCCCAATGTTTATAGCAGCACTCTCAACAATAGCCAAATGATGGAAAGAGCCTACATGTCCATCAACTGATGAATGGATAAAGAAATTGTGGTTTATATACACAATGGAGTACTACGTGGCAATGAGAAAGACTGCAATATGGCCCTTTGTAGCAACACGGATGGAACGGGAGAGCGTGATGCTAAGTGAAATAAGCCATACAGAGAAAAAAAAGATACCATATGGTTTCACTCTTAGGTGGATCCTGAGAAACTTAACAGAAACCCATGGGGGACAGGAAGAAAACAAAGGAGGTTAGAGTGGGAGAGAGCCAAAGCATAAGAGACTCTTAAAAACTGAGAACAAACGGGGTTGATGGGGGGTGGGAGGGAGGGGAGGGTGGGTGATGGGTATTGAGGAGGGCACCTTTTGGGATGAGCACTGGGTGTTGTATGGAAACCAATTTGACAATAAATTTCATATATTGAAAAAAAATAAATAAACATAAAAAATTCAACAACATCATGCCAGTCCTTCCCCCTGAGGACACAATGACCCCAGGCCCTTATCTGAAAACCCAACTCCTTACGGGGTAGGTTCTGTCCCAACACCAGCTGCCTGGTGCCTCACCTGGCTCTGCTTCCGCTTCCATCGCTCACAACAAAGCCAAGCTCCTCCTTGACCCCAGCCTTTGGCCTCGGAGTCACACTGCTGGGAGAGTGCTCGGTCAGCCTCAGCCCCCGAGTGACCTCTCCGGAAAAGGCCTTTCCGGAACCACGGTGCACAAGTAAGCGACATTTCCTTCTAACCCCTTCACTCGTCCAGATACACTCTTCTCAGCTGTGCCTCCACCCCCGTCTCCGAGGAGCACAGCAGCCAGAGCCTGGCGACCACAATGGTGCAGAGTCACAAAAGGGCTCAACAAGGGTGGGTGGTTGTGTCTCTGCAGAGGATCTGGGTGCACCAACACAGAAGCCCGCTGAGCCAACTCTAATGTTCAGAGTCCTCTCTCTCCCTCAAGACATGTGAGGATTCTGAATTTCCTCAGGGAATGGAGGCAAGATACCAACGAGCTACAAAGGAAACCTAACAGAAAGGCAAGCACAAAGTCGCAGCTAACCGAGCTCTGGACAGCACAGGGAGGCACAGAAAATGAGCCCGGCACTCGGCAAGCACTGCCTGAGAAGCTGACCCTTCCATCGTCTCATTGTGCTGTGGAGAAAATAACTGGGCTTTGGGACCTAGCATCAAGGACGGGTCCTCGGAAATACTCCAGGCCTCCAAATGGAGACCCTGGAGGTCTACACGGGGGTGGGGGACAGCATGAGCCCAGCTCACACTGCACCTTACAAAGACTGAGCCCCAGTCTCAACTCACTCACGCCTGAGTGGGCCCAATAACCGCCACACTTGGGGTGTGGGATGAAATGCTGAAGGAATACAAGCACACGAAGAGCCTCTATGCTTCTCCATACAGTCCAGCACAAAAATGAAAACAAAGAAGAAATGAAAAGACAAGATAAGACAAGACAAAAAAAAGAAAAGAAAAGAAAAAAGAAGAAGAAAGAAAAGAAAAGAAAAGAAAAGAAAAAAATGAAAAGGAAAGGAAATGGAGGGAAAGGAAAGGCAAGGAAACGAAAGGAAAGGAAAGGAATGGAAAGGAAAGGAAAGGAAAGGAAAGGAAAGGAAAGGAAAGGAAGGGAAAGGCAAGGCAAGGCAAGGCAAGGCAAAGCAAGGCAAGGAAATGAAAGGAATGCCTCGGTAGCTCAGTCGGGGAAGCATCCCACTTTGGTTCATGTCATGATCTGACGCTTTATGGTTTGAGTCCCGCGTCGGGCTCTGTGGTGACAGTGAAGAGCCTGGAGCCTGCTTTGGATTCTGTGTCTCCCACTTTGTCTCCCCCTCCCCTCTTCAAGTTTTGTCTCTCCCTCTCTCTCTCTCTGAAGTAAATAATATTTTAAAAAATTCTTTTAATCAGAAAAGGGAAGAAACAAACAAGCAAACAAAAAAAAGAGAGGCACCTGGATAGCTCAGTCTACTCGTTTCAGTGACCAACACTTGGTTTCGGCCCACGTTTGTTAGTTTGAGCCCTGTGTTGGGCTCTCTACTGACAGAAAACAGCCTCTCCTCAACAGTGTCTCTCTCTCCCTTGTCCTCTACCCCCACCCCTGCTCTCACTTTCTTTCTCCCTCAAAATAGATAAACATAAAAAAAACAGGTTTTACATCATATCGACCCAAAGAAGAAAGAAGAGAAACAGACCAAGAGGAGACACATAGACTGGAGTTATTGGATGCAAAAGTCAACTGTCCAAAAACCATTCTTGACAAATGGGAAATTTTCAGAGACTCAAAACAGATTCCCAAACTGCAAATTATCGGAGCTAAAATTAAGATCTCCAGGTGCCTGAGTGGCTCAGTTGGTTAAGCATCTGACTTCAGCTCAGGTCATGATCTCGTGATTCGGGAGTTTGAGCCCCGCGTTGGGCTCTGTGCTGACAGTGCAGAGCCTAGAGCCTGCTTCGGCATCTGTGTCTCCCTCTCTCTCTGTTCTTCCCTTGCTCCCAGTCTGTCTAGCTCTCTAACATAATTAAAAGACTAAAAAATCTTGTTAATGGCATTAAGAACTCAGTCTGTGGGTTTCACATCAGACTAGACACAGGTGAATGGACTCAGTGAACTGAAAGATAGTTAGGTAAAAATATATCTAGACCATACACAGAGAAAACGTCCAGAAAATACAGAAGCCCAAAAGACACAGAAGATATGGTACAAAGGTCCAATAGGAACCCACAAAGTAGAGGAAACACAGAATGGGTAGTACCACTTCGCTACAAAGATAAGAATCAAAACTGATAAAAGAACCATGAGAGTGACTCCACAAAGAACACCCGAGGCAAAAAGATGTTAACAGTCATGAGAGGACAAAGATACCGCCTTCCATGGGACAACAACAACACTACCAGCTGACTCTTCAAGAAGAGCAAATGAAGCCAGATGATGGATTGGCATGTATGAAAGGTGAACTAAAATAGCCACCAACCTGGAAGTCTTTACCTAACAGAAACATTCTTCACAGTGAAGGCAAAGTAAAGATGTTTTTCAGGCAAAACAAGCAAAAACAAAAATAAAAACAGAAACAAGAAACAAAAACAACACACACACACACACACAGACACAAACCATGACTACACATCAACTACAGACACAAAATAAAATCAATATTAAAGCAGCTTGTTGCAGAAAAGAAATGTAGTCTCTGACAGACATATGAAAAAACAAGGCTTGCAGAACAATGTCACAACAGAAAGGGTAACTATGAGAACAAACCTTCACAAGCATTAAGTGCACGAAACAATGACAACAACGCCAAAATCCATCTAAAACTTAAAAATATTAGCCAGCAAAAGGTGAGGAGGAGTTCAGTGTGGTTCAAGTGTCAAAGAAAAGAGCAGGGGCACCTGGGTAGCTCAGTCAGTTGAGTGTCTGACTTTGGCTCAGGTCACGATCTCACGGTTTTTGAGTTGGAGACCCGCGTCAGACTCTGTGCTGATGACTCAGAGCCTGGAGCCTGCTTCAGATTCTGTGTCTCCCTTTCTGCTCTGCCCCTCATCCGATTGAGAGAGATATAAATCTCTCTCAAAAAACAAATAAATCTTAAAACAAAGAAAAGATAAATGGAGAGAGCAGTGTCAGGGAAGCAATACAAGTCCTGAATCAGGCAGGGGTCCGTTCAAAATGCACCTGCCTCTAGAAATAGATATATTCCAATTACCTAACAGATCAGTGTACAATTAAAAACTCCCTCCTACTTCTAAAGGAAGGCTAGAGACCAAAAGAACACAGAACAGCGGGGACAAAGAAGAAACTAATAATACGGTACGTGTAAACTAACCTATCAGTCATGACATGTGCACAGATGCTGCAAGCAAAAGGTTGACTCTCAAATTCATTAGAAGGAAACCAAGCATACGCTGTTCACGAAGGTACACCTTAAAATGTAAGATCACAGACAGGTGGAAGGAAAAGATCCCCAGGCAAACCCTACCGAACAGAAAACTGAGGTGGCCACTGGGACCCTCCAAGAAAGTAACCTCTATTGCAAAAAGCTCTACTAGAGACCAAGAGGAACATTTCGTGATGGAAGTTCCATCTACCAAGAGAACAAGACTTCTAAACTTGCATATACCTAATAACGCAATCTCAAATTACGGAAAAATTGACAAACATAGAAAAGGAAAAAGAGCCACATCCATAAGCACGATGGGAGACTTGACGATACATCTCTCAGTATCTGACAGAACTGACGACAACAGAAAACTCAAGGCAGTGGGACGGGGCTGTTCAATATGCGGTCACGTGCTCTATTGCAAGTACTTGAAACGTGGCTCCTCAAAGTGCGACGTGTGGAAAGTATAAAATGTACAACACATTTTCAAGACGTGATAAAAGAGAATTCAAAATCATTCATAATTTTTTCTCACGCCGGCTATACACTGAGATGATATTTTGGATATGCCTGTAAGTTATATTAGTAAACACATTCTCGCCTATTCCTTACTTGGTTTCAAGTGGTTACTAAAATCTGATTTCTGTCATTAACAAACTTCATCTTACCTATAAATAGAGACTACTGCATTCCCCCAATACACATTATTTTCACGTGCCCGAGGAACAGTTCATGAAAACCAATATATGCCAGGCCATTAGGAAAGTCAGCTCATCTCAAAGGACTGAAATACTACAGGGCATATTGACGGATTGCATTAGATTCACAGTTCAATTCCCCCAACAATTCATCACGCCCACAGTGATGGGATGAAGACAGGGAGACTTCCGGTGATGACCAGTCCTGGGCGGCTGAGAGAGCACTGTCACCCCTGCCACCACAGGAGGACAGGGAGAAGCAGGCTGTTGAAGAACCAGGAAGCTGACTCTCACCTGACCCTGAATCTGCAGATGCCTTGATCTTGAGAACTTCCCAGTCTCCTCAACTGTAGGAAAGAAGTTTCTGTTTCTTATTAGGCAGCCAGTCTATGGTATTTTGTTACAACCACCCCAAAACACTGAGACAGATACCTTCATGGAATTAAGCTAGAAATCCGCACAAAGAGAATGAGAAAATCCCCTGAAACATCAAGATGTGTTATGCTCCCAATCATTGTGATGAATTAAGAAAAAGATGCCACAATGAAAGTTAGGAAATAGTTTCACATAAAAGATAATAAACATTTGGCTTATCAAAACTTGTGAGATCAGTAAAGGTGTGCTAAAGGGAGACTCATAGCTTTAGAATACAAATATCATAGGATACCTCAGTTGCTTGGTGACCCACTCTTGATTTTGGCTCAGGGTATGATCTCATGGCCACAAGATTGATCCCCAGCCAGGCTCCACACTGAGTGAGGAGCCTGCTTGAGATTTCTCTCCTCTCTCTCTCTCTCTCTCTCTCTCTCTCCCTCTCCCTCTCCTCTCCCTCTGACCCTCTGCCGTGCTCATGCTCTCATTCTAAAATGAATTAACAAACTAATAAGCAAATAAATACAATACACATACTGGAAAGGAACAAAGGCTAAAAATCAAATGAAGGATTTAGTTCAAGAACTACAAGATGGGACAGCAAACAATCACCAAGTAGATGGAAAACAAAAGGGCAGAAATCAGTGCTGCAGGAAACAAATAGTAAATGACAGAAATAAAAAAAAAAGCCCAAGTTGGTTCTATGAAGAAGAAACAAAGCACAAAGTACCAATAATAAGAAGTTCTAAAGCAAATATCACACCAGATGCTGCAGATAGGAGGGATATTAGAAACCAGTTGACACTTACTCCTTGGAAAGTTTGGGAGGTCTGAGCAAATTCCTAGAAAACAAAATGCCTCATCTAAATAGACACAAGAAGATATGGGAAATCAGAAAAATCCTATTTCCACTTAAGAAAGGAATCTGCAATGAAAACCCTTCTCACAAGGAAAACCCTACACCAGCTGTTGGCCTAGCACTTCTTCCCAAAAGAAAAGAACACACACAAAAACTCTTCTGGGAAAGCACAAGGAGTGCTTCTTCCTACGTTGTTTTAGGATGCCAGCACGACCTGTAACCCAAACCCCAGCAAGGACAGCACAACAGGGTGCAAGGGAACACCCACCTCTCTTTTGAATACACATGCAAGGATCCAAAGCACACTATTTACAAATGCAATCCAGTGAAAAGAGAATGCATAGACATGAGGTTTGATTTATTCTAGACGGGCAAAACTTGTTTTAAGTTAAACCACAACATTGAAACAAATCACTTGTCCCCAAAGATGCACAAAACACATTTCAGAAAATTTAGTATTATTATTTTTTGATGATTGTTAAAAAATCAGAGCAAACTAAAAACAGAGGAGAATTTTCATGATTTGATCCAACTATCTACCAGTAATGCCACGGAAAGTGTCATATGTAGTGGTAAAATACTGAACTCTTTGGGGCACCTGAGTGGCTTCTAGTCAGTGAAGCGTCTGACTCTTGATTTCAGCTCAGGCCATGATCTCATGGTTCATGAGTTCAAGCCTCGCATCAGACTCTGTGCTGACAGTGCGGAGTCTGCTTGGGATCCACTCGCTTTCCCCCCTCTCACTCCCCTTCCCATGCATGCTCTCTAAAGAAGAAAGAAAGAAAGAAAGAAACTTTAAAATATATTAAGTTTACGGGGCGCCTGGGTGGCGCAGTCGGTTAAGCGTCCGACTTCAGCCAGGTCACGATCTCGCCATCCGTGAGTTCGAGCCCCGCGTCGGGCTCTGGGCTGATGGCTCGGAGCCTGGAGCCTGTTTCCCATTCTGTGTCTCCCTCTCTCTCTGTTCCTCCCCCGTTCATGCTCTGTCTCTCTCTGTCCCAAAAATAAATAAATGTTGAAAAAAAAATTTAAAAAAATATATTAAGTTTACAAAAAATTATGAAACCCTTCTCTCTAGTATCTGGAAGGAGACAAGGACACCTACTCTCACCACTTCCATTCAACACAGTACTGGAGGCCCTAGCCAATCCAAGGCAAGAAACATACAAATGGTTATACTATTGGATAGAAACAAAAGAAACTTACGATAAGGCAACACAGAGAATGTAAGGCAGACATACACAAGAATGCGAAAACCTCCGCCATTCACAGATGGATTCCACACACATAGAAAGAACTCATTCAAATCAACAAAAACCAAAACACACAACCTAATCACAAAGTGGCTTCCAAAAGGCAATTATTTCACAAAAGAAACACGTAAGTGGCCAAGACACACACACAGCGGCGGGTCCCACGAATACACCATACCTCCCAGCACCTGAGCCCCAGCAAGCAGCTAACACACGAGAAGACGAAATACCAGGCATCAGCCAGCCCTGAGCTCCCACACGCTGTTGCTCATGGGGAACAGACACATGCCACCACTCACACCCTGCTCCTCCATGGCAAACCAATACGGTGCATGTGGATCTGCAGGCAGCCTCTGCACAAACCGGAGCACACACAGGAGAAAGAAAAAACCGTGCTGTCCTCACACACTGGGCCTTCGACAGCAGGGGAGGACCAGCACAGCCACACAAGGAAAGCAGGTGCATTGCGCACACACAGCGCTCAAGGGTTAGCTCAACATGAAGCGAAGAACAAGCCAAAGCAATCGCTGGTGAAAGTCAAGACCGTGGTTACCTTTGGGGGACGTTCGGTGGGAGTCAGTAGGAGGTAGGAAGCACGGTAAGGTTCCATTTCTTCATCCAGGTGGTGGTTCCAAGACTGTGTTTGCTGAGTGGAAGATATGGAAGATCAGCTGAAAGTAGTGGTCTAGGATGTTCCAAACGTCCACCGCATGCCACACAAAAATGCAGCTCTGTGCGGGCTGCTAACCCGCAAGAGAAGCAAGGAAGCCCCACCCATCTGAATGCGGAATCAGGAAAGTGCATCCAGACACCCCAGGAGCTACCGCCACACCCTCCTCGCCTCCAGCTGTTCATCTGGGGGAGTCCACATCACCTTCCTAAACATAATTGGCCACAAGACACTGAATGCAGAAGCAGCTGGAAGAATAAAGATCTTGCACTAAGCCAATGCCAATGCCAATGCCATGCTTCTACACAGCGTTGTTCTGAAAATGTACGTATTTTGTGCATGAAAGGTATGAGTACGTTAATCTGTACTAATTTATTTTCTTTAAGTGAATTCATCACATCTGAGATGCTCAGATTTGGTTTGGTTTCCTTAATGTTTGTTTTAGAGAGAGAAACACACGGCACGTGAGGGGAGGGACAGAGGGAGAGGGACACAGAGAATCTGAGACAAGTCCAGGCTGGCAGCTGGGAACACAGAGCCCCACATGGGGCTCTAAACTATCAACTGTGAGATCACCACCTAAGCCAGAGTTGTACCCGTAACACAGAGAGCCACCCAGGCGCCCGCTTCAATTCTCAGTTTAACCTCACCACAGTAGAGATCAAGAGACACAACCCCCACACTCGAAGGCTCTCTGGGGCCCTCAATATTCCCCTGATGTCCAAGTGTCCCGACACCACCGAGTCTCAGAAACACTGACCCAGGGAACAAAGGACACTCTCCCCTTCTTCTCATCAACTTCCCAATTTCTATAGGGTTTCCCCAGCTCACCAAACTCTCTAGGGCCTGGCCCAGAGGACGCAAGGGCCTAAGGTGGCCTTTGTTCGTGGCAGCCGCCTCGGGGGACAGAACGTGTGCAGCCTGTGCGGGGTCAGGGGACGGACAAGGCGGGAAGGTCTCCGACAGCCTCTGCAAGGGCAGGCGGCACACTGCTTACACGACAGCCGCGGCTGAGTCGGGCACCCGGAGAACCTCCCAGAAGCCACTACCTGCAGGGAGAAGGGCCCTTACCGCCTGCCGAGCGGTTAAGCCAGTACTGCCACGGGAGGCGCCCCCACACACACCCTGCCGCCACAGAGCGGCCACCACAACTCACAGGAGCCTGCGGGCGTCCACACGGGCAGGCCGGCCTTCCGCCCGATGGTGACTAATGCTGTCCCCCAAGTGAGCAGAACCAGGGCGCCCCGAGCCACCCGGCCTCTCACGGCAGGCACTGTGGCCTCTGCGGGTGTCCGAGCGGCGGTGGGTCCACCAGAACTCACGTGCCTCGATCGGGACAGTCTTCCGAGAAACAGGGGCCCCAGGGCGACATCCTCCTAGGTGGAAGACTTCCAGCAAGGGAGAAGCCGGATGCTCAGAAGAGCACCTCCCTCGTCCTCCACAGCGCATGCGGGCTCCTACCGCCGGCAAGAGCCACCGGCCTCCCGCCCACCTCTCCGCCTGGCAAATGCGCTGTGGCGCCAGCACCAACGGAACCTACTGCGTCAGGGCGGAAAGACTACCGGGTGGGACGCTGCACCGGCAGAGACTTCTCAACACACACCCGCCCGGACGCATTGGGGTACAACGTCAGAGGCGAATCCGATCTCAGCTGCTGACCTTGGGCGATGGACACACATCAGCACAGGTTTGGGGCTGTGACAAAGGCCTCGCCCTGGTGGGGGGTTCTGATACCTGCTCAGGGGAAGGGCTGTGCGTCAGTAAGGGCAGTATGTGTGTGAAATCTCTGGAGGATCCTCTCACCTTTGCTAAAACTGCTCTAGAAAAGTAGCCAAGAAGCCAAAACCACCCCCAAAAATATGCATGGGCGGGCCTCCGTGCAATCATAACCCAAGTCTGTGCTCTTTCCAACCCCCTCACCAACCCCCCTCCTCGTCTACCAACAGGGGCTCGAGAGCCTGTAAGAGCCCCAGTGACGCTGATGGGCCACGTTTGGACCAGCTTCGGGACACCCTGAGCTACGTTGCAGCCTCGCTGCTCCTGATTGTCCATGTTTCCCAAAGCGCGAGACCCCCCACCCCTTGTCGCTTTTGGAGGACACACTGTGTCCCAGCAAAGCAGCAGTGCTGACCGCCCACCCACAGGCACGCTCTGATCCGTGTGAGGTGGCATGTCAGTGTGGTTTTGCTTTGTAGTCCCCTGATGAGGAGTGACTTTGAGCATCTTTTCTTTTTTCTTGTATTCAATATAATTTATTGTCAAATTGGTTTCCATTCAACACCCAGTGCTCATCCCCACAGGTGCCCTCCTCCATGGCCATCACCCACTTTCCCCTCTCCCCCACCCCCCATCAACCCTCAGTTTGTTCTCAGTATTTAAGGGTCCCTTAGGGTATGCCTCCTTCCCTCTCTGCAACTCGTTTCCCCCTTTCCCCTCCCCTCTGGTCTCCTGTGAAGTTTCTCAGGATCCACATATGAATGAAAACATATGGTATCTGTCTTTCTCTGCCTGACTTATTTCACTTGGCAGAACACCCTGCAGTTCCTTCCTCGTTGCCACAAATGGCCAGATTTCATCTTTTCTCATTGCCAAGTAGTATTCCATTGTATATAGAAACCTCATCTTTATCCATTTGTCCATTGACAGGCATTTAGGCTCTTTCCATCATGTGGTTATTGTTGAAAATGCTGCTATAAACTATGGGGTACGAGTCCCCTGTGCATCAGCACTCCTGAATCCCCTGAATTCTAGTAGTGCTATGGCTGCGTCATAGGGTAGATCTATTTTTAATGTGGTGAGGAACCTCCACAGTGTTTCCAGAGTGGCTGCACCAGTTTTTCTTCCCACCAACAATGCAAGAGGGTTCCTGTTTCTCCCCATCCTCTTCAGCATCCATAGTGTCCTGATTTGTTCATTTCCGCCACTCTGACCGATGTGAAGTGGAATCTCAGTGTGGTTTTGATTTGTATTTCTCTGATGAGGAGTGATGCTGAGTATCTTGTCATATGTCTGTTGGCCATCTGGATGTCTTCTTTCGAAAAGTACCTATTCATGTCTTGTGCCCATTTCATCACCCGATTATTTGTTTTCAGGTGTGGCGTTTGGTGAGTTCTTTATAGGTGTTTGGATACTAGCCCTGTGTCTGATACGTCATTTGCAAATATCTTTTCCCATTTCATCTGTTGTCTTTTTGTTTTGTTGATTGTTTCCTTTGCAGTGCAGAAGGTTTTTATCTTGATGAGGTCCCTACAGCTCATTTTTGCTTTTAATTCCCTTGCCGTTGGAGACGTGTCATGTAAGAAATTGCCACAGCTGAGGTTGGAGAGGTTTTTTCCTGCTTTCTCCTCTCGGGTTTTAAAGGTTTCGTGTCTCACATTCAGGTCCTTTATCCATTTTGAGTTTATTTTTGTGTATGCTGTAAGAAAGTGATCTAGTTTCATTCTTCTGCATGTTGCTGTCCACTTCTCCCAGCACCAGTGGTTAAAGAGTCTGGTTTTTTTCCATTGGATACTCTTTCGTGCTTGGTGGAAGATTAGTGGCCGGGCCATACATTTGTGGGTCTGAATCTGGCTTCTCTATTCTGTTCCATTGGCCTATGTGTCTGTTTGTGTGCCCATTCCATACTGTCTTGATGATTACAGGTTTGTAGCAGAGGCTACATTCTGGGACTGTGATGCCTCCTGCTTTGGTGTTCTTCTTGAATATTACTTTGTATATTCGGGGTCTTTTGTGGTTCCATACACATGTTACATTATTTGTTCTAGCTTTGAAAAGAATCGTGGCACAATTTTGATGGGGATTGCATTGAAGGTGTAGATTGCTTTGGGTGGTATTGACATTTTAACAATATTCATTCTTCGAATCCATGAACATGGAATGTTTTCCCATTTCTTTGTGTCTTCTTCAATTTCCTTCATAACCCTTTCAGCATACAGAACTTTTATATCTTTGGATTGGTTCATTCGTATTTTTAAGGTTACTGATAGGTATTTTATGGTCCTGGTGCAACTATGAACGTGATCAGTTTCTTTAGTTGTCTTTCTGTTTCATTGTTATTGGTATATTAAAATGCGATGGGTTTCTGTACATTGCTTTTGTACCCTGTGAGTTTCCTGATTGATGTATCAGTTCAAGGAGACTTTTGGTGGATTCTGTCAGGTTTTCCAGGTAGAGTGTCATGTGGTCTGTGAAGAGTGAACGTTTGACTTCATCTTTGCCATTGTGATGCCATTTATTTCATTTTGTTGTCTGATTGCTGGTTCTGGGAATTGCAAAACTATGTTCAACAACAGTGGTGACAGTGGACATGCCTGTCATGTTCCTGATCTCAGGGGGAAGGTTTTCAGTTTATCCCCACGAGAATTATATTAGCTGTGGGCTTGTATCATACGTGCCTTTATGATGTTTTCATATGTTCCTTCTATTCTGACTTTCTTGAGGGTTTTTATTAAGAAAGGATGCTGTGTTTTTTCAAATGCTTTCTCTGCCTGTATTGACAGGATCATGTGGTTCTTGCCTGTGATTTTCTTAATGTGATGTATCCTATTGGTTGATTTGCAAATATTGAAGCAGCCCTATAGCCCAGATAGGAATCCTACTTGATCATGGTGAAAAATTCTTTTCATATGTTCTGCATTTGATTTGCCAGTATCTTGTTGAGAATATTTGTATTCTCATTCATCAGGCATATTGTCCTATAGTCGTCTTTTTTTTTTTTTTTGCTGGGTCTCTGTCTGGTTTGGGAATCAAAGTAAAGCTGACTTCGTAGAAGGAGTCTGGAAGTTTTCCTTCCATTTCTATTCTGTGGAACAGCTTGAGAAGCATAGATATTAACTGCTTTAGATGTCTGATGGAATTCCCCAGAGAAGCATGTGGTCCAGAAAATGAGATAAATCTTAGGATGCAATGACTTGGACAACTCCTTGGCAAGCTGATGGTCTCAGGAATAAGATATGGATAGATATGAACATATATGAGTAGGGCAAAGGGAAGCCTCTGTCGATAACCATGGGAACCCAAAGGCAAGATGCCTGTGTTCTTACTTCAGAAACAGAGGGAAAGCTTCTGGAGTTCACTGTTTTCCCCTGCCATCCTATCAGTGGATAGAGAAGACAGTGATTCCAAGGTAACAGGCTTGTGCTGCAGGCTAAGCTCAAATGTTTGGAACAGGGCTTGGATACAGTAGGTCATGAATGGTCTCTTTCTGTGCTAAGCAGGTCCTCGAGAATACTGCCCATGGTGAACCAAGTGTTCCTCAGAGTAAAAGCATCTTTAATGGCCAGGGAGGGAAACAAGTTGGCTAGCCATCATTTCTTCTACCAGCCACCCAAACACCAAGTACTCTCAGGAAGGCAATCCTTCCTTTGGGATCTCAGAAACTGATTGCTCTTGGTTAGCACAGACCAGATTCAGAGCTGGTTAGGAGTGGCCAGCACTCACTATGCAGGGGACAGTCTCATTGTCCTTGCCTGAGACCAGAGACATGGTTATCATTACGGCCAGGGAAATCAGAATGGCTAGAAACAGGGCCAAAGTGTTTCAGTTCAGCAAATTATGGAATCAAGCTGGGACAGAAATGTCTACCTCCACATTCCTCTTATCCCAGAAGGGAGGATAGCTCCCTTCCAATATCAGTGACCCTGACTCCACCTGAGCATTGCTGCCGGGCACTTTGAAATCCCCTGGGCTTACCTTTGTCCACATAGTGCTGAAAGGCAATTGTTGAGGGACCCTGTGGCCCAAGGGATCCCGCGGTGACAAGAATATGGTCTGACACCCCAGTTAAAAGTAGAAAAAATCGCTCTGAGATACTGTCCCTGAGTGGACAACGGGGAGAACTTTGCTGGAAAAGAGCCACAGGATGGAGAATGATACAGAGAAGGCCAAAGTTCTTTCTGAACACGAGAGAATGTGATAAATCAAACAATGATGCGACGAGCACAATCTCCTGATAGGATGGTTGCCTCAGAGTAAGAACCATGTGTGGGCTAGGACCAAGGGAAACCTCCTGCAGTGTTTCTCCAGAAAGGGGTGAAAAGTTCCTGGCACTGGCTTTTGTTGCCCTGTCCTTTGAAGCCAGTAGTGACACCTAGTTACCAGATTCTGACTTGCGGCTAACCCTCAGACATTTGGAGAATGGCTTTGCTGCACCAGTCCTTGAGTGGGCTCGGTCCAGTACGTAGCAGATCCTGAAGAATATTGCCAATGGATGAAGTGTTTGCTCTGCATGGTGAAGGCATCTGTATCCTCCAGTGGTTGGAGTTCTGCTGACGAACTGATGAAGATTGGGGGCGATGGTGGGGGTGGTCCAGAGCCCAAGACCAAGAAAGATCTCCTGAAGATAGCTTTCATACAAAAAAGGTGATTTTATTAAACGATGGGGACAGAACCCACATGCAAGAAAATCTGCAGTGGGGTCCTGACAGGTAACTTATTATTTCACACCATCAGGTTGGCAGGGTGTCATGGATAGGGTAAGTCTCTAAGCAGTGTTGGAAGCAAGTTTTCAGCACCTTGAGGGACTAGGTGTGGCTAAGGAAATGGCTTTCATTACCACATAATAAAACCCAAGTCATGAGACCCATTCAATGTGTATGGGGCGGGTGCATAAGCTTGGAGGAATACTGCCAGGATATACCTTGGGCAGTTGAAATAAAAGAACTTGACTTGCAGGGTCTTCAAGGTTGGGATGATGTTAGGCTTAGGTTGTGTTTTGCCCCTAGCAAAGGGTCATCACCATCACCGAGCAGCTAAGCTCCTAGAGGGATGTCACTCTATCCATTTCAGGGATTGTCAGTGGGCTATAAGCAGTAAGGGAATTTAATTTTCATTTGCCGTAGCATCACACATTACCATGACAAGTGCTTAAGGCCCTTTTCTCTGTACTTGGGTGGTCAAGACTGTCCAAGGAATAACAATCATATTCCACCCAGGGTGGGAGGAGGGGCTAGCTTGTGCTTTACCCCTCAGCCTGCCTTATGCTCCCTCATCGTATCCTCCCTGAATAATGTCAACCCTGAAACCTTGAAGATGGATGAAGGTGGAAGGTCTCATCTTCTGTAGCTTCTTTGTGCTGAGTAGGGGCATAGAGTCGTCCCTACCTATATGGGTCTTTATTGGTCTCTTGGGGAATTACAGAGGAGTTACAAAGGCGGTGGCAGCTGGATCCAAGGTGGGCCTTCTTGAGTAGAAAGGCTCATCGTTTGGCTTCAAGCAAGTGTAGTGATGGAGTCGGCACCAGGCAGAGAGGCATGGGAGAAACGAGCACAACAGAGTTGGGAAAACAAGAGAGAAGTGCTTTGGTAGTTGACAGACATGCTCCAGTCCAGGAGTGTAGCCAGTCACTAGAGGAAAGGGAGGCATCGTTGAAAGCGCCGATTGAAGTATGCATGTCGCTCAGAAATCCAGAAATCCCTCGGTGGTAATCTGGAATGTATACACAGCATTTTGTCAGAGCACATTCCAAACCCAGTGTCTACCAGTGCTGCCAGTGAACATTTCAGATGTGAGGCTTGAGTATCCTCAGATGGAAGTGGGAACAGGCACCAGGAATCCGATTGGTCTTTCCAGTTGGGAACTTGAATGTCTGCAGTGATCCTTTGAATGGCCCATCGTAGGAAGGACCTGTTAGCATGAATTGAGAAAGGAAAGTGAAAAAGAAAGGTGTGACCATCCTAAGAGAGGCTTGAGGTCTCGTACAGCTTCCCCGGAATAAAAGGCACATTAGTTTGCCCACTGACTTCCTGTAAAGGGGGTAGAGGTTTTGTTTCGATACGGGAACCCATGAAGATTGCCCCTCTAAATGACTGCAGTAGGAAGACATAATACGATGCGGTAAGGGCCATTTATTTCAGGGTTAAATCCCCTGTTGCATGAGACTTTCCATCCTTTGAATAAACTAGGTCTTGGGGGTTTATATGGGGTGAGTTTCGAGTAACTGTCAGATCAGATGTAGGGAGGACATGGTTTGCATACTTAGAGATTTATAAATTAACTCAGCTTCAAGTGGATACTACAGCACTGTCTATTGATAGGTCTAGAGTGAGAAAAGATCTTGTGTACAGTTGTTGGGGAAACCCATCCCGTTTTCAAGCTGTTTAAAGATTATACCCAGGGGGTCCTATTACTATGCCCACAGGAGAACAACAAGGTTGTCCATACCTGTGCTATTGTGACAGGATCTCTCAAGGTTACCTCACGTTGTCTAGTTTAGGCAAACATTTGAAGACAACTAGGATTTAACATCGATAATGTGCATTGCTGAAGTGTAGTTTTTCTCTGTAAAAACCCTCTTTGCCTGAGACAGCCAAATCCAGACTAATTCATCTGCAAACGAGGCCACTCTTGACAAACTTGGCCTCATTATTTCCATAAGCTCTGCAAGAAGAGTCATTGATCCTAAGGATCTTTGAAAGCGTGCTTTACTTTACTGGAATCCCTTCTAAGGAATCTCCAGACTGAAGCTTTGTAGCCTCTCCAGGCCGGAAGCCAAACCAAGTACTTCCTGTCAGATGGGCCTGCAATACCTGTGGAATTGGGTGAATTCCTCTTCACGAGGTCCCCAAGATATCCTGAGGTTCCTGTGCCCCTCCCCCACTCCTTCTCTCTCTCTCTCTCTCTCTCTCTCTCTCTCTCTCTCTCCATAAAGGATAAACATAACAAAATCTTCTCTCACGAAACCTGTTTCATATCGTAGGAGATTCACAAAATAAATACTTTTAGGACAAATACAGGGATTTGCAATCTTTCCGATTCCTACTAAAAAGGGTAAGTATTTTGAGAACTCAAAAGCTATATTCAAACTGAACCAGAATTAGGAAGAGGGGCCTAAAGGAATTGAGGAAGATTATAGTTTTGTGAGTCTTGCTGGAAATCTTGCTGCTTCTCTAATGTTTGCTGTTCCAGATGAAGGAAACGTTCTCTGCTCTTCAGGTATCTCTAATATGCAGAGATGTCACCAACTATTCACTTGTCAACTGAAGCCTTGACCTTCCCACTGTACCTAAATCTTCTGAAATTCAAACACTCTCTGTGAGTATTCTTCCTTTCATGGCCATTAAAGGTATTTGCCTACGTGCAATAAGAATCTCTTGCTTGTAACAGGACACCATTGGAAATACTGGTTACTTTCCTATGGCTTTGACTGGAATGTCCTATTTGAGAGACATGCATAGACTCAGAAATGACACTACAGCTTCGAGGAACTAAGGTTGACGTGATGTAACATGGAGCCATTAAAGCCCCTTGGAAATGTTTTCCGGATACCTGGTTCCCAGAGTTCCCAGCAGCCTCACCAGGCGAGTAAAGAATGTCCCTTCCTGGCAGGCACAGGAACCCTAGGATATCTTGGGGACCTTGTGAAGAGGAATTCGCCCAATTCCACTGGTATTACAGGCCCATCTGAACAGGAAGTACTTGGTTTGGCTTCCGGCCTGGAGAGGCTACCAAAGTTCAGTCTGGAGATTCCTTAGAAGGGATTCCAGTAAAGTAAAGCACACTTTCAAAGATACTTAGGATCAATGACTCTTCTTGCAGAGCTTATGGAAATAATGAGGCCAAGTTTGTCAAGAGTGCCCTTATTTACGTGACAGGGAAATAGGTGCACAGCTCTGCGCTGTATTGATCCCTAAGTTTATTCTCCGTTTGTTTCTAGAATGAATTGTCTATCAGAACCCACATCAGTGCTGTCTTAGGTGACACACTACGCTGTTGTTACGTGTATCATTAGCACTATGCATCAGAAATGGGAGGAATTGGAAAGATTCCTGTGTATTTACGGATGTCACAATTCATGCGTTACCAATGAAGGGTGAATGCTTCATGATGGCCTGGTGTAATCAGTACGATTGCTTCGTCATAGCCTAGGAGATACACGGGAGAATGAATGGTTATAAAGCTTTTCTAGCCTGCAGTTTTACAGCCATATTCTTAATACAGTCTGGACACATTGTTACATTACAAAAAACAGCCTGTGATAGTAGGCTGAGAGGCATTTTCTCCGGGCAGGGACAGAGAGAGGCATGCTACAAGGTAATGTCACTTTTTGAAACCCATGTTATGGAATGACACGTTATTCGTTTTATGTCAGATCTTATCCCCTTATGCCCGTGTGAGGATAGGCTGTCCAAGTGCATACAAGTCTCGCACACGATGTTCCTCCTGATGAACGCTTAGGTGGTGGTGACACACATGTGTCCCGGGTGGCCTGGCTGCATGCTCCCTCGATTTTCACACACAAACGTGTGCATGGCAGGTTAAGTGATTCACTGAGCACCTTGGTGAGGATTTGCTGTCTGGAAGGTGGGGGTGGGTCCTCACAAATGTCCTGATGTGCAGACCTGCATGGGGGGGGGACCTGCCAGATGGGGCAGTCTTGGGCCTTGGGGGCTAGCGGTATGGGGGTGGAGGCGGGCACTGTCTGTGCAGCTTTCCACAAGGGCCTTTCTGTTCCTGCCAATGTTTCCGTAGACGGCTGGCTGGCTTTAGTCCCAGCGCCCTTGTCATGGAAGGGTCCATGTGGGAAAGGAGCCGAGACTCTGCCGGATCACTCCTGGTGGCAGCGTGCTTTCCAGCGATGACGCTTCCATGCCACCTTCCTCGCCCTCCGTCTGCTTCGCCAGATCTCCTCTCTCTGCTGTCTTCTTCTGTGACCTCCTCTGGGCTTTTCTCTGTGCTCGTGAACTTCTGTAGGATACGCATTTTGAATCCCTGCATCCCCCAACTCTTTTTCTTTTTCTTTTTTTTCTTTTTGCCATATGCACAGTCTCAGTCATGAGTTTCCCTATTGGCTGTGTCATAGGTCCTGGAAATCACGCACATCGTATGGACAGTCATCTCTAGCAGGGATTTCTTGATTGTGTTGGGCTTGATGGTTTCCCCAGAGTTTTTTGTAACGTCCCTTGGCATCTTCCTGACTTTCATAATGTTCCCTCTGTGGCGGTTCTCTTTGGTAGCATTGACTGTCCTTCTTGTAACGTGCCTGTGTCATGAGCCTCACAGGTCCTCGTGGCCCCTGGTCCGCAGGCTGACTTAGACCCGCTGCGCTCCGGAGCGAGTGAGCCACCAAGACACGTTTGGTGGTGACCCGTGGGGTTCTGGGTGTCCAGGACATTGTCCAATGTCAGAAGAACTTTGGAGGACAGTCCCTTGCTCTCAGCGTACTTCCTGAGTTGAGGGACAGAGCCGGGATGGAACTGGTCCAGGGAAAGGGCTCTGGTTGTGCAGCCAGACCACTGGCCACTGGGACTTGTTGCCTTCAGGACCCTGGGGTGAGCTTCCTACACAGGGCCAGCCGCCCTGCTCACACCCCCGCCTGTATCCGCTCATTCGGGAGCTGCTTCACCCCTTCCTACTCAACATCTTGGTGCTCACTTGTCTTTCTCGTGAATAAATGTCATTTGTGGCATTTTCCCCCCGACAGGGCACCTCCTTCTGCATGAAAAACCTGTGCAGGCAACCATGGTCTCCTCAACTGATTTTCTTGGGTTTTCACTTTTTGTGTTGGAGTGGTTGACATGCGGTGGATGGTAGTTCCTGCTTCTCTGCAATCTTCTCTCGGGCATCTGGGAAACTGTGTCCTTCTTCTTCGTGGTGGAAGCTGCTTCTCCTATCGTCTGGACCATTTTCAAAGCCAAACCCCTTTCTAAAATCACCAAGGTATCCTGTGCCTGCATTGAAATGTGCCAGTTTTCGATCCTTCCCTTCCTTCTGCCTTACGTCGTGATGTCAGGTCTTCACTTGTCTTGCAGTTTGAGTTGAGTCTGCAGGTGTGCCCGTCTCACAGCAGTCCTACATCCACAGAGATGCCACATCTTCCACACGAGACACAAAGATGTCTCACAAATAGCACCAGGTTTTTGCGTGTGCTGGGATAGCCACAGGGAGAGCTTCGAGAATTTCCCTTTCCTTGTGCCTCCATGGTCCTCACGCTGGCCGGCTGGCAGCTGCAGCTGTGGACCTCAGGACATGTCAGGCCATTCAGCCTTTTCTTGTCATACCATGAGTCTTCTCTGCATCACAGGAGCACGTCCAGCATCCCTGGGGACACTTCAGACAGGTCCCGGGGTGTAGTTAAGGTTCATGGTATTGCCCTTATCACGGTGAAAATGACGCAGGAAGCCTGAGAAATCACTTCTCCTGTGGTGCTTGATTTACTGGAGAAAGGAAGTGCTTACCAAGAGCTGATTAGCAGATTCGCGGACTTGTGCAACACATGAGGAGACCTCAATAGCAACAGGAGGTGGTGCACCCTTTCCCCAGAGGGCAGCATCTGCTACAGCTCGTGTTATGCGGTTAGGACTTAATTCTGCATCTCCACATTGGTTTGCCTTTCTCTTGACTGCAAATGGCACCATATAGGTATGGTCTGTTTACATGCGCACGTTTTTGTGACTATTACCTTGTTAGAGTAGGTTTGTGTATGCTTTCGGGTAGGAAATGCTCTAATAGCCTAGTATCTGCATATATTTCATGCCCTCGTACCCTACCTTTTACTTACTATTTTGGTATTTTGAAGCTGCTCAGCTCATCTGCCAGTCTTTCCAAATGTCACACATCTACAGAAAAATTTCCAGTGTATTTATTGGAAAAAAAAATCCCCACATAGAAATGGGTCTGCACAGTCCTACATCAAGGATCATATATGCGTCTGTGGGTTCACCTTGTCAAGGCAGATTGCAAGGAACGTGGTCAGTTCTGTGGTAAAGTTCCCGTTGATTAGGAAAGGTTTAATTCATGAAGAAACGTGAAGAATGTCACCCGTTTGTACATTGATTTTCTAGAATTGATGAAATCAACCACTCTCGCTATTTGGAATGTCAGTTGTTAAGTGAACGTTTATCCCCTCATTTGTCCTACGGAGACAAAAGCTCTGGGGCGCCTGGGTGTCTCAGGGCATTAAGCGTCTGACTCTTGGTTTCAGCTCAGGTCATGATGTCATGGTTCATGGATTGAGCCCTGCACCAGGCTGTGCGCTCGACTGACTGGAGAATGTGCGTCCACCTCCTTGGAGCCCACCTGTACGCCATGTCCTGGGCGGGCACTCAGTATTGGCGGGAGAGAAGCCCCACGCGGGGTGGTCGGCCCTGGCATCACTCTCGTCAGAGACCTTTCATCCATAATATTTCCTGCTTGACTAAGGAAAGAAGTCGTAAACTCGCCCTTTCATCAAGAGTCCTACCATCATTTTTGAAAAGTCCATCGGGTAGGGTTGAGTCTGATTGAGCCAGGGGTTCAGGCTAAGACAGCAGCTTTTGAGGACCGTCAGCCTTTCCCCACTGCCGCTCCACAAGCCTGTTTGCCAGACGAGGCCAGAGGCTGGGGATGGGCAGGAGGCTTCTCGGCCTGTTGCTCCCGAGTCAGCAGAGTTCCTGAGTCCTAGACCTGTCAGGCACCTGAAAATGTCTGTCCCCTTGAGTGTCGGTCCCTCCGAAAATCCCCGGGACTCCTGTGGGTGATGAGGAGGGGACTTGTGTGTGTTGCTACTTGAGGTTGGTGGCTGAGTGGACCAGGGTGAGTGGACTCTGGAGAGCCACGGAGGCCTGGTGCGCTCTGGGTAGTGACCCCCTGTGACTCTCCACTTTTGTCCCCTCTCCGACCCCTGGAGTGTACAGCACTCACTGCGGAGCTCAACAACTGCAGGGAACAGCTCATGCAGAGAGAGGAAGAGGTCGTCGAACTGAAGGCAGAGGGAAACAACACCAGGGTCAGTAGACGCACTGCCAGTGTCTTTAAACACACGACAGCATTCACTCCTCTTGTCCACGTGTCCCCGTGGAGTTGGCTGGGACCCATTGTTCTCAGACCTCGTTTGATCTCTGAGGAGAAGTAAGGCCATTTTAACACATTCGAGGGGACGGCTCCCTACCTGGGAACTGAATTGAAGGGCTTCAGACTTGGTTTTGCATTTGGTGAACTTGAGGCCCGGAATTGAAGGTGTTCTTGAAACACGGTTTTCCTTTTGCCTCTCCCGCCAGCTGCTGCTGGAACATTTGGAGTTCCTCGTCTTCAGGCACTAGAGATCTCTTCAGAAAACAGTGGTGAGACGACAGGCGAAGACTCAGACCGGCGTGTCCAGTGAGGGGGAGGTGCTTAAGGTCTTGAACTCCATTATGGAGAACGACAAAACGGAGGATGAGACGGTGTGCCTAGCCACGGCGGTTCTCGACTTGTGCACATGCCGTGTGTTATCAGGCATACATTGTGTGTTTGTGTGACTGGAATTTCCTTTTAAGCTTCTTGAATTCTTGTAAGAAGACGGGTCTGTTTGGTGAAAAAGCAGTGGTTGGTGGAAATGTTGTGTGTATCGATTTGCTGGTACAAATTGCATAATGTAATTTATTTCGGGGAAGATTTGTCTCCAGTGTAAAATTGAAAGCAGTTAACAAGCAAGTTTGTGAACATGAGCATCCATGAAAGACCTTACCAGCATTCTGTCATGTTATTTGAAGCGAAGGAGACCTTAGGGTGGCTTTACAGTGAGGATTAATGAAACACCTCTCGTACAAACTCAGTCCCTTTGGTTCCAGGTGAGAGAGCAGTTACGTGTGGCACTGGAGGGGTGTAGTTTCGTAGAAGAAGAATTAGGAGCCACATGCAGAGTTTAGCTCCAGACATCATCCCAGGATTTGATTGGAGGGGGTTTCCTTTTTACCCCTTGTTTTTTAAATAAAACATATGAAGACCAGCAGTGGGGGCCATCACATGTTGCTTCCCTTTCTGGCTTTCAAAGGTGCAGAGCCAGATGAACGAGTGCCTAGCTGCCCTCTCTACTCTCGTGGCCAAGGTGGAGGAAGATCTAGACAACGCGCGGAAGGATGTCATCCTTGCAGAAGTAATGAACACCATATTACGACGAGACGTGCATGAAGTGAGAGGCAGTTCAAAAGGCCTCCTTGTCTTCAAGTCAAACGTGTGGTGTTTGATTCGGTCTTTGCCCACTGTGTCCTTCCTCTCCTACATTTTTTGAACGTTTGGAGTTTGGTAGAAGTAGCTGCAGAACGGAACGTTATTCCAGGGCCTGGCGGCTGCCTCCCCATCTGTATGATGGAATCTGTCCTCCCTGGGCTCTCCCCTACCAAGGCCTGGTGGGTAAGCGGCGTTGTGCTCTCAGGTGTGGAGTGTGTGCCATCTGAGCTTGTCCCACGCCGTGCTCACGGTCCGTTCTGGTAACACGCTCAGCACGTACGAACCACTGCGGTGCAGTGGCACCGTGTCCTGGGCTGGCTCTGGTTGTGTGTGTGCTCTGTGCTCCCGGGTCACGGCCTGGAAGGGCTGCCGAGCGTTCTCGACCCACGGCGCTTAGAGTCCAGATCTGCTTGGGAGGGAGAGAGTGTCAGCTCCCTGGGGGCAGCCCTCCCCGGCAGCTGCCGGCCTGTGCTTCTCACTCGCGTGGGGTGGTGTGGTGTGTCGTGTGCCGAGCACATGTGGAAGATGCTCTTCCGTGCGTCCCCCAGATCGACAGGCTCTCAGGATGGCCCCTTGAGCAATCTCAGCAGCAGTAGCAGTAGCCAGGACTCGTTGCACAACGCCCCCAAAAAGAAGGTCATCAGTCTTCTGTGCGCTGCTTGCTAGGCAAGAAACAAAAGGTCCACCCCGGCCACGCTAGTGACAAGCCCGCCTGAACAGGTTGGTGTCCCTTGTGTGACTCCCGCATGCGGGAGGTCTTACTGGCATCGTTCCTCTAGATCCGCAATCACTCTACCTGCAGACCCCTCCCCCTGTCGGGAGACCTTCACGTGGCTGTTGACACCCCCCACCTCCCATTTCATCACTCTGCTTCCCCACAGCCGCTGAATTAGAGGTGAAAAACTCTTCCCAGGGTGCGCTGGGACTCAGCAAATTGGGCGAACAAGCTGATAAACACAATAAACTTTAAAAAATAAGCATTGTGGTATTTGTCATGTTGCTGAGCAGTTCTCAGCTGTACCTGGTTTTGAAGCAGTGGTTGTTTGTTCAATGTTCTATATAGCTGCAAATAGGTTATATCTCCTCCACAGTGAACCCGAGGCCCGTATTAAAGTATGGTTCCTGGAGGACGTAGAGCACGTATGAAATCTGGAAAGGACTCACGTGGATTCCCAGTCCACCTTGAGAAGTTGTGCAGGGAGGGCGTGACCCCACAGCACTTGACTCTGAGCCTGGCTCCTGCACAGATGAGTTTGGGCTCTGGGAAGCTACATATTAGCATTCCTGTGCTTCCGTTTAATCACCTGTTAATAGGAACAGTGGGAGCACTTCCGTCACATGGCTTTTAGGAGTGCCTGCATCTAAATATCCACGAGATACTTTGATCACAGAAGCTCCATCACATTATGTGTAACTGCAGCCCCTGTGAGGACATGGTCACCAGCATTCAGAAACTGTCATTCATCTGGTGGTCTCTCTGGCGTATTCACTAGGCTGCCCTCCTTTTTCCTTCCCCTGTAGTTTTTGAGTTTCTCTTAAATAGACTCTGACCTTTGCAATCTATTCAGTACCACTTTTTTTAACTGGTCTTGATTCTGACAAGGAGTAACAGCAGTGGGTTTCGTTTCCTACCAAATAGCTGAGGCACTGTGATGCCCGGGATGGGGGCCCAGAGGAGTGGTGCGGGCATATCTCTCTGGGACTTTCCACTGCAGAGCAGGTCACATGTGGGTTGAGCGTGTCCCAGAGCTGAGACCACATCCCAGTGATCGGACAACTGAAAAATAAAAGTGAGCCCTCTTCAACAGAAGAAGTGGTTTGTAGTCTAGCGGGGTGGAGCAGGAGGTGGGCCAAGAGGGGACATTGGAGATGGTGGGGTGACAGGATGGGGCCTTGAGCCGGGGAAGAACTCAGTGGGCTCTGTGATACACTGGAGAGCAAGCAAGGCATGTGGCCACTCTTCAGTGCCCCGAGTGCCTACGAGGTCTGGAGTGGGGTGCCTCACGTCCACACTGGGCCCACAGGGCCCCTTCCCGCTAGAGGCTGTTTCCCCTTCAGTCCCCGGACTTGTCCGTTGGTTTCTCTTTCCGTCTGCCTCAATCTAGTCTCCTTCTCAGAACTCATAATAAGGATCATGACTGGCACACTCAGTTGTACTTCAGTTGAAATGCCGTTATTTCTGTTACTGCTCACAATTCCGTAGGAACCCTCAGGCTTTTGGTTCCCTGGGCATGGAAATTTGTAGAAACTGTTCAACAGTGGTCTGATTTGAATGTTCCTATGTTTGAAGTGTATAAAAGTGTTTTACAATAACTTGGATAGTTGCCACCTGGCCATGTGCAATTTGATACTGAAAGTAGACCTTTTGCTCCTGGAACCATGCTGGGAAAATTCTGTCCCTTAGATGTTGCTGATGTGTTTTCTTTCACATCCTTATACTTTCTGTAACGAAAACAGTAAGATTCGTGGTAGTGCCTTCTGGTTCTCCCACCCCACTGCTCCCCGAAATGTGTATTTTTGTAAGTTGAGAGGTAACAAAAAGTGTGGGTTGGCTGCTTTCTGCGTGGAGCCTGCTTTGGGTCCTCTTCCTCCTTTCTCTCTGCCCCTTTCTCCTCACACACACTCATTCTCTCTCTCTCTCTCTCTCTCTCTCTCTCAACTCTAAAAACAGGGGCGACTGGGTGGCTCAGTCAGTGAAGCATCTGAGTCTTGGTTTCGGCACAGGTCATGTTCTCACACTTGGTGAATGTGAGCCTTGCATTGGGCGCAGAGCTGACAATGGGGAGTTTGCTTAGGATTCTCTCTCCCCCGAACTCTCTGCCCCTGCTCCTCTCTTGCTGTTTCTGTCTTTTTCAAAAATGAAAAAACTATAAAAAATAAATAAATAAACCAATTAGCTATTGAGGAACCAATAGCTTCACAGAGGTGAGGAGTTTGGTTTCTTTCATTTTTGCTATTTGACACTGATGGTCTTCAGAAATATTTTTGACATCATAACACGCTGGCTGCAGCCTGGGAATAGAGCCTGTAAGTTGTGTTTTGGGGGTAGCCAGATATCTCACTGCAATCCAGGGCCCTGTGCTCTGGGGGAAAGTTTCAGTTATTTATTTGAAAAGACACAAAACGTTGCATTCTCCTACAAAACCAGGACTGATTTCCTCCCACACCACTACTTAAAACTGTCGTCATTGCCATAAGAACGAACACATGCTTGTGAGGAGAACAGGGCAAGGGCAAGGGTGCTGTGGGACTGTCCCAGCGTGTGGCACTGTCTGCAGCTTAAAGACTATTTGGAAAACGGAAAGGTAGTATCTTCTATGGCAGGGAGGTGATTTCACATAGACAGTGGAGCAGGCCCAGGCAGCCCAGGACTCTGCTGACTTGTGCCCGGTCAGGGTCCTGGCACAAGTGTGGCCCTGTCTCCCGTTACCCCCTGGGGCTGCCTTCTGGGCAGGGGGCCCAATGGCTGTCAGGAATGGGGGTAAATACCTGTAAACAAAATTGCAGAGCGAGGTCATTTTAAAGGGCTGGTAACTTTAGTATACACTTTTGGTTTTTAATTTCCAATCAGTCTGGATTTCTGGATGATGACAAAACTTTAGGAAGGCACCTTCTTGGAGAAAACAATGTAGACCAAAGGACATTTGTGACTTAGCTGCTGGGTCAGCAGAGACTCTCCCTGCAGCCTGCTGGGTCACTTCCTCTCTGTCCTCTATGCAGCCAAAGAAGATGCAGCTGGTCGTCGGTCCGTGACATGCTGACCTGCCCCAGCAGAAGAAGGCATCCCTTCAGTCTAGGCAGGTAAACCAGCTGGCAGAGACAGGGATCAGGCTGAGGAGTGTGTACGGGTTAGGGACCACCGAATGCAAGACTTGAACTCGTCAGTACCCTCCTCTCGGCTTCCTGACTGGCAAGAGTGGGGTTTGCCAGGGTGATTGGCATTCAACCAGAATGCCTGATTTCCTGGCTACAATGACGGGGGCCCGGCTGTGGGCAAGTCTGGGGTGGGGGATTGTCCTCAGCCCATACACTGGGGAAGGCAGTCCTGAATTCCAGAAGGCCGCTTCATGGTGTACTGTGGCTCCTGAATTCACATAGAAGTCATAGTTTGGCCTCCTACTTTTATTTTGACCGTGGGCTCTTTGGGGCCAAGAAGAAGCGAGCCTGGTTCCCCTCAATCTGAATATATTCCTACTTTAATGTCCTTTCTCCTTGCAGCAGGCACGTTGTTCTTTGGCTAAGGAGGTTTTGCCCCCCCCCCCCCGCTTTGGGGGCTGAACCTTCCTAATCCTACCCCACTCAATATCTTAGTAAATTACAAGGAAAAGGCAATGTATCAACAGCCTAATCTCCAGAAACTTATCTACTCAGTTTCCTGGTGCCCCAACGTCACCCTCGTCTCCATAGTGATGTGGGGAACAAAGTCGAGAAGGAGATGGCAGATAATATAGAATTTCCTGGGGTGCCTGGGTGGCTCAGTGAGTTAAGCTTCCAACTTTGGCTCAGGTCACCATATCAGGGTTCCTGAGTTCCAGCCCCATGTCGCGTTCTGTGCTGAAAGCTCAGAGCCTAGCGCCTGCTTCACATTCTCTCTCCCTTTCTCTCTGCCCCTTCCAGACTGATTCTCTCCTCTCTCTCTCTCTCTCTCTGTCCAAAATAAATAAACATTCAAAACATTAAATTTGAATATTTTGTAACCGGTAGCTAATTGACAAGTATTTGACTTCTTACCTTTTTTAGTAGGAACTTGAAAGATCTCAAATACATGCATTTGTCCTAAAAGTCCTTTTTGTGAATCTCCTAGAAGATGAAATATGTTCTGTGAGAGAATCAGAACAATTCCAAGTGATAAAATCTCAGAAATGGACATTGTTAAAGATCTGATGAGACTTCAGGTTGACACGATTGACAAGCGAATTGGGTTATTTCTGTGGCACATAACACTTTGATACAAAGAATATCAAGGGAGGACCTTAGAGCAGAACAAATTCAAACTTTAGGAACTGCATATACCTTTGAGCAGTTACAGCATTAACCCAAGCAACAGTATCTAAGGTTTACCATTGCTTGACAATGCTTCTCCAAGTAACTTAGCATACATGCCACATAAAAAGGCCTACTTGGCCAAAAGACTTCATTGACAATGGAAATCTTGGGAAAGTTTGTTCAAGCTTTAGGAAGTGATGGAGCACACTGTAAATAGGATTCCAGATCATTACAAATGTTAAACTTTAAATTACTTATTTAACCCAGATGGCAAGAAGAGAGTCCAAAGGCAAGTATGGAAAATTACATAGTTGTTAGCAAGACCTAGCTCCTTTACCGTTGAGAAGTTTTCACTTTAAGTCATCAAAGTCTTGACAAAGACCATACCTAAAGCTTTGGTTTTCCTGGCAGACAAAAGAGAAAGGAAAAAACCAACAAAAGAACAAAATGTTGTGTACATATCTTATCAAGACCAGATCAACAATCCAAGAAAACATGGTCTTTCCAAAAGAGAGGAAAGCAGGATTATTATCTTATACCACTGTAGATGTAAACTCCATCCATGGCAACCTTAGTCCCTCCTTACCACCCATAAAATTCCTTTCCAGCAATTTCCCTTCGTGAAACTACTACAACTTTCCTTTCCTTCGGATTTGGTCCCAAGTCATTTCTCTCCAAACAACTCATCTAAGACAGCACAAAGTTTACCCTCCACGAAATATATATTTCCGTTCTTTGTATCTTTCTTACATACCTCCTATTTTCCAACATACAAAGCTGCTTTCCTTATTTCCATCCATCTTAAGTACACTTAGCAGAATTTCAACGTTTAGAACCTTAGTCTCCAATGAAAACTTAGTAACCAGTTGCGAACTGTTCACACTAGAATTCGTTAGATGGCAAATTAATGAACCAGTGAAGCACCAAGCAGGGTTTCCGATAGGCCCAAATAGCCTTAGTTTGTCTGCATTAAGAAGTTAAAACCACACATCTATGCTCAGAAGCCAAAGCTTTGCCCTGCATTCTGTTTGGAAAAGTCCTAGAGGTCCCATGAATGTCATCTCACTCGCGGTGCAAACTTGAAAGCATATCTTTCAAGTCTCAGGTTTCCAAAGGCTTTGAAAGCTATCTTCACAATTACCCAAGAACACTTGGAGACAGTCGAAATTAACCATTATTTCAAGTCCTCGTTATGCTAACAAACTGCAACTGAGATCAAATGAGCTTTTTTGACCTTTAATAAACTTGGTAGAAGAAAAGTTTCACACTGAATGCTGATAACTCTAAAGACACGTCTATCTTTATTAAACAAGCAAACTGAATTTAGTTTATTTTTTTTATATATATATGAAATTTATCGACCAATTGGTTTCCATACAACACCCAGTGCTCATCCCAAAAGGTGCCCACCTCAATACCCATCACCCACCCTCCCCTCCCTCCCACCCCCCATCAACCTTCAGTTTGTTCTCAGTTTTTAACAGTCTCTTATGCTTTGGCTCTCTCCTACTCTAACCTCTTTTTTTTTTTTTTCCTTCCCCTCCCCCATGGATTCCTGTTAAGTTTCTCAGGATCCACATAAGAGTGAAACCATATGGTATCTGTCTTTCTCTGTATGGCTTATTTCACTTAGCATCACACTCTCCAGTTCCATCCACGTTGCTACAAAAGGCCATATTTCATTTTTTCTCATTGTCACGTAATATTCCATTGTGTACATAAACCACAATTTCTTTATCCATTCATCAGTTGATGGACATGTAGGCTCTTTCCATCATTTGGCTATTGTTGAGAGTGCTGCTATGAACATTGGGGTACAAGTGCCCCTATGCATCAGTACTCCTGTATCCCTTGGATAAATTCCCAGCAGTGCTATTGCTGGGTCATAGGGTAGGTGTATTTTTAATTTTCTGAGGAACCTCCACACTGCTTTCCAGAGCGGCTGCACCAATTTGCATTCCCACCAACAGTGCAAGAGGGTTCCCGTTTCTCCACATCCTCTCCAGCATCTATAGTCTCCTGATTTGTTCATTTTGGCCACTCTGACTGGCGTGAGGTGATACCTGAGTGTGGTTTTGATTTGTATTTCCCTGATAAGGAGCGACGCTGAACATCTTTTCATGTGCCTGTTGGCCATCTGAATGTCTTCTTTAGAGAAGTGTCTATTCATGTTTTCTGCCCATTTCTTCACTGGGTTATTTGTTTTTCGGGTGTGGAGTTTGGTGAGCGCTTTATAGATTTTAGATACTAGCCCTTTGTCCGATATGTCATTTGCAAATATCTTTTCCCATTCCGTTGGTTGCCTTTTAGTTCTGTTGGTTGTTTCCTTTGCTGTGCAGAAGCTTTTTATCTTCATAAGGTCCCAGTAATTCACTTTTGCTTTTAATTCCCTTGCCTTTGGGGATGTGTCAAGTAAGAGATTGCTACGGCTGAGGTCAGAGAGGTCTTTTCCTGCTTTCTCCTCTAAGGTTTTGATGGTTTCCTGTCTCACATTTAGGTCCTTTATCCATTTTGAGTTTATTTTTGTGAATGGTGTGAGAAAGTGGTCTAGTTTCAACCTTCTGCATGTTGCTGTCCAGTTCTCCCAGCACCATTTGTTAAAGAGGCTGTCTGTTTTCCATTGGATGTTCTTTCCTGCTTTGTCAAAGATGAGTTGGCCATACGTTTGTGGGTCTAGTTCTGGGGTTTCTATTCTATTCCATTGGTCTGTGTGTCTGTGTTTGTGCCATGAATTTAGTTTAAACACGGAATTGTTTCACCTACACGCACTTAAAAGACTTACATCCATTTGTTCCACCATTATCAGTTTTTACCTGAGATGCCAGTGGGCCCCAGAAATCTGAAGTGGGTGCTCCAAGGGGGTGCTCTTTGTTCCTTGACATTTAGGGTGGGAAGATGGGCCGATGGTGCCTGAGCCGCTGAGGGTGGTAAGGGAACCGGTTCTATAGGCCCCACCCAAGGTGGTGCAGAAACAGGTGGAGGGGGAGGGGAAGGCAGAAGAGGTGAGGTGCCAGCAGAAGGCAGAGAAGGAAAATTTCCCGGGTCGAATCTTGTCAGCTGGGACAGAGGAGCAGACGCCATGTCTTTTGTCCCACCAAAGTGGAATTAGGCAGTTCAGGTCAGGTCGGAGAAGACAGGGAATTTCCCCGAAACAAGTGGACTTTCGGCAGCTGCTTGGGAATTTTCCTTAAAGTCTCCATCCTGAGGTAGACTGAGCACAGTTAGCTCCAGTTATAGCCCTTAACCCACGAAAGGAATGAGGGAGAGGCCATCACATCTATCAGGCAGAGGAACAGAGAGGAAGAGTCAGCGTCCCCTTTTCAGGGATGGCCTGTGTTTCCTTCAGTGACTGAGTTTTCTCAGGAGGAGGCCTGTTTAGACATTTGTCATCCAACATATCCGCGGGGAGCTCACCGGCCTGGTTACTGACCAAACGCATCCTGCACGAGGCCCCTGGGCCCGGGTAGCCCTGAAGGGTTGAACCTAGGCTAACGGCTGTCCATTTGCCCTGTTTAGTAAGGCCATGCAGTGTTACAGGATCAGTCCTTTCCACATTTTGCAAACCCAACTGTTTCCAGTGGGTTCGAATGGCATCCTAAGGGAGAATCCTTGCAGACCAAAGAGGAACTCCCACGTTCCACCTAGAGAGAAAAGGAGAGAGAGAGAGAGAAGGTCCATTACCCCTAGAATCCATCCCGACTCCCCAGTAGCATCCCCCACACAGGATATGTGAGGGGTTCCCGAGGTGTCAAAGTGACCCGAGGCATCCCTTGAACAAAATCACTATGACTGCCAACCAGGTGGCGAAGGGCTCCTGAAGGAGGGATGCTAGCCTCCCCACCCCCACCGGCTTCCCCATTGCATTCTAGACAACAGATGGGTGCCTGACTTACAGACCTGCGTCTCCCTTGCTGAGAAGGCAGAGAAGAAACTGCCATTTTCTTTTTTTTTTTAATTTTTTTCAACGTTTTTTATTTATTTTTGGGACAGAGAGAGACAGAGCATGAACGGGGGAGGGGCAGAGAAAGAGGGAGACACAGAATCTGAAACAGGCTTCAGGCTCTTAGCCATCAGCCCAGAGCCTGACGCGGGGCTCGAACTCACAGACCGCGAGATCGTGACCTGGCTGAAGTCGGACGCTTAACCGACTGCGCCACCCAGGCGCCCCGAAACTGCCATTTTCAACCCATGGAAAATACTAGAAGAGTTTCACAAGGGGAAATGACCCAATTTTAAGTAGTAGTTAGTAGAGGACATTGAGGGAAAACAGAAAAGAGAGAAATCCATCATGATATAAGTGACATTCCAACCCGCATAGTCTTCACAGCGAACCTCCCTAGGAAATGGCGCCCTGTTGGGTTTGAATTCAGTCAGGAACTGGTTTTGGTCAGCTCTCAGTGGAGATCTGGCATGCCCAAGAGGCTAGCCCAGAGATACGGAGGGGGTCACATTAGACCAATGAGGAGGAATCCTCACACACGGGAGTCTTAAGATTGGCAGACATGGTTGTCACTTAGGTGGCTGTCCACTGCCCGAGACAGACACCTTTAGACACGGAAAGGAATAAAGAGAGGGCATCAAGTTTCTGCATCTCACTACCATTCTGGCCAAGGTCCTAACTTCCAACCAAAAGTCAGGCTTTCTCCTCCCCGTAGAGTCGCCACAGGCTAGAGGATTGCAGCCAGAGCAATCCTCAGAAAAGTGTTCCCATAAGACCCTACTTCTCAAAAATCCCCTGAAATGAGAGTAAATGAAAGAGAAAACATACTCACCAAATTGACACTGAAGCACAGAGTCAAGATGAGAAGATTCGAAGCCCCACATTCGGACGCCAAAATGATGATGTTTGAGGATGATGGTGGACTGGTCCACAGCTGATGACCAACACAGAATTCTGGAAGACGTCTTTGGTGCAAAAAGGTGGTTTTCTTAATGCCTGGAAGAGCTGTGCTGGGGTCCTACAACTAACTCATCATTATATTCCCTCAGGTTGGCAGGAGGTCAGGGATGGAATAAGTCTCTAAGGAATTTTGGAAGCAAGGTTTCCAGCACCTTCAGGGGCTATCTGTTACTAGGAAAACACTATTTATGACTCCTTAAAAAAACATGAGGCATGAGATCCTTTAAATGTAGATCAGGGGCCATAAGCTTGGAGGATGATTGCCTGCATATATCTTGACGAAACTGAGACAAAGGAAGTGGACTTACAGGGTCCTGGAGGTTGGGGTAATGTTAAGCTACAGTTCTCTTTTGCCCCCAGCAAAGAGCCATCATCTAGGCAGCTGAGCTTTTAGAGGGAGGTCATTGTGCTGGTTTCAAGGAGTTGTCAATGGCCTATAGGCATTAAGGGAATTTAATTTTTCCTGTGCCTTAGTTTCCCACATCAGCACGGCAAGGGCTTAAGCCCCTTTCCTTTGTTCTTGAGTAGCTGTGGTGCCCAGGGGATATCCCTCAGATCCACTGTGGGGTGGCAAGGGGGGTTCTAACTTGCACTTTACCCTCAGCCTGGCTCATGCTCCCCCGTCAAAATTCTCACCATGCCAACTGCAGCCTTTTGAGCCCCAAGTGATAAGTGACAGGAGGTCAATGGATCCTTTTGTAAATCAGCAAATGATTGCTTTCAGGTAGCGTGGGAGGAGAGTGGGAGCACGATTCCCCAGGGAAGCTTGGTCCTATGACTATGGAAAATCCGTGGGTTATAGAGAAATGGAACATATTTTAGCTACACCTAGGAGCCTGAATGTACCAAAAGAAACCCTACATCTGTCAACACACACTGTAGGGGGGTGGGAGCACATGCCATCTTTGCAGCTTTTCCTGTCCGTAGGTAAAAACATTGTTGATCTGGAGGGCAGAGTCCCAATACGAGCTGATGCCCAAGTGTGTAGGACTGGGTTCTGATTCTGTTTAGTTTTTTTGAGTCGCTTCTTTGACGTTCACCTGCTGGCCAAACGACTGGGCATGCAATATCCCTGAGAGTCTCCGAAAGCAGGATGCTGAGGCAGTCTGTGGCGGGGGCAAAGAGCACAGTTATAGTCACTGCACAAACAAGAGACTTCAACGCCCAACGGTTTGAGGAGGACAACATGTTTTCGTTGATATCAGAAATTAGTTGTTCGGGGGGTTGAAAACAACCTTCACGTATGCTCACTGGGAGTTAATCGGCCCTATGTGCAATGAGAAAGAATGAAATCATGTCATTGGCAGCAATGTGGATGGAACAGGAAGGTGGTAAGCTGAGAGAAATCAGTCAGTCACAGAAACACTCCACCCACACCTGCACAGAGGGAAAGTGCGGCCGGGACCGGGGGCTGGGGACTAGGGCTGGAGGCTGGGGGTTGGGAGCTTGGGGCTGGAGAGTGGTGGCTAGGGGCGGCGGTGGAGGGTGTGGGCTGGAGTGCCTGGATACGAGGACAAAGAAGGGGCGGTAGGGACAGAGAGACCCCACCCTCCAACTATGCCACAGGCCAGGGCTGCCTGGGTCTGGGCCTCTTCCCTCCCTCGGAGCCCTCATCCCTAGAGCCCCTGGCAATTCACAAAGCCCAGCTAGGGCAGCGGGCTTGGGCTGGTGATGTTCTCTGGGGACGCTCGGGGCTCTGACTTGCATTTGTGCCAGGTGGGTCAGACAGGAAGGAAAGGCCAGGTGGGGGGGTGCCGTAAGAGGGGGAAGAGGCGCTGAGAATCCGACGGGCCCCTAAGGCCTGACCGGGCGGACGCTGCTGCTCGCTCCCACCCATTTCCCAGAGAGCAGCTGGACATGGTGTGGTGTACTGTGCTTTGGCGTGCTGTGCTGTGGTGTGGTGTGGTGCGGTGGTGCGAGGCGCCGTGCCATGAGGTGCGGTGAGGTGTGGGATGGAGGCGGAGGTGGGCGTGGAACCGAGCCTGGAGCAGCCTGCCAGAGTCCCGGGATCAGAGAGCGCCTCAGCTTGCGCCACTTTGGGGTGCCAGGGGCCTGTTGCGCGGCCTCAGCCACCCATACGGGCCCCACGGAGGACTGTGGTGGCAGGCAGGCAGGGGAGCAGGCAGGCAGGCGGGCACGCAGGTGCACGGGTGAAGTGGGGCACGAGCTGGGCTTGGGAGGTGAGGACCAGGCTCTTGAGGCGCCCAGCAACAACCGGTAGTGTATACGAACATAATACCCTAAACGCTCCAGATCTATTCTGATCTCCGAAGGTAAGCAGGGTCGGGCCTAGTGAGTATTTGGATGGGAGACCAACTGGGAACACCGGCTGCTGTTGGCTTTTGCCTTTTGCCTTTAACTCCTTGACCTCTCCTTTGGCACCTGCCCACACCGCCACCCTCCCTGACCCGAAAGCAGCGCTACTGGGGCCGAACACACCCCAGACACGGTTCTGTCAGCCCCTGACCGGTCAGCCCAGCAGCCTGGCCTACCTTGCACAGCCCACCGAACATCACAAGGGACCCGCTCCCCGCTCCTCCCTCCCCGCACCAGGCCAAATCCCACTGCACGGGCTTGAAGCCACACCCCAGCTTTGCACCTTCCCTTACACAACACCCACACCCACACAGAGTGCAGGCGGGACTGGGTTCCAGGGTGCAGGGGCAGGGGGCTGGGAGCTAGGGATGGAGGGTGGGGGCTTGGGCCTGGGGCTGGTGGGTGGGGGCTGGGGCCTGGGGCTGGAGGGTGGGGGTTGGGGTGCATGGATGCGAGGACAAAGAAGGGGCGGGAGGGACACAGAGACACCACACTCCGACTATGCCACAGGCCTGGGCTGCCTGGGTCTGGGCCTCTTCCCTCCCTCAGAGCCCTCATCCCCAGAGCCCCTGGCAATTCACAAGGCCCAGCTAGGACAGCGGGCTTTGTCTGGTGATGTTGTCTGGGGACGCTGGGGCTCCGGTTGGCGTTTGAGCCACATGGGGCAGAAATGAGGGAAAGGCCAGGTGGGAGGATGCCCGAGGGTGGGGAGGAGGTGCTGATAATCTGGGGGGCCCCTAAGGCCTGGCCGCGCGGGCGCTGCTGCTCCCTCCCACCCATTTCCCAGTGAGCAGCGGGACGTGGTGTGGTGTTTTGTGTTTTGGTGTGGTGTGGTGTGGTGCGGTGCGGTGTGTGCGGTGTGGTGTGGTATGGTGTGGTGTGGGGTGGTGTGGTCTGCTGAGGTGCTGCGAGATGCTGTGATGTGCGGTGTGGGAAGGTGTGGGATGGAGGCGGTGGTGGGCGTGGGACCAAGCCGGAGCATCCTGTAAGAGTACCGGGATCAGAGGGCGCCAGGGCTTGTGGCACTCCGGGGTGCCAGGGGCCGGATGCTTGGCCCCCGCCACTGACCCGGAGCCCGCGGAGGATGGCGGCGGCAGGAGGCAGGCAGTCCAGCAGGCAGGCAGGCTGGCAGGCAGGTTCATGGGTGAAGGGGGGCACATGCTGGGCTTGGGAGGCGAGCACCAGCCTCTTTAGGCGCCCAAAGGAAGCAGGTAGCCTTTAGGGACATACTGCCCTGAACGCACCGGACCTCCTCGTGTCTCGGAAGATATGCAGGGTCCGGCCTGGTTAGTACTTGGATGGGAGACCTTCTGGGAATACCGGGTGCTGTAGGCTTTTCCTTTTTGCCTTTGACGTCCTTGACCCTTTCTTTGGCGACAGCCCACCCGCCCACCCTCCCTGACCAGTGAGGGGCACTCTTGGGGCCAAACTCAACCCAGCCAGGGTTCCCTCAGCCCCTCCCAGTTCAGCCCAGTGGCCTGACCTGCCTTGCACACCCCACACCGCATGTCACAAGGGTCCCGCTCCCCGATCCCCACTCCCCGCACCAGGCCAAATCCCACTGCATGGGCTTGAAGCCACACCCCAGCTTTGCACCCTCCCTGCCATACCACCTACACATGCACTGAGGGCAGGTGGGACCTGGTTCCGAGGTCTGGGGTCCGGGGGCTAGGACCTGGGGGCTGGGGGCTGGGGGCTGGAGAGTGGGGCTGGGGCCTGGGGCTGGAGGGTGGGGGCTGGGGTGCGTGGATGCGAGGACAAAGAAGGGGCGGGAGGGACACACAGACACCACACTCCGACTATGCCACAGGCCTGGGCTGCCTGGGTCCTGGGCCTCTTCCCTCCCTCAGAGCCCTCATCCCCAGAGCCCCTGGAATTCACAAGGCCCAGCTAGGGCAGCAGGCTGTGGCTGGTGATGTTGTCGGGGGATGCTGTGGGCTATGGATTGTGTTTGAGCCAATAGGCGCAGATGGGAGGGAATGGCCAGGTGGGGGGCTGCCCGAGGGTAGGGAAGAGGTGCTGAGAATCCAGGGGGCCCCTAAGGCCTGGCCTGGCCTGGCGGATGCTGCTGCTCGCTCCCACCCATTTCGCAGTGAGCAGCGGGACGTGGTGTGGTGTGCTGTGCTTTGGTGTGGTTTGGTGGAGTGTGGTGTGGTGTGGTGTGGTGTGATAAGGAGTGGTGTGGTGTGGTGTGCAGAGGTGCTGTGGGGTGCCGTGCCGTGCAGTGCGTTGACCTGTGGGATGGAGGGGGAGGTTGGCGTGGGAGCAAGCCGGAGCAGCCTGCACGAGTACCGGGATCAGAGAGCGCCAGGGCTTGCGGCACTCCGGGGTGCCAGGGGCCTGTTGCGCAGCCCTCGCCACTGATCCGGGGCCCTCCCCTTCGAGGACGGCAGCGGGAGGCAGGCAGTCAAGAAGGCAGGCAGGCTGGCAGGCCTGTTCACGGTGAAGGGGGCACGCGCTGGGCTTGGGAGGCGAGGACCAGCCTCTTTCGGCACACAGAGGCAGCGTGTAGCCTTTGGGGACAAACTAACCTGAACACACCACATCTCCTCTTGGGTTGGAAGCTATGCAGGGTCGGGCCTGGTTAGTACTAGGATGGGAGACCATCTGGGTATGCCTGTAACTGTAGGCTTTTCCCTTTTGCCTTTGACCTCCTTGACCTCTTCATTGGCGCCAGCCCACCCCCCCTCCCTTCCTGACCAGAAAAAGGCGCTCCTGGGGCCAAACTCAACCCAGCCAGGGCTCCCTCAGCCCCTCCCAGTTCAGCTCAGCGGCCTGGCCTGCCTTACACACCCCACCCCACGTCACAGGGGGCCCGCTCCCTTTTCCCCACTCCCCGCACCAGGCCAAATCCCACTGCACGGGCCTGAAAACACTCCCCAGCTTTGCACCTTCCCTGACACACCACCTACACCCGCACGGAGTGCACAGCGCATGCAGGACCGGTTTCCGGAGTTGGGGGTCCGGGGTGCGGGGTCCTGGGGATGGGCGCTGGAGCGTGGGGGCTGGGGCCTGGGTTGGAGGGTGGGGGCTGGGGTGCGTAGACACGAGGACAAAAATGGGGCAGGAGGGACACAGAGACACCACACTCCGTCTATGCCACAGGCCTGGGCTGCCTGAGTGCTGGGCCTCTTCCCTCCCTCAGAGCCCTCAACCCCTGAGCCCCTGGCAATTCACAAGACTCAGCTAGGGGAGCGGGCTTTGTCTGGTGATGTTGTCTGGGGACGCTGGGGCTCCGGTTGGCGTTTGAGTCAGTTGAGGCAGAAGGGAGGGAATGGCCAGGTGGGGGGTTGCCCAAGGGTGGGGAGGAGGTGCTGAGAATCCAGGGGGTCCCTAAGGCCTGGCGTGGCAGATGCTGCTTTTCGCTCCCACCCATTTCTCAGTGAGCAGCGGGACGTGGTGTGGTTTGCTGTGCTTTGGTGTGGTTTGGTGGGGTGTGGTGTGATGTGGTGTGGTGCGGTGTGGTGTGGTGAGGGATGGTGAGGGGTGATGTGCAGAGATGCTGCGGAGTGAGGTGCCGTGCGGTGCGGAGACCTGTGGGATGGAGGGGGAGGTTGGCGTGGGAGCAAACCAGAGCAGCCTGCAAGAGTACCGGGATCAGAGAGCACCAGGGCTTGCGCCACTCCGGGGTGTCAGTGGCCTGTTGCGCGACCCTCGCCACCGACCCGGGGCCCTTGGAGGACGGCAGCGGGAGGCAGGCAGTCAAGAAGGCAGGCAGGCTGGAAGGCAGGTTCATGGTTGAAGGAGGCACGCGCTGGATTTGGGAGGGGAGGACCAGCCTCCATAGGCGCCCAGCGGCAGCGGGTAGCTTTTGGGAATAAACTAACCTGAACAATCCAGATCTCCTCTTGTGTTGGAAGTTATGAAGGGTCGGGCCTGGTGGGTACTTGGATGGGAGTCCTTATGGAAATACAGGGTAATGTAGGCTTTTCCATTTTGCCTTTGACCTCCTTGAACACTTCCTGGTGCTAGCCCACACCCCCTCCCTCCCTGACCAGAAAGAGGCGCTTCTGGGGCCATAATCAACCCAGCCAGGGCACACTCAGCCCCTCCAAGTTCAGCCCAGCTGCCTGGACAGCCTTGCACTCACCGGGGCACCTCTCAAGGCGTCGACTCCCAGCTCCCAACTCCCAAGACCAGGCCAAATTCAACTGCACCCACTAGAATCCACACCCCAACTTTGAACCTTCCTGACACAGCACCCACATAATCCCTGGTGATGTTCTCTGGGGACGTTGGGGCTCCGGGTTGGGTTTGAACCAGGTGGGCAGACAGGAGGGAAAGGCCGGGAAGCTGGTTGCGCTTGCTCTAGTGCTGGGGAGGAGGCTCTGAGAACCCGGAGAAGTGGGCCCGGGAGGCACTAGCGACCCGATGCCCCAAGCTGGCTCCATCGACTTCCCACTGAGCAGCCCAGGGTGGTGTGGGGTGGACTGCAAGGTGACTTGCGGTGCGGTTCAGGATGGAAGCGGAAGCAGGCTTGCGGCCAAGCCGGGAGCAGCCGGCAAGAGTCCCGGGATTGGAGAAGGCCGGGGCTGGCGCCACAGCGGGTTGCCAGGGTCCTCTTGCGCGGGTCCACCACCCGCCCTGGGGCCCGCGGCGGAGGGCGGAGGCGGCGGAGGTGCAGACGGCAGGTAAGCAGGCTGAGAAGCAGACAAGCAGGCAGGCTGGCAGGCAGGCAGGCAGGCAGGCCCGTGCATGGGTGAAGCGCGGCACCCGCTTGGCTTGGAACGTGGGGGGCAGACTATTGACGGGAACAGCGGCAGCCGCTGGCCCGTTTGGCCATAGCAGCCAAACGCGCCCTACACCTTCTTTCCTGGGAACCTAAGCAGGGTCGGACCTGGTTAGCACTTAGATGGGAGAAGGCCTTGGAATACCGGGTGCTGTAGGCTTTTGCCTTTTAAGCCTTTGGCCTATTTCACCTCTCCTTTGGCGCCCGCCGCCCTTCACCGCTCTCCGCCTGCGTCCCTGTCTCCCCAGGGAGCGCCGCTGCTGGGGCCAAACACACTCTAGGCACTGCCCCCTCAGCCCCTCCCGGGCCAGCAAGGCGGCCCTGCTGGGGGGCCCGCCCCTCCTGGCCCACCCCCCCCCCCCCCCCCGTCCCCGCACATCCCAGGGCACTTCAAAGGGGACGCTCCCCACTCTCAGAACCAGGCCAAAACCCACTGCAGCCACGGGAAGCCAAAGCCCAGCTTTACACCTTTCCTTACACACCACCCAAACCCGCATGCGCTCTGACGGCGGGGGGGGGGGAGGGGGGGTGTTTCGGTGTGGGCGGAACCTTAGGCTGGGGCCTAGGGGCTGGAGGGTTGGGGCTGTGTGGGTGGATACAAGAACCCAGCAGCGGGCTGGAGGGGCAGCGCGACCCCAGACTCCGCATGTGCCACAGGCCTGGGCTCCCTGGGTCCCGGACCTCTTCCCTCCCTCGAGCCCTCATCCCCAGGGCCCCTGGCAGTTCAGGAGGCCCAGCTAGGGCAGCGGACTCGGGCTGGTGATGTTGTCTGGGGGCGCGGGGGGCTCCGGGGTGGGTTTGCACCAGGTGGGGAGGATGGGAAGGACCGGCCCGGTGGCCGGCGGCGCTCGCCCTAGCGCTGGGGAAGAGGCTCTGAGAACCCAGCGAGGCGGGCCTGGAAGGCACGAGAGGCCTGATGCCCCAAGCTCGCTCCACCCACTTCCCAGTGAGCAGCCCAGCGCGGTGTGGTGCGGGGCTGCGAGGTGCCTTGCGGTGCGGTTCAGGATGGAAGCGGAGTCGGGCGTGCGGGCAAGCCGGGAGCAGCCTGCAAGAGTACCGGGATTGGAGAACGCCGAGGCTGGCGCCACAGCGCGTTGCCAGGGTCCTTTCGCGGGGCCTCTGCCACCCGCCCTGGGCCCGGGGCCTTGGCCCGCGTCGGAGGGCGGCGGGAGGCAAGGAGGCAGGCTGGCAGGTAGGCAAGCAGGCAGGCTGGCAGGTAGGCATGCAGGCAGGCTGGCAGGCAGGCAAGCAGGCAGGCTCGTGCATGGGTGAAGCGCGGCACCCGCTTGGCTTGGGACGTGTGGAGCAGGCTCTTGGAGCGCCCAGCGGCAGCCGCTGGCTTGTATGGCCATACCGGCCAAAAGGCGCCTGACCCCATATTATCTGCGAAGCTAAGCAGGCTCGGGCCTGGTTAGCACTTGGATGGGAACAGCCTGGGAATACCGGGTGCTGTAGGCTTTTGCCTTTTAAGCCTTTGGCCTCCTTCATGTCTCCTTTGGAGCCCGTCGTCCATCCCCCACTCCCTGCCTGCGTCCCTGTCTTCCCAGGGAGCACCGCTCCTGGGGCCAAACACACCTCAGCCACTTCCCCCTCAGCCCCTCCCGGGCCAGCAAGGCGTCCGTGCCTTTCCGGCCCACCCCGCCCCCCCCCCCCCCCCCCCCGTCCCCGCACACCCCAGGCACTTCAAAGGGGACGCTCCCCACTCTCGAACCAGGACAAAACCCACTGCAGCCACGGGAAGCAAAAGCCCAGCTTTACACCTTTCCTTACACACCACCCAAACCTGCAAGCGCTCTGAGGGCGGAGAGGGGGGGTGTGCGGTGTGGGCGGAATCTTAGGCTGGCGCCTACGGGCTGGAGGGTGGGGGCTGAGTGCGTGGATACAAGAACCCAGCAGCGGGCTGGAGGGGCAGCGCGACCCCTGACTCCGCATGTGCCACAGGCCTGGGCTCCCTGGGTCCCGGACCTCTTCCCTCCCTCGAGCCCTCATCCCCAGGGCCGCTGGCATTTCAGGAGGCCCAGCTAGGGCAGGGGACTCGGGCTGGTGATGTTGTCTGGGGGCGCAGGGGCTCCGGGGTGGGTTTGCACCAGGTGGGGAGGATGGGAAGGACCGGTCCGGTGGCTGGCGGCGATCGCCCTAGCGCTGGGCAAGAGGCGCTGAGAACCCAGCGGGACGGGCCAGGAAGGCAAGAGCGCCTGATGCACCAAGCTCGCTCCACCCTCTTCCCAGTGAGCAGCCCAGCGCGGTTTGGTGCGGGGCTGCGAGGTGCCTTGCGGTGCGGTTCAGGATGGAAGCGGAGGCGGGCGTGCGGCCAAGCCGGGAGCAGCCTGCAAGAGTTCCGGGATTGGAGAACGCCGAGGCTGGCGCCACAGCGCGTTGCCAGGGTCCTTTCGCGGGGCCTCTGCCACCCGCCCGGGGCCCGGGGCCTTGGCCCGCGTCGGAGGCCGGCGGGAGGCAAGGAGGCAGGCTGGCAGGTAGGCAAGCAGGCAGGCTGGCAGGTAGGCATGCAGGCAGCCTGGCAGGCAGGCAAGCAGGCAGGCTCGTGCATGGGTGAAGCGCGGCACCCGCTTGGCTTGGGACGTGTGGAGCAGGCTCTTGGAGCGCCCAGCGGCAGCTGCTGGCTTGTATGGCCATACCGGCCAAAAGGCGCCTGACCCCATATTATCTGGGAAGCTAAGCAGGCTCGGGCCTGGTTAGCACTTGGATGGGAGACAGCCTGGGAATACCGGGTGCTGTAGGCTTTTGCCTTTTAAGCCTTTGGCCTCCTTCATGTCTCCTTTGGAGCCCGTCGTCCATCCCCCACTCCCTGCCTGCGTCCCTGTCTTCCCAGGGAGCACCGCTCCTGGGGCCAAACACACCTCAGCCACTTCCCCATCAGCCCCTCCCGGGCCAGCAAGGCGTCCGTGCCTTTCCGGCCCACCCCGCCCCCCCCCCCCGGCCCCGCACACCCCAGGCACTTCAAAGGGGACGCACCCCACTCTCGAACCAGGACAAAACCCACTACAGCCACGGGAAGCCAAAGCCCAGCTTTACACCTTTCCTTACACACCACCCAAACCTGCAAGCGCTCTGAGGGCGGAGGGGGGGGGTGTGCGGTGCGGGCGGAACCTTAGGCTGGCGCCTAGGGACTGGAGGGTTGGGGCTGTGTGGGTGGATACAAGAACCCAGCAGCGGGCTGGAGGGGCATCGCGACCCCAGACTCCGCATGTGCCACAGGCCTGGGCTCCCTGGGTCCCGGACCTCTTCCCTCCCTCGAGCCCTCATCCCCAGGGCCGCTGGCATTTCAGGAGGCCCAGCTAGGGCAGGGGACTCGGGCTGGTGATGTTGTCTGGGGGCGCGGGGGCTCCGGGGTGGGTTTGCACCAGGTGGGGAGGATGGGAAGGACCGGCCCGGTGGCTGGCGGCGCTCGCCCTAGCGCTGGGAAGAGGCGCTGAGAACCCAGCGGGACGGGCAGGGAGGGCACGAGTGCCGGATGCACCAAGCTCGCTCCACCCACTTCCCAGTGAGCAGCCCAGCGCGGTGTGGTGCGGGGCTGCGAGGTGCCTTGAGGTGCGGTTCAGGATGGAAGCGGAAGCGAGCGTGCGGCCAAGCAGGGAGCAGTCTGTAAGAGTCCCGGGATTGGAGAACGCCGGGGCTGGTGCCACAGCGCGTTGCCAGGGTCCTTTCGCGGGGCCTCTGCCACCCGCCCGGGGCCCGGGGCCTTGGCCCCCGTCGGAGGCCGGCGGCAGGCAAGCAGGCAGGCTGGCAGGTAGGCATGCAGGCAGGCTGGCAGGCAGGCAAGCAGGCAGGCTCGTGCATGGGTGAAGCGCGGCACCCGCTTGGCTTGGGACGTGTGGAGCAGGCTCTTGGAGGGCCCAGCGGCAGCCACTGGCTTGTATGGCCATACCGGCCAAAAGGCGCCTGACCCCATATTATCTGGGATGCTAAGCAGGCTCGGGCCTGGTTAGCACTTGGATGGGAGACAGCCTGGGAATACCGGGTGCTGTAGGCTTTTACCTTTTAAGCCATTGGCCTCCTTCACGTCTCCTTTGGAGCCCGCTGCCTATCCACCCCTTCCCTGCCTGCGTCCCTGTCTCCCCAGGGAGCACCGCTGCTGGGGCCAAACACGCCCCAACCACTGCCCCCTCAGCCCTTCCTGGGCCAGCAAGGCGGCCATGCCTCGTCGGCCCTCCCCGCCTCGCCCACCCTCCCGTCCCCGCACACCCCAGGGCACTTCAAAGGGGACGCTCCCCACTCTCAGAACCAGGCCAAAACCCACTGCAGCCACGGGAAGCCAAAGCCCAGCTTTACACCTTTCCTTACACACCACCCAAACCCGCATGCGCTCTGACGGCGGGGGGGGGGGAGGGGGGGTGTTTCGGTGTGGGCGGAACCTTAGGCTGGGGCCTAGGGGCTGGAGGGTTGGGGCTGTGTGGGTGGATACAAGAACCCAGCAGCGGGCTGGAGGGGCAGCGCGACCCCAGACTCCGCATGTGCCACAGGCCTGGGCTCCCTGGGTCCCGGACCTCTTCCCTCCCTCGAGCCCTCATCCCCAGGGCCCCTGGCAGTTCAGGAGGCCCAGCTAGGGCAGCGGACTCGGGCTGGTGATGTTGTCTGGGGGCGCGGGGGGCTCCGGGGTGGGTTTGCACCAGGTGGGGAGGATGGGAAGGACCGGCCCGGTGGCCGGCGGCGCTCGCCCTAGCGCTGGGGAAGAGGCTCTGAGAACCCAGCGAGGCGGGCCTGGAAGGCACGAGAGGCCTGATGCCCCAAGCTCGCTCCACCCACTTCCCAGTGAGCAGCCCAGCGCGGTGTGGTGCGGGGCTGCGAGGTGCCTTGCGGTGCGGTTCAGGATGGAAGCGGAGTCGGGCGTGCGGGCAAGCCGGGAGCAGCCTGCAAGAGTACCGGGATTGGAGAACGCCGAGGCTGGCGCCACAGCGCGTTGCCAGGGTCCTTTCGCGGGGCCTCTGCCACCCGCCCTGGGCCCGGGGCCTTGGCCCGCGTCGGAGGGCGGCGGGAGGCAAGCAGGCAGGCTGGCAGGTAGGCAAGCAGGCAGGCTGGCAGGCAGGCAAGCAGGCAGGCTGACAGACAGGCAAGCAGGCAGGCGCGTGTATGGGTGAAGCGCGGCACCCGCTTGGCTTGGGACGTGTGGAGCAGGCTCTTGGAGCGCCCAGCGGCAACCACTGGCTTGTATGGCCATAGCAGCCAAAAGGCGCCTGACCCCATATTATCTGCGAAGCTAAGCAGGCTCGGGCCTGGTTAGCACTTGGATGGGAGACAGCCTGGGAATACCGGGTGCTGTAGGCTTTTGCCTTTTAAGCCTTTGGCCTCCTTCATGTCTCCTTTGGAGCCCGTCGTCCATCCCCCACTCCCTGCCTGCGTCCCTGTCTCACCAGGGAGCACCGCTCCTGGGGCCAAACACACCTCAGCCACTTCCCCCTCAGCCCCTCCCGGGCCAGCAAGGCGTCCTTGCCTTTCCGGCCCGCCACGCCCCCCCCACCCCCCCCCCCCGTCCCCGCACACCCCAGTCACTTCAAAGGGGACGCTCCCCACTCTCGAACCAGGACAAAACCCATTGCAGCCACGGGAAGCCAAAGCCCAGCTTTACACCTTTCCTTACACACCACCCAAACCCACAAGGGCTCTGAGGGCAGAGGGGGGGGGGTGTGGTGTGGGCGGAACCTTAGGCTGGTGCCTAGGGGCTGGAGGGTGGGGGCTGAGTGGGTGGATACAAGAACCCAGCAGCGGGCTGGAGGGTCATCGCGACCCCAGACTCCACATGTGCCACAGCCTGGCCTCCCTGGGTCCCGGACCTCTTCCCTCACTCGAGCCCTCATCCCCAGAGCCCCTGGCATTTCAGGAGGCCCAGCTAGGGCAGGGGACTCGGGCTGGTGATATTGTCTGGGGGCGCGGGGGCTCCGGGGTGGGTTTGCACCAGGTGGGGAGGATGGGAAGGACCGGCCGGTGGCTGGCAGCGCTCGCCCTAGCGCTGGGAAGAGGCGCTGAGAACCCAGCGGGACGGGCAGGGAAGGCAGGAGCGCCTGATGCACCAAGCTCGCTCCACCCACTTCCCAGTGAGCAGCCCAGCGCGGTGTGGTGCGGGGCTGCGAGGTGCCTTGCGGTGCGGTTCAGGATGGAAGCGGAAGCGAGCGTGCGGCCAAGCAGGGAGCAGTCTGTAAGAGTCCCGGGATTGGAGAACGCCGGGGCTGGCGCCACAGCGCGTTGCCAGGGTTCTTTCGCGGGGCCTCTGCCACCCGCCCGGGGCCCGGGGCCTTGGCCCGCGTCGGAGGCCGGCGGCAGGCAAGCAGGCAGGCTGGCAGGTAGGCATGCAGGCAGGCTGGCAGGCAGGCAAGCAGGCAGGCTCGTGCATGGGTGAAGCGCGGCACCCGCTTGGCTTGGGACGTGTGGAGCAGGCTCTTGGAGCGCCCAGCGGCAGCCGCTGGCTTGTATGGCCATACCGGCCAAAAGGCGCCTGACCCCATATTATCTGCGAAGCTAAGCAGGCTCGGGCCTGGTTAGCACTTGGATGGGAACAGCCTGGGAATACCGGGTGCTGTAGGCTTTTGCCTTTTAAGCCTTTGGCCTCCTTCATGTCTCCTTTGGAGCCCGTCGTCCATCCCCCACTCCCTGCCTGCGTCCCTGTCTTCCCAGGGAGCACCGCTCCTGGGGCCAAACACACCTCAGCCACTTCCCCCTCAGCCCCTCCCGGGCCAGCAAGGCGTCCGTGCCTTTCCGGCCCACCCCGCCCCCCCCCCCCCCCCGTCCCCGCACACCCCAGGCACTTCAAAGGGGACGCTCCCCACTCTCGAACCAGGACAAAACCCACTGCAGCCACGGGAAGCAAAAGCCCAGCTTTACACCTTTCCTTACACACCACCCAAACCTGCAAGCGCTCTGAGGGCGGAGAGGGGGGGTGTGCGGTGTGGGCGGAATCTTAGGCTGGCGCCTACGGGCTGGAGGGTGGGGGCTGAGTGCGTGGATACAAGAACCCAGCAGCGGGCTGGAGGGGCAGCGCGACCCCTGACTCCGCATGTGCCACAGGCCTGGGCTCCCTGGGTCCCGGACCTCTTCCCTCCCTCGAGCCCTCATCCCCAGGGCCGCTGGCATTTCAGGAGGCCCAGCTAGGGCAGGGGACTCGGGCTGGTGATGTTGTCTGGGGGCGCAGGGGCTCCGGGGTGGGTTTGCACCAGGTGGGGAGGATGGGAAGGACCGGTCCGGTGGCTGGCGGCGATCGCCCTAGCGCTGGGCAAGAGGCGCTGAGAACCCAGCGGGACGGGCCAGGAAGGCAAGAGCGCCTGATGCACCAAGCTCGCTCCACCCTCTTCCCAGTGAGCAGCCCAGCGCGGTTTGGTGCGGGGCTGCGAGGTGCCTTGCGGTGCGGTTCAGGATGGAAGCGGAGGCGGGCGTGCGGCCAAGCCGGGAGCAGCCTGCAAGAGTCCCGGGATTGGAGAACGCCGAGGCTGGCGCCACAGCGCGTTGCCAGGGTCCTTTCGCGGGGCCTCTGCCACCCGCCCGGGGCCCGGGGCCTTGGCCCGCGTCGGAGGCCGGCGGGAGGCAAGGAGGCAGGCTGGCAGGTAGGCAAGCAGGCAGGCTGGCAGGTAGGCATGCAGGCAGCCTGGCAGGCAGGCAAGCAGGCAGGCTCGTGCATGGGTGAAGCGCGGCACCCGCTTGGCTTGGGACGTGTGGAGCAGGCTCTTGGAGCGCCCAGCGGCAGCTGCTGGCTTGTATGGCCATACCGGCCAAAAGGCGCCTGACCCCATATTATCTGGGAAGCTAAGCAGGCTCGGGCCTGGTTAGCACTTGGATGGGAGACAGCCTGGGAATACCGGGTGCTGTAGGCTTTTGCCTTTTAAGCCTTTGGCCTCCTTCATGTCTCCTTTGGAGCCCGTCGTCCATCCCCCACTCCCTGCCTGCGTCCCTGTCTTCCCAGGGAGCACCGCTCCTGGGGCCAAACACACCTCAGCCACTTCCCCATCAGCCCCTCCCGGGCCAGCAAGGCGTCCGTGCCTTTCCGGCCCACCCCGCCCCCCCCCCCCCGGCCCCGCACACCCCAGGCACTTCAAAGGGGACGCACCCCACTCTCGACCCAGGACAAAACCCACTACAGCCACGGGAAGCCAAAGCCCAGCTTTACACCTTTCCTTACACACCACCCAAACCTGCAAGCGCTCTGAGGGCGGAGGGGGGGGGTGTGCGGTGCGGGCGGAACCTTAGGCTGGCGCCTAGGGACTGGAGGGTTGGGGCTGTGTGGGTGGATACAAGAACCCAGCAGCGGGCTGGAGGGGCATCGCGACCCCAGACTCCGCATGTGCCACAGGCCTGGGCTCCCTGGGTCCCGGACCTCTTCCCTCCCTCGAGCCCTCATCCCCAGGGCCGCTGGCATTTCAGGAGGCCCAGCTAGGGCAGGGGACTCGGGCTGGTGATGTTGTCTGGGGGCGCGGGGGCTCCGGGGTGGGTTTGCACCAGGTGGGGAGGATGGGAAGGACCGGCCCGGTGGCTGGCGGCGCTCGCCCTAGCGCTGGGAAGAGGCGCTGAGAACCCAGCGGGACGGGCAGGGAGGGCACGAGTGCCGGATGCACCAAGCTCGCTCCACCCACTTCCCAGTGAGCAGCCCAGCGCGGTGTGGTGCGGGGCTGCGAGGTGCCTTGAGGTGCGGTTCAGGATGGAAGCGGAAGCGAGCGTGCGGCCAAGCAGGGAGCAGTCTGTAAGAGTCCCGGGATTGGAGAACGCCGGGGCTGGTGCCACAGCGCGTTGCCAGGGTCCTTTCGCGGGGCCTCTGCCACCCGCCCGGGGCCCGGGGCCTTGGCCCCCGTCGGAGGCCGGCGGCAGGCAAGCAGGCAGGCTGGCAGGTAGGCATGCAGGCAGGCTGGCAGGCAGGCAAGCAGGCAGGCTCGTGCATGGGTGAAGCGCGGCACCCGCTTGGCTTGGGACGTGTGGAGCAGGCTCTTGGAGGGCCCAGCGGCAGCCACTGGCTTGTATGGCCATACCGGCCAAAAGGCGCCTGACCCCATATTATCTGGGATGCTAAGCAGGCTCGGGCCTGGTTAGCACTTGGATGGGAGACAGCCTGGGAATACCGGGTGCTGTAGGCTTTTACCTTTTAAGCCATTGGCCTCCTTCACGTCTCCTTTGGAGCCCGCTGCCTATCCACCCCTTCCCTGCCTGCGTCCCTGTCTCCCCAGGGAGCACCGCTGCTGGGGCCAAACACGCCCCAACCACTGCCCCCTCAGCCCTTCCTGGGCCAGCAAGGCGGCCATGCCTCGTCGGCCCTCCCCGCCTCGCCCACCCTCCCGTCCCCGCACACCCCAGGGCACTTCAAAGGGGACGCTCCCCACTCTCAGAACCAGGCCAAAACCCACTGCAGCCACGGGAAGCCAAAGCCCAGCTTTACACCTTTCCTTACACACCACCCAAACCCGCATGCGCTCTGACGGCGGGGGGGGGGGAGGGGGGGTGTTTCGGTGTGGGCGGAACCTTAGGCTGGGGCCTAGGGGCTGGAGGGTTGGGGCTGTGTGGGTGGATACAAGAACCCAGCAGCGGGCTGGAGGGGCAGCGCGACCCCAGACTCCGCATGTGCCACAGGCCTGGGCTCCCTGGGTCCCGGACCTCTTCCCTCCCTCGAGCCCTCATCCCCAGGGCCCCTGGCAGTTCAGGAGGCCCAGCTAGGGCAGCGGACTCGGGCTGGTGATGTTGTCTGGGGGCGCGGGGGGCTCCGGGGTGGGTTTGCACCAGGTGGGGAGGATGGGAAGGACCGGCCCGGTGGCCGGCGGCGCTCGCCCTAGCGCTGGGGAAGAGGCTCTGAGAACCCAGCGAGGCGGGCCTGGAAGGCACGAGAGGCCTGATGCCCCAAGCTCGCTCCACCCACTTCCCAGTGAGCAGCCCAGCGCGGTGTGGTGCGGGGCTGCGAGGTGCCTTGCGGTGCGGTTCAGGATGGAAGCGGAGTCGGGCGTGCGGGCAAGCCGGGAGCAGCCTGCAAGAGTACCGGGATTGGAGAACGCCGAGGCTGGCGCCACAGCGCGTTGCCAGGGTCCTTTCGCGGGGCCTCTGCCACCCGCCCTGGGCCCGGGGCCTTGGCCCGCGTCGGAGGGCGGCGGGAGGCAAGCAGGCAGGCTGGCAGGTAGGCAAGCAGGCAGGCTGGCAGGCAGGCAAGCAGGCAGGCTGACAGACAGGCAAGCAGGCAGGCGCGTGTATGGGTGAAGCGCGGCACCCGCTTGGCTTGGGACGTGTGGAGCAGGCTCTTGGAGCGCCCAGCGGCAACCACTGGCTTGTATGGCCATAGCAGCCAAAAGGCGCCTGACCCCATATTATCTGGGAAGCTAAGCAGGCTCGGGCCTGGTTAGCACTTGGATGGGAGACAGCCTGGGAATACCGGGTGCTGTAGGCTTTTGCCTTTTAAGCCTTTGGCCTCCTTCATGTCTCCTTTGGAGCCCGTCGTCCATCCCCCACTCCCTGCCTGCGTCCCTGTCTCACCAGGGAGCACCGCTCCTGGGGCCAAACACACCTCAGCCACTTCCCCATCAGCCCCTCCCGGGCCAGCAAGGCGTCCTTGCCTTTCCGGCCCGCCACGCCCCCCCCACCCCACCCCCGTCCCCGCACACCCCAGTCACTTCAAAGGGGACGCTCCCCACTCTCGAACCAGGACAAAACCCATTGCAGCCACGGGAAGCCAAAGCCCAGCTTTACACCTTTCCTTACACACCACCCAAACCCACAAGGGCTCTGAGGGCAGAGGGGGGGGGGTGTGGTGTGGGCGGAACCTTAGGCTGGTGCCTAGGGGCTGGAGGGTGGGGGCTGAGTGGGTGGATACAAGAACCCAGCAGCGGGCTGGAGGGTCATCGCGACCCCAGACTCCACATGTGCCACAGCCTGGCCTCCCTGGGTCCCGGACCTCTTCCCTCACTCGAGCCCTCATCCCCAGAGCCCCTGGCATTTCAGGAGGCCCAGCTAGGGCAGGGGACTCGGGCTGGTGATATTGTCTGGGGGCGCGGGGGCTCCGGGGTGGGTTTGCACCAGGTGGGGAGGATGGGAAGGACCGGCCGGTGGCTGGCAGCGCTCGCCCTAGCGCTGGGAAGAGGCGCTGAGAACCCAGCGGGACGGGCAGGGAAGGCAGGAGCGCCTGATGCACCAAGCTCGCTCCACCCACTTCCCAGTGAGCAGCCCAGCGCGGTGTGGTGCGGGGCTGCGAGGTGCCTTGCGGTGCGGTTCAGGATGGAAGCGGAAGCGAGCGTGCGGCCAAGCAGGGAGCAGTCTGTAAGAGTCCCGGGATTGGAGAACGCCGGGGCTGGCGCCACAGCGCGTTGCCAGGGTTCATTCGCGGGGCCTCTGCCACCCGCCCGGGGCCCGGGGCCTTGGCCCGCGTCGGAGGCCGGCGGCAGGCAAGCAGGCAGGCTGGCAGGTAGGCATGCAGGCAGGCTGGCAGGCAGGCAAGCAGGCAGGCTCGTGCATGGGTGAAGCGCGGCACCCGCTTGGCTTGGGACGTGTGGAGCAGGCTCTTGGAGGGCCCAGCGGCAGCCGCTGGCTTGTATGGCCATACCGGCCAAAAGGCGCCTGACCCCATATTATCTGGGAAGCTAAGCAGGCTCGGGCCTGGTTAGCACTTGGATGGGAACAGCCTGGGAATACCGGGTGCTGTAGGCTTTTGCCTTTTAAGCCTTTGGCCTCCTTCATGTCTCCTTTGGAGCCCGTCGTCCATCCCCCACTCCCTGCCTGCGTCCCTGTCTTCCCAGGGAGCACCGCTCCTGGGGCCAAACACACCTCAGCCACTTCCCCCTCAGCCCCTCCCGGGCCAGCAAGGCGTCCGTGCCTTTCTGGCCCACCCCGCCCCCCCCCCCCCCCGTCCCCGCACACCCCAGGCACTTCAAAGGGGACGCTCCCCACTCTCGAACCAGGACAAAACCCACTGCAGCCACGGGAAGCAAAAGCCCAGCTTTACACCTTTCCTTACACACCACCCAAACCTGCAAGCGCTCTGAGGGCGGAGAGGGGGGGTGTGCGGTGTGGGCGGAATCTTAGGCTGGCGCCTACGGGCTGGAGGGTGGGGGCTGAGTGCGTGGATACAAGAACCCAGCAGCGGGCTGGAGGGGCAGCGCGACCCCTGACTCCGCATGTGCCACAGGCCTGGGCTCCCTGGGTCCCGGACCTCTTCCCTCCCTCGAGCCCTCATCCCCAGGGCCGCTGGCATTTCAGGAGGCCCAGCTAGGGCAGGGGACTCGGGCTGGTGATGTTGTCTGGGGGCGCAGGGGCTCCGGGGTGGGTTTGCACCAGGTGGGGAGGATGGGAAGGACCGGTCCGGTGGCTGGCGGCGATCGCCCTAGCGCTGGGCAAGAGGCGCTGAGAACCCAGCGGGACGGGCCAGGAAGGCAAGAGCGCCTGATGCACCAAGCTCGCTCCACCCACTTCTCAGTGAGCAGCCCAGCGAGGTGTGGTGCGGGGATGCGAGCTGCCTTGCGGTGCGGTTCAGGATGGAAGCGGAGGCGGGCGTGCGGCCAAGCCGGGAGCAGCCTGCAAGAGTCCCGGGATTGGAGAACGCTGAGGCTGGCGCCACAGCGCGTTGCCAGGATCCTCTCGCCGGGCCTCTGCCACCCGCCCTGGGCCAGGGGCCTTGGCCCGCGTCGGAGGGCGGCGGGAGGCAAGCAGGCAGGCTGGCAGGTAGGCAAGCAGGCAGGCTGGCAGGCAGGCAAGCAGGCAGGCTGACAGTCAGGCAAGCAGGCAGGCGCGTGTATGGGTGAAGCGCGGCACCCGCTTGGCTTGGGACGAGTGGAGCAGGCTCTTGGAGCGCCCAGCGGCAGCCACTGGCTTGTATGGCCATACCAGCCAAAAGGCGCCTGACCCCATATTATCTGGGAAGCTAAGCAGGCTCGGGCCTGGTTAGCACTTGGATGGGAGGCAGCCTGGGAATACCGGGTGCTGTAGGCTTTTGCCTTTTAAGCCTTTGGCCTCCTTCATGTCTCCTTTGGAGCCCGTCTTCCATCCCCCACTCCCTGCCTGCGTCCCTGTCTTCCCAGGGAGCACTGCTCCTGGGGCCAAACACACCTCAGCCACTTCCCCCTCAGCCCCTCCCGGGCCAGCAAGGCGTCCGTGCCTTTCCGGCCCACCCCGCCCCCCCCCCCCCCCCCCCCCGTCCCCGCACACCCCAGGCACTTCAAAGGGGACGCTCCCCACTCTCGAACCAGGACAAAACCCACTGCAGCCACGGGAAGCCAAAGCCCAGCTTTACACCTTTCCTTACACACCACCCAAACCCGCAAGCGCTCTGAGGGTCGGGGGGGGGGGGGGGTGGGGGGTGTGCTGTGTGGGCGGAACCTTAGGCTGGCGCCTAGGGGCTGGAGGGTGGGGGCTGAGTGGGTGGATACAAGAACCCAGCAGCGGGCTGGAGGGGCAGCGCGACCCCAGACTCCGCATGTGCCACAGGCCTGGGCTCCCTGGGTCCAGGACCTCTTCCCTCCCTCGAGCCCTCATCCCCGGGACCGCTGGCATTTCAGGAGGCCCAGTTACGGCAGGGTACTCGGGCTGGTGATGTTGTCTGGGGGCGCGGGGGCTCCGGGGTGGGTTTGCACCAGGTGGGGAGAATGGGAAGGACCGGCCCGGTAGCTGGCTGCGCTCGCCCTAGCGCTGGGGAAGAGGCGCTGAGAACCCAGCGGGGCGGGCCCTGAAGGCAAGAGCGGCGTGATGCCCCAAGCTCGCTCCACCCACTTCCCAGTGAGCAGCCCAGCGCGGTGTGTTGCGGGGCTGTGAGGTGCCTTGTAGTGCGGTTCAGGATGGAAGCGGGGGCGGGCGTGCGGCCAAGCCGGGAGCAGCCTGCAAGAGTCCCAGGATTGGAGAACGCCGGGGCTGGCGCCACAGCGCGTTGCCAAGGTCCTCTTGCGGGGCCTCTGCCACCCGCCCGGGGCCCGAGACCTTGGCCCGCGTCGGAGGGCGGCGGCAGGCAAGCAGGCAGGCTGGCAGGCAGGCAAGTAGGCAGGCGCGTGCAGGGGTGAAGCGCGACACCCGCTTCCTTGGGACGTGTGGAGCAGGCTCGTGCAGAGCCCAGCGACAGCCGCTGGCCTGTATGGCCATACCAGCCAGAACGCGCCCGACCCCGTCTCCTCTGGGAAGCTAAGCAGGGTCGGGCCTGGTTAGCACTTGGATGGGAGACAGCCTGGGAATACCGGGTGCTGTAGGCTTTTACCTTTTAAGCCTTTGGCCTCCTTCACGTCTCCTTTGGAGCCCGCCGCCCATTACCCCCCTACCTGCCTGCGTCCCTGTCTCCCCAGGGAGCACGACCGCTGGGGCCAAACACACCCCAGCCACTGCCCCCTCAGCCCCTCCCGGGCCGGCAAGGCGGCCTTGCCTGGATGGCCCGCCCCGCCTCGCCCACCCCACCCCCCCGTCCCCGCACACCCCAGGGCACTTCAAAGGGGCACGCTCCCCACTCTCGGAACTAAGCCAAAACCCACTGCAGCCACGGGAAGCCAAAGCCCAGCTTTGCACCTTTCCTTACACACCACCCAAACACGCACGCGCTCCGAGGTTGGGGGGGGTGCGGTGTGGGTGGAACCTTAGGCTTGCGCCTAAGGGCTGGAGGGTGGGGGCTGGGTGGGTGGATACAAGAACCCAGCAGTGGGCTGGAGGGGCAGCGCGACCCCAGACTCCGCATGTGCCACAGGCCTGGGCTCCCTGGGTCCCGGACTTCTTCCCTCCCTCGAGCCCTCATCCCCAGGGCCCCTGGCATTTCAGGAGGCCCAGCTAGGGCAGCGGACTCGGGCTGCTGATGTTGTCTGGGGGCGCTGGGGGCTCCGGGGTGGGTTTGCACCAGGTGGAGTAGACGGGCAGGACCGGCCCGGTAGCTGGCTGCGCTCGCCCTAGCGCTGGGGAAGAGGCGCTGAGAACCCAGCGGGGCGGGCCCGGAAGGCAGGAGCGGCCTGATGCCCCAAGCTCGCTCCACCCACTTTTCAGTGAGCAGCCCAGCGCGGTGTGGTGCGGGGCTGTGAGGTGCCTTGCAGTGCGGTTCAGGATGGAAGCGGGGGCGGGCGTGCGGCCAAGCCGGGAGCAGCCTGCAAGAGTCCCGGGATTGGAGAACGCCGGGGCGGGCGCCACAGCGCGTTGCCAAGGTCCTCTCGCGTGGCCTCTGCCACCCGCCCTGGGCCAGGGGCCTTGGCCCGCGTCGGAGGGCGGCGGGAGGCAAGCAGGCAGGCTGGCAGGTAGGCAAGCAGGCAGGCTGGCAGGCAGGCAAGCAGGCAGGCGCGTGCAGGGGTGAAGCGCGGCACCCGCTTGGCTTGGGGCGTGTGGAGCAGGCTCTTGGAGCGCCCAGCGGCAGCCACTGGCCTGTATGGCCATACCAACCAGAACGCGCCCAGTAAGTTGTCCTGCCCTGCTCCGGCCTTGTCAGGCGTGGCTGGCACATCCCACCGCTAGTCAGATGGGGCATGATCCCTGGTACCCTCTCCCCTTATCAGGCCAAATCTTTCTGTTCTGGCTGGACACCACTCCCCAGCTTTGCAATTTCCCTGCACACAACCCACAGGTGCAGGGTGGAGGAAGAGAGGGCGGGGCTGGGGTCTGGGTAGGGGTTCGGATGTTGGAGGTTTGGGTTCAGGCGCGTTTATACAGGGACCCAGGAGGGGTGGGAGGCGCAGGGAGATCTCAGATATGGACTATGCCCCAGTGCTGGGCTCCCTGGGTCCTCTACCTCTGCCCTGCCTCTCAGCCCTCATCCCCAGAGCCCCTGGCAATTCACAAGGCCCATCTAAGGTATTGGGCTTGGGCTGGTGAGGTTCTCTGGGGACGCTCGGGGCTTCCGTTTGGCTTTGAGCCAGGTGGGGCAGACAGGAGAGAATGGCCAGTGTTTGGTTTGAGCTAGCCCTCTTGGTGGGGAGGAGGGGCTGAGAATCTGCTGGGTTGCAAGGCAAGGCTGGTCTTAAGCCCCTTCTTCAGCGCTCTGGTTCCAAATTAGCAGCCTTCTTTTTTTTTATGGGTTTGACAGAGGTGTGTTTCCTTCCTGGGGCAGCCAGTAAGATATGTACTTTTCAGCCCAGTGATAGAGTGTAAAGTTTCAACTTGTAATGGTTTGTTGAAACTATCGATTATTGGACTAAGTGAATTATGTCAGTCAGAAATATACAAGTACCATGTAATATTGTAATCATTCATGGGTTAGAAGTAAAGAATCACCGGAAATAAGAGAGCGAGGTCGTGAGGAAGAGACAAAGTGAGAGTGAGAGCGAGTAGAGTATCAAGTAACAGACCCTACTATGGTAATAGTTTGATAGTACTAGAGGGAAGGTGGTTGCTGGGGTAGTTTTCGCACCACGTGAAGGAGATTGAAATGTGTACCTGCAAAAATGCACACTGGGTAATATTTGGACCCTGAAACTACTTAACTCTTTGTATTAACCTTTTGAAATCAAAGAGACTACAAAACATGCAATTTGAAAAAGAAACAAAATGAAATGAGTACCTGTCCAATCGTTTAGTAGGTGAATTACATGAGATTGTAGTTATGACACCCTTGCCAGGACTGCTGTGGCTTCGGAACTACGTTGGGGGGGGGGGGCACATGGGTGGCTCAGTGAGTTGAGTGTCCGACTTGGGCTCAGATCATGATCTCGCTTTCTGTGAGTTCGAGCCCTTTGTCAGGCCTTGTGCTGATAGCTCAGAGCCTGTGTCTCCCTCTCTCTCTGCCACTTCCCTACTCATGCTGTGTCTTTCTCTGTCTCTCAAAGATGAATGAACATGAAAAACCATTTTAAAAAAAGAACTACCTTAGAAGAAGTTACAATGTCCTCTAAGTCACATTGCGTAGAGACTCCTCTCTTTCCCGTGCAGAAATAGCAGTAGTTGTGCAGGTATTGAAGAAGAATGAGGATGACAATGTCTTACAGATAGACAAAGGCAGCTTACCAACGGAAGGTTAGTGGGAAATACTCCGTGCGTGCCATCCTGGGCCTGTAGTTTTGACGCTCATGACGCAAGTCAAAAACAGGTTCATTTTGTATGAATTCCTTTAAAGGCCACCCATCCTTCCTCTGTGTCCAGCACTATATCTTCATTAGTGACCGGGACAAAATGTGATCTGTGCCCATGTGGAGATCACTGCCAATGAGGAAGACAGAGGTGAAAAGGGGGTCCATGTGGTTAGTAGGGATGGGAGACAACAGCATGGGTCATTGAGAGCAGAGATCTGCACTTCAAAGGAAACTTCCTCCGAAAGGAAAACTTGGCAGGAAGGTCTTGGAAAGGAATGAATTAGAGCTTTTGGAAAAGTGTGTTTTTATATTGAATAAAAGATGTGTTATCATCTCACCTGTGTATTTATTCCTAGAACGTAGGTTTAAAGTGGAGGGGATCGGGTATCTCTCTGGGAATTTGTCTCACCAAATTATAGCATTGTGGCAGAAATCTGCTAGGCCTCTTTAGTTTTTCCAAGGACTTCTCTATTCCTGTGACAATCAAGTCATTCTCTTTGGAAACCTCCATTGGGTCCTCTTCCTTATTGACTTTCCTTAGATTTTGAAGCAGCTTAACCAAACCAGGTTACATTTGCCGGTAGCTTTCTGTGTTCTTTGCATAGACAAAATAAGGCTGATGAAGGAAATAAGAATCCTGGCATTCAAGGGCAATCACAGCCTACACTGTTTTTCTACCTTAAGCATTATCTTCAGAGAGTGGAATCACAATGTGAGTTTGGCTTTTTTGTTGGGCAAACTGTTTTGTTTCTGTTTTTATTCTTATTTTCATTTCATCTGGGTAAACCCTACTTCGTATCTTTAAATATCCATTTTCATTGGTTTTCAATTTTTTGTTACCCTACTCCTCATAGGGAAAAAGCTTCACCTGCTGCCAGTGCCCTTAACGGTACACATCAATGGGAACAACAAGTAGCCATAGAAGGGGGAGCGCTTATTGACGTTGCTTCTTTAAAAAGTCATAACAGGGGCGCCTGGGTGGCGCGGTCGGTTAAGCGTCCGACTTCAGCCAGGTCACGATCTCGCGGTCCGTGAGTTCGAGCCCCGCGTCGGGCTCTGGGCTGACGGCTCAGAGCCTGGAGCCTGCTTCCGATTCTGTGTCTCCCTCTCTCTCTGCCCCTCCCCCGTTCATGCTCTGTCTCTCTCTGTCCCCAAAATAAATAAACGTTGAAAAAAAAATTTAAAAAGTCATAACAGGGCGGCTGCACCAGTTTGTATTGCGACCAGCAGTGCAAGAGTGTTCCCCTTTCTCCAAATCTCACCGACAACGGTTCTTTCTTGTGTGGTTCATTTTAGCCATTCTAGCAGGTGTGAGGTGGTCTCTCATCATGGTTTTGCTTTGCATTCCTTAATGCACAGTGATGTTGAGCATCTTTCCATATGTCTGTTAGCCATCTGGAAGTCTTCTTTGGGAAAGTGTCTATTCATGCCTTCTGCCCAGTTCATAACTGGGCTGTTTGGTTTTGGGTGCTGAGTTTGATAAGTTGTTTCTAGATTTTGATCCTAACCCTTTATCAGATATGTGTCTTGCAAATATCTTCTCCCATGCTGTGGGCTGCTTTTAGTTTTGTTCATTGTTTCCTCCACTGTGCAGAAGGTTTTGTCTTGATGAGAATATTACTCAGCCATCAAAAAGCGTGGAGTCTTGCCATTTGAAACTATGTGGATGGAACTAGAACGTATTGTGCTAAGCTAAATGAGTCCCTCTGAGAAAGACAAAGATACAATTTCACTAGTATGTGGAATTTAACATATGAGAAGGTGAGGACGAGAAGAGAGATAGACTTAAAAAAATTTTTTTTAATGTTTATTTATTTCTGAGACAGAGAGAGACAGAGCATGAGCGGGGGAGGGGCAGAGAGAGAGGGAGACACAGAATCCGAAGCAGGCTCCAGGCTCTGAGCTGTCAGCACAGAGCCTGACGCGGGGCTCAAACTCACAGATTGAGATCATGACCTGAGCCGAAGTCAGACACTCAACCGACTGAGCCACCCAGGTGGACCTAGAAAAGAGGTAGACTTTTAATGATAAAGAACAAACTGAGAGTTGATGGAGGGATGTGGGTGAGAGATGGGCTAGATGGGTGGTGGGTACTAAGGAGGGCACTTGTGATGAGCACTGGGTGTTGTACGTAACTGATGAATCACTGAATTCGACTTCTGAAACCTGTATGTTAACTAACTAAAATTTAAATTAAAATAAGAAGCAGAAATCTAAACAGCCCACTCCCTCGGTCATGGTCCACTAAATGGTCTTGACAACAGTGTGTGACATTCTCTCTGGCACCATCATTCTAGATGCTGTATCATGGTCCTGTAGCCAGAGGAATCGGATCCTCTCTGTCTGAGAAGGAGGTGTCCCATTCAGGGCTCTTAGAGAAAAAGCAGAGATGACACATGCCTACGTGAAAGTCTGTGCAAATCCCTAGTCACTGTCTTTGCTCTCCAGAATCAGACCCCTCCCCACCGGAATCAAAGGTGATGGCAACTGAAATCATGGCAGCAATCACCCTCCAGTAAGAGAGTCGAGGCCCCTCTCGCTACTGAAAAATGAGTGCCCTGATCTCTAATGCACAACAAGGGGTCTAGTTTCAGGAGTGTGAGGAGTTATTTTTGCTCGTTTTGTGGATGAGAAATTACACCAAACTCCTCGTCCTATGTTCACTTTTCTAATGACGAGTGAGGCTGGATGTTTACCACTTCCTGCCATTTCCAAAATGTAGCCACTGTTCTCAGTTCTGGGTGAGCCTGCTGAACACACTCTCCTGGACATCCCCCGGGGACACAGAGAGTGATCTGTGTCCAGTCAGGAAACGTCACTCCTTGTGAAACCACTAAGCTGTTAGTGAGGGGAGGTCAGTTTCCAGATTTCAGGACAGAAATTCTGTCACTTCTTACTTGCTTTGTCCCGTGTTTGTTCCATCTCTCTCTGTCTGTCTACTCCTCTTTCTTTCTCTCTCTGTATCTCTCTCTCTCTCTCTCTCTCTCTCTCTCCCTCCCCTTCCCTTTTCCCTCTCTCTCTCTGCTCTCTGTCCTCATTTGCTCCCTCTGTCCCTCTGCTAACCCTGGAAATGGGGAATCAAACACTTCAGTTAGGGAATACCATATGAGAACATGATATAGGAGAGTAAGAAGCAAGTTTCCAAGTCAAAAGATTGAAATAGGCTCTCAGTTGCAACTGAGTTCTGACACTGTCTGTGTGAGTGAGCTTGGAAGGAAAGTATCACCCTTTTGAGTCTCCGTTGAGACCACAACCCTGGCTTCATAGAGATTTACTTTGAGGCAGGGTCACACAGCTCTGCTGTGACTGGATTCCTCTCCTACAAAAATTGTGAGCTATTCAATATTTGTAGTTTTAAGGTTCTAAATATCTAGACAATTCTGTCAGAGAGGAATGGAAAGATAATAGTCTACCAGGTCCCAGCATCTGGTCTATGCTCTGGCTCCTCTCTGCCTCTCCCCTCCCAGGATCCCACAGCCACATTAGCCACCTTTCTGATGTGTCTGGACAAACTCGATTCTGTCTCCTATTCTTGGCCACAGCAATATCTTCTCCTGACACGTTGCAGACATGGGCAGGGTGGTTCCCTTTTGTTATTCTGGTCCCAGCAGATGTCAGTGACTCCCAGTGACTCCCCAGATGCCAGTGACTCCCCAGGCTGTCCTCACAGCACACTTGTTTTTTTCACTATTACAGTCCTTGAACCCCTTCCCTTTTGATTGGGACAAATCTTGTCTTTCATACCTTCGTTCATCTCCCCACCAGACTGTGGAGACCTGGCAGGCGGGGACCGCTTTGTCTTTGCCAGCCTTTCAGTTAGGCCCACCAGATCCCCTAGCACAAAGTGCGTGCTTGGAGCAGTTACTGAATGAAGAAATTGAAGGACTGTGGAGCCCTCTGTCTAGATTTAATGGGCTTGCTCTGTGGAGATAACTGCTACTCATGGGAGATTCCTGTTGTATCTGAGGCAGGGGGATTCCAGAATGGCCTCTGCACGAACTTTCCCTTGTTCTGTTCCTCCAGCAAGTCTCAGTGTGCACCACGGACACAGGAGGCTGCCTGTTCCCTGGTGCCCGGTGCTAGCACTGCAGCCACAGGCATGAAGACCACCAAACAGAATCAGCGCCCTGACCCCAGCTTAACCTAATCGGACCTAAACCTAAGCTAATGTGGCCCTCGAAGGTCCCTGAGTAAAGCTCATAAGCTACGCGCCCAAGAGCTGTGCTATGGATCTCAGGTTTCTGTCATTCCCCTTTGTCCATCCCCAGTGTATACTCGTGACTCGTGAGGCAACCTTCCTTCGGCCAGCAAAATGAACCCCCTGTTTCCCAATGAAGAGCCTGGGGACCCCGGACTGTTACTGGACTTGGGCTCTGGAGTCAGTGTACAGGGCTCTGACACGTCCTTCCCTATCCCCACCCCTTACCGCCCCAAGTCCCCAAACCTCTCTAGGCTCTAAAGGCTTCAGCAAGTATCAAGTCCTTCTCTAGTCTCTCCGAACACAGTGAGGCATTGATCGAGAACCAAGGCCAGTTGACACTTTATGATTTTACGGAACTCAGGAGAAACCCACTGGCAACACAACTGATTATGGGAGAACACCGAGGCCTTTTCTTCTTTAGCTATTGTGAAAATACTGGGAGTTAGTTCATCATAATTCCAGGTGCCCAGAGAGGCAGACTGTAGGACCCTAGTCCTTTCCTCTGGAGGCTGGGTCAAGGATGGTCCTGGGTGCAGCAGAAACCTACAAACATGAAGAATCTCTTGCCCATTTGGGGCGCCTGGGTGGTGCAGTCGGTTAAGCGTCCGACTTCAGCCAGGTCACGATCTCGCGGTCCGTGAGTTCGAGCCCCGTGTCAGGCTCTGGGCTGATGGCTCGGAGCCTGGAGCCTGTTTCCGATTCTGTGTCTCCCTCTCTCTCTGCCCCTCCCCCGTTCATGCTCTGTCTCTCTCTGTCCCAAAAATAAATAAAAACGTTGAAAAAAAATTTGTGACAAAAGAATCTCTTGCCCATCTTTGGGCCTTTGTGCATGCAGCTGTGACAATGGATGCTGCTGCCCCATGGCAGAGCTCTCTCTCACCTGTTTCTTCCTTCTGTCTTGTTATTGCCCAGTGTCCAGTCTCTCTTGAACACACCGTTCAGTGTGTGTGTGTGTGTGTGTGTGTGTGTGCCAGTGCATATGTGCGAATTAGGATAGCAAGGTGAACTCAAATGGACAGGAAATGCTGACATGATTTCTCCTAGAATATTTGTCTCTCATTTTTAGAGCAAACGTGATGGGAGAGCTTTAAGCTATTGCCAGTTGCACCAAAGATACTTTGTCAGTTACATAGAAATTACCCTAGCGGAGAGGTATAAAATCTGTACTCTGAAATCTCATGAACGAAATGCAAGAGGACACAAAGAAATGGGAAACCTCTCCATGCCCATGGTTTGGAGTACAAAATGGTTAAAAGGTCTATACTACCCCAAGCAATCGACACGTTAGCGCAATCCGTATCAAAATACCACCACCATCTTTCACAGAACAAAAGATCCTAAAATTTGTATGGAATGATAAAAGTCCCCCAATAAGCAAAGCGATGCTAAAAACCAAAGCAAAACTGGAGGCATCATTGTGGACATATTACAAAGAGGGCTGAAAACAAACAAAAGAAATAAAAACAAAACAAACAAAAAGCCTAATGATTTATTGTGACTGACTCACTTATTCCAAGAATATTTCTATTTAGGTTCTCTTTATGCTTCTACCTCAGCAGTAGTCGAATAAAATCTAATGTTTGCCACTCAGATATTTAGAATAAATGAAGGAAAATAGGACAGAAGAATGTGCTGTCATGAAGATTCAACGTTTCTTTATGTCATTTTCTACTCACGGGTGTTTCTAAATATGCGACCTCCTCATTTCTAGGTGATAGGAGAACGTGACCACATGCAGGAACCACAACTGACAGACTGTCTTTCAAGTGAATTGAGATATTTCTATATTTCTGTCAGATATCACTTTCCTGTTTGGCAATCCCACAGACGTACTCACAGCTCAACCATTGGGAGACTTTGCACTTTAGCAACATAGGTTATTGTAAAGTCTATGTGGCCGGAGACATAAAAACACACAGTGATGTGTCCCTGTGTGATGAATGCAGTCCAGAAACAGGTGTCATGCTGCAAAGCAATCAGGTTAGATGTTAAATAGAATAGAGAATATAAGACGCTAATGCAATTCAAAGCAGGTGGTGCTGGAAAGAGCCCACCTCACGTCAGGGTCAAGAAGAGACTGGGATCAGGGGCCAGATTCAGGAGCAACTGGTCTGTCCTCAGACAGTGACAAGAAGCTCTAGGCGAGCTCCCACTCGGTGGTGTGCTACCCCACAGCAATTCGTTTGACATGTTGGGGAAGAAAGAAAGGTTGTCCTTGCATTCCTAAGAAGTCAGGGCCAGGCGGGATTGTGTTGGCTCAGATGGTTACTTCCTGCTCCCTCCCAACCTCCTGGAATGCCTGTGCTTCCTAAGTTCTGAGATGCTAATGGTTTGTCCAAGCAAAGTGCATACCTTGCCTAAGGAGGTAGAAACAAGAATCTCCATAAGTAAAGATCAGAGACCATCTCCAGGGACTTGGGGGGTCAGCCAGGAGCCAGATAAGATCCTTCAAATCACCACTGCTCTATCGCTGAAGGAAAGGAATGGAAGAAAGTGATAGCCCTTTTACATACAGGGCTCCTAAGTGTAGCTACCGGAGGTTCCCCTGAGGCCTGGCCCACTGAGGTTAGTGCTGACACCAACCTGGCCCAGGAAAAAGTGCTAGTGACTTCATTGGAAGCTTTATACCATTTTCTTCAGTGAGGAAAACATCTGGCCTTCAGTGCATCCCTTCAGATTCCCTTGCTCTTTCATTAATGAGGATATCCTTATGGGACATTCACAGACATCATCTAGGAGCATTTTCTGACGGTAATCATGGAGTTGTGACCAGTTGCCAGGAATCTAGGACGGCCTGGGCAATAGGAATCCATGGGCCTCCTCTGCAAGACCTACCTTGGCCAAAGATGTCATCGGGGATCAGAACTGTTCAGCCCAAGAGGCTTGCTTTGTGCACAGGGGCAGAGGAGGTTCGGAAGGATCTGATCTCCTTTCTGGATCAAGGGCCTAGGGCCATGTTGAGGAGCTACAGGGCTGTCAGTCAGACAGTGCCCAGTCCTTCCCGGGGAGCCTGCACTCACACCGTGTGTCATCACATAGCACTTAATTTCTGATATCGAAAAGGAAAGGTTGACCTCCTGCCAGTAAGAACTCTGTGTCTGGCTGGTTTCTGTTGCCATGGGACCATTGCCCTGCTCTCTACCCACCCCTTTCAGGAAAGCCTGAGCTACCTACCCCCTGAGACACTCAGGGACCGTGCGTGTAAAGTTCATTCACCGAGCAGGTTGGGGCACAACAATACTCCAAGACTAAAATACCAGAGCCTGAATCTGAAGACTTGCCAGGAGCAAGAGCCTACCTTGTGAGGCACAAGGGCCTCTCTATCCACAGATGGGAATGGCTTGAAACCTGGCCAGAGCTTGACACTTTGCTGACCATATTGCCGTTGGGGTGCATGACGCTGCTCACGGGACTCCCTGGTACAGCTAGTGGGTGTTCCATTTCTCTTCAGGCCACAGGTCTTTTTCACTCCTTGGAACCCACACTTGCCCAGGGAGTTGTGCTAGTAACATCAGCTCCAGCTTCTTTTTGTTTTCACCTGAGATGAAGAACCTTAGCCCTCAGTGTATCTTTTCAATTTTCTTACACTTATCCTCACTGTGTGTTCATTGGGAGACATTCCGTGCTGGAGTCGGGCAGCCTTTGTCTCCAATTTTATTGGTGGAGTCTTGCCAAGTTCCCATCAGTTTGGAATTGCTTGAGGCACTGATGCTCTTCTGGTGTCTTCCAGATGTATCTTGGGAACAGGAGGTACTGGGGACATGAATGTGTGAAGCACAAGAGGCTTGCTTGTGGGTAGTGGCAGGTGATATTGGGAGACAGTTGGCCTCACTGCTGTGGCAAAATTTGATAGAGATGTGTCCTTTAGGGCCACAGTCAGAAGGAAAAAAAAACAATCACATAGATATGGCTAGCTAGTCTTCTTTTTTTTCATACTTTACTGATAAATTAGCTTCCATACAACACCCAGTGCTTATCCCAACAAGTGCCCTCCTCAATGCCCATCACCCATTTTCCCTCTCCCCCACCACCCATCCACCCTCCATTTGTTCTCTGTATTTAAGGGTATCTTATGGTTTGCCTCCAACCCTCTCTGTTTGTAACTATTTTTTTCCCCTTCCCTTCCCCTCGGTCTTCTCTTAAGCTTCTCAAGAAGCACATGTGAGTGAAAACATATGATATGTATCCTTCTCTGACTGACTTATGTCGCTCAGCATACAACCTTCCCGTTGCATCCACGTTGCTGCCAATGACATGCTTTCACTCTTTCTCATTGCAGATAGGGCCGATTAACTCCCAGTGAGCACACATGAAGGTTGTTTTCAACCCCCCGAACAACTAATTTCTGATATCAACGAAAACATGTTGTCCTCCTCAAACCGTAGGGCGTTGAAGTCTCTTGTTTGTGCAGTGACTATTACTGTGCTCTTTGCCCCCGCCATAGACTGCCTCAACATCCTGCTTTTGGAGACTTTCAGGGATCCTGCATGCCCAGTCGTTGCGCCAGCAGGTGATCGTCAAAGAAACGACTCAGAAAGAACTAAACAGAATCAGAACCCAGTCCTACACACTTGGGCATCAGCTCGTATGGAGACTCTGCCCTCCAGATCACCACTGCTTTTACCCACGGACAGGAAAAGCTGCAAAGCTGGCAAGTGCCCCAACCCCCCTACACTGTTTGATGTCAGATGTTGGGTTTCTTTTGCTACATTCAAGCTCCCAGGTGTAACTAAAATAGGTTCTATTTCTCTATAACCCACAGGTTTTCCATAGTCATAGGACACGAAGCTTCCCTGGGGAATTGTGCCGGTCACTTCCTTCACAGATTTATTTTATTATCATCTGGGACAGAGAGTCGGGACCCAACTGTATCCCTTCTGATTCCCTTGATCTCTTCCTAATCCGGTTTTCCAGTGAGGGACTTTGTTTCCTAGCCTGGAACTATGTCTCTCTGATTTTAATTGTGGAGTCCTGCTACGTTGCCCTAGATCCAGGGGAACATGGACAGTGGGTTCTCCATGGGCTCACCTGTGACACCTCTCTTGGCAAGAGAAGGCAAAAAGTCTTCTGGATTGGGGCAAGTGTTATTGGGAGGGAGCCATCTTCCCTTGTGTGCAAGGGGAGTTGGAGATCAGAGGTCGAGTCAGGAACCACGTAACTGTTACTCAGAGAGTGCCCAGCATTCACAAGCAGCTAACACATGGCGATTCCCAAGGACACATTGCCCTCCCTTACTGAGACCTGTGTGCTTGTTAGCCTGAGGGCTGTTGGTGACCCTGTTCCACGGGTCGCTGTGAGGTAACCACATGGTGAGAAGTCCAGTGTTGGAGCATGAGCATTGTTCTTCCCCAGGTGGTCAGGGCAGACAGTCCATGCAAAGACTCGGGGACCAGAGCCCAATTCCACAGACATGGCTGCCAGCCAGCACAGAGAAGCCAACACTGAGATAGATCACGAGGGCCTCTGCCCACTGGTTGTAAGTGGAAGGCAAGAGCCAGAAGCCTTCCTGCCCTACGTAGCTCAGGATGCAGTGTGCTTGTGATCGGTGCTTCCTTTCATGCCAACCCCACAGACGTTTCCTTCTTACTCTCAGGACACCTAGCTTGCCTGGAAAATAGTGCTCATGTCCGCAGTCCCATTTTAATTCCATTTTCATCTGAGCTGAACAACTTATGTCCCCAGTGTGTTTCTTCTCACTTGTTATTCTTATTTTGATTATGATGATCATCATACTCATCATTGTTATTTATTGACCAGTTCCTCCCTGTGGGGCTTTGGTGGAAGCAGTCTGGAAGGCTCCCTTCTGATTTTTCATTGTCAACTCCTTTAAAGCAGGATCCCTGGATGTGGGACAGCTTGGAAAATTAGTGCCTCATGGGCTTCCCTGGCAAACAAACACTGGCAACAGGAAGCAGGTACCCCAGTGCGTTGGAAAGCATTGAGCACAAGAGGTTTGCCTGTGGACAAAAGGCCGGGTGGAAAGCAGGCTGCCTTCCTTCTAGGGCAAAGGAAATACATCAGCAGGAAGGAGTCAGGAGCAACGCAGCTGCCACCCAGACAGCAATCTCTGGCAGCTTCTCTGACTAATTTCACTTAGCATAATATCCTCCAGTTCCATCCACCTAGTCGCAAATGGCAAGATGTCATTCATTTTGATAAGGCACAGACCTTTCTTCTGGCGGAAGGTGAGAGGCTGCTCACAGGTCTCTCTCTGAAACCCAGCGATCCACTGAGGAAATCCCAGGCATCTGGAGGCATCCGTGTGTAACACGATGAAGAGTAAAAACGTCAGGAGGACGTCTGCCGCCAGGGCAAGTCATCAGGCGTGCAGACCTTTTCAGGACTCCAGGACATCCTCCCACACTTCACACGGCTTTGTGAAGAAATCCGAAGGAGGGAAGGAGGAAGTGCATTTGACTAACCAAATAGCTCAACCGGTTTTCAGACACATTGAGAAAAAACAGAAAATGACACATTTCCAAAGATTTGTAGCTGCATAAAATTTGCTCTTCGTGCCAACAGAAATCACTGCTGCAACCTGCCAGCATACATCTCCTCATGGCCTCCAGTGTTTGTTCCTTGTAAATGATGACTTTGCTACAAGTAATAAATTCTATTACTGTGAGTTAAACACGTACTCACACATGCAAACACAACACACAAAAGAGCCACCAGGGTGGCCCACTAGGTCAAGCGTCCAACTTTCAACTCAGGTCATGATCTCGAGGTTTGTGGATTCGAGCCCTTCGTCCAGCTCTGTGCTGTAAACTGGGAGCCTGGAGCCTGCTTCTGATTCTGTCTCCCTGTCTCTCTGCTCCTCCCCTGCTCACCCTGTCTTCCTCTCTCAAAAAGGAACAAACATTAATCAATCAATCAATCAATAATTACATAACCCAAGGAAAGCTCTCTGAAGGGACCGTCTTGCAGCTGGGAGACAAACACAGCACAGGGAATGCTGTCTGCATGAGAAGCAGGGAGATTCGGGAGCAAAGGGAGAAGCCGGCTGCAATTCTAATGAACAGTAATGGTTACTGCCCAGAGATCAAGACACCAATCCGTCAAGCCACCGACTCCCCACCAACTCCCAGAAATGATACAGCAGCCTCGACAGGCACCCCACGGTTAGACATTACAGAGCAGAGAAATAAAGTGCCCTCTTTCCCTAGAAACAAGCCAGTCTCAAGCATATGCCACTTACATCCATGAGCCACTCTGTCACACACAAGAACCACAGGGTCCCCGGCATCCCATCCACACATCCATTTCGACAAGCACGTCACTGAGCCCAGCCCAGGCTCAAAGGGAGGCCTTAGACTCCACCTCTCAAAGGGAGTTGTAGTGAAGCACCTACCTCCAATCGCGACTTTGATGTCATCATAGGCCACCTCTCAGCAAGTCTACGATGTCACTGCTTGTAGGACACATCGTGATGTCACACGAATCAAAATGTGAAAGCAGGGTCAAGATGGAATCGTGACATGTAGCACTTACATGCTGATTTGTGAGAGGAGACATGTCTCCACTGCCAGTGCAGCTCAAAGTTCGAACCCGGGCTACTTTACGTTCCAAAGTGAGGGCCAGGGAGCAGTCATTCCAGGCTGAGACCATCTATCGCACGGAGGGGATCCCTAAACAACCACTAACGTTTTCTATTCTAGAAACTTCTGCACAAATGCCAAAGGAAGAGGTACAGTAAACCCTCATGAATGCATCACCCATCTTCCACCAGTATCAAACCACATGGTCACTTAATCATTGATGCATACCCTGACCTAACCCAGGGCGTCGAGTTCCCAGACGGTGGGTGAGTGCACGTGTAAATACTGGGACATACGGTGGCACCGTGAGCCCTTTGTGTTGTCCTCCTTGCAATCCACGTGGCTGAGCAATACATATCGCTTTATTACCTAGATGCCACCGGGTAAATCTGAAAGGGATTTGCCAGGGCTCACACTGGCCACAAATGAGTTTGTAGGGAAGCAAGGGGAGGAACGGTTAGAATAGTATCACATGGGGTAGGGAGGGGAGTAAAAACCAAGGTGGGGGCAGCCACAGTTTCTCTTGAAATAATGAGTGTGGTGGCACTTTGGGCAAAATGTTAAAAACGGGGGCCCCTGGGTGGCTCAGCTAGTTGAGTGTCCAACTTCGGGTCAGGTCATGATCTTATCATTGATGAGTTCAAGCCCTGCGTCAGGCTCTATACTGACAGCCCAGAGCATGGAGCCTGTTTTGGATTCTATGTCTCCCTGTATCTCTGCCCCTCCCCCAGTAGCATTCTGTGTGTGTGTCTCTCTCTCCCTCTCAAAAATAAACAAACATTAAAACATTTGAAAATACCAGGGTCACTCAGCTGCCACTCAGGGGAGTATACAACTCTTGTAGGAGGGTCATGGGTCTGTGCAGACGTTATTTAAAATCTTTAAAAAATAAATCGAAATTAGGCGCACCTGCGTGGCTCAGTCTGTTTAGCATGCGACTCTGATTTCAGCTCACATCATGATCTTTTTGTTGGTGAGAATTGTGTCCCATGTCGGGTTTGTGCTGACAGTGAGGAACCTGCTTGGGATTCTCTCTCCCTCTCCTCTGCCCCTCCTCCTCTCTCTCTCTGTCCCTCTCAAAATGAATACAATTTTTACAAAATTTAAAAGGTAACATAAATGGAAAAGAAAATAAGGTGTTGGAGACTAAGACACCCTCAACCCTCTATTTGTGCAATGTGACAATCCCTCAGTCAGTGCTTTAATTACAAGTTAAATATTTTGTTAATTTTATATTTTTTACGTTCATTTTGAGAGCAAGCACTTGTGTGAGCGGGGGAGGGGAGAGAGAGAATGCCAAGCAGGGTCCGTGCTGTCAGCGTAGAGGCCGATGGCATGCTCAAACCCCACAAACCGTGAGACTATGACCTGAGAAGAGATCAAGAGGCAGACGCTCAACCAACTGAGCCACACCGGCACCCCTAGTTAAGAATTTTTAAAGCAATTTCCATTATTTTATTCTCATTATAAGTTTAAAAATAGCTTTTACTTAATTTTCTTAGAGCATCGTGGCCTGAAAACCAGAGCCATGGCACTGAGGCCTGGAGTGTAAGCTGTGGGCCGCCCCCCAGCGCCAGGGGAGAAAGGTTCTGTTGGCCTCCTCTGAGGATGGCTGGCCGGATGCACCGAAGACACTCCAAGCCAGTGGGACGGTGGCCGCCGGTTGCGCAGGAGAGGCCGACGTACCCTCTAACTGCTGGATGTGTCCCGGTACGTGTCCCTGAAACCCTGTGGGCGGCCACCATGCCCATGGCTCACAGCGGACGGAGGCCTTGGAGGCGGCACAGTGGGACACAGGCCTCCCTGCACCTGGCCCTCACCACAGCCCAGCCTGGCTGGCATCCTGGCACCCAGGCCTGATGCTGCTTCCTCTCACGTGTGGGCAGGATGGTTTTCTCTTGCATCACTGTCTCCCCCGCACCTCCTAGTACCTGTCCAGAGTGCTTTCTGTCTCAGTAGTCCCTGAAAGTGTCTTCTACCAACGCAGAGCCCCCCCCCCCCCACACACACACACATTCGTGGCCAGGAGAGGCTCGGCACACTCGAGTGAGAAGATCAACTGGAAGTAATCCCGATGCATGCCAGAGGTCCTCTTGACCATTGTCCACTGTCTTCTGCTGTCTTCCTGGACAGTCCAGGGCCCTTCCTGTGACCAGAGAGTCCTCTTCCCTTGGGAGGGTGGGGCTCGCCCTCCCCACCCTGATGGCTCTGGGACAGGACCAGGCAAGGCAGGCCTTCTCCAGAAACAGGTGGACTGAGGAGGTGGGGTGAGCAGTGGGCCCCCTGCAGGCACATCTATGTCCAAATCTCTGGAACCTGTGCATGTGACTTTATTTGGGAAAGGGATCTTTGTAGGTGCAGCTAAGCGGAGGACCTTGACACCACCCTGCGGTCCTCGGGAGGGGAGGTGCAAGGACGGATGTTCTTACGAGAGGCGGCAGGTAAGATACACTGAGGGAGGACAGGAGAGTGGGCAGCAAGCAGCGAGGCTGGCAGGCCGCAGCCTCCCCGCCCCCCACCAGTTTCTGCCCAAGCAACGGTGGCTGAAGACACAGCGCTGGCCTAGAGGCAGGACTGGAAAAGGTGCAACAGGAAGACAAGGACAAGAAACAGCAGAATCCGGGCCACTTGTTCCCACTGAGGAGTCAAGCGACAGGAAGGTAAGAGAGAGCAGAGTTCGGAGATCTTGAGAAACACCATCAAGTGAAGCCATATCGGCAAGAAGGAGGAAACAACCCCACTTGCGCATGTGCCTGCTGCCCCTCTGCAGAGGACATGGGGACAGATCACTCCCCGGACCACGGAGCACCCTTCTGGGGGGTGCTGAGCGCTCAGCTAGCAATAGGCGAGGAAGAACACGTGAAGCCACGATTACCTTCAGATCACACGATGGGACACTGGAGACAGGACCTGAAGGGCAGCAGTGATGAGGGTTTAGTGACCTCCGGTAGGAGTTTCTAGCAGCGGGGGAGTCAAGGGTCTTCGGTGGGACCTGGTGGGACTGTGGAAAGGCCTGCAAGCCTCGGACGTTCAGTGTGGAGTGAGCACAACCAAGTATGGCTAAGGAGTGTTCTCAGAGAGGCGAAAGCTCTCGACATCTGCTCGGCGCTGGGTCTGTTTCTCAACTGACATTTGTTTTTTAGGCACAAGTGGAACCACCAAATCAAGTTTTAATAAAACATCTGCAACTTAATGTACCTGTGGTGAATTGATCTGTTTCCAGAGACTTTCAGATGCCTAAGGCTTGCCCAGCTTTGGTGGGGAAAAGCAGATTGTTACATGTAAAAAGCAAGAAAGCACTCTGTTGTTCCAAATCTCACATTTAACACTAAGGACTAGGAAGTGAAGAAAAAAAAAAATAAGAAATCAGCCAGCACAGATTCTGAACAGGAAGACAACAAGCTAACTACGCCCTAACGGAAGAAAGATGGGAAGGATTACTCCACAAAAAGGGAACACAGCATTCAGAGGAGTAGCCGATCAGTCCTGGCAGGAGAGACAGTCCAGGAAGATGAAACCCAGTGATCGTCAGCTGTGCCCACCACACACGGACCACGGGTCACGGTGTCCATCCGCCAACCCGATGGCCATGTGCTCACCGTGGCGGGGAGGGAAGGAACCGTCCCAGAGTCGCCTGAGCGACAGGGATCTTGTGCCAGAGCCTCATGAGTTGGCCTGGTGGTGGCTGCCAGCCCCCAGTGCGGGCAGACCCTCCCGCCTGCCACACCGGCTGGTGTAAGACTCAGCACTGGGTCTGAGCTTCAGGAGAAGCAGCCTAGTGGGTGCCAGGGGCTGAGACGATGGGGAAGGATGCAGCCCTGGGCACTTCTTGGGACCTTGAGAGGACAGCAGCAGGACAGGAAAGCCCACATATAGGATGGAAGAGGAGTGGAGACTGGGTGGAAAGCACGCGCCTGTACACACATGCGCACACGCACACACTCCAGTCTCCTGGGGTCCTGGAGGAAGAGCAGCCTCAGCTGGCCCTGACCGTGGAAGAGTCGCCCTGCCCTGTTGGCCTATTGCCTGGGCCCCCGGCTGCACTGATTCCGGGGCCGCCACCCTAGGGTCTGGGCACTTGGCCCTCCTGTGGAGGACACCCCTGTCCCGAACTTCCACTTCCAGCTGTGGTATTCTATCAGCTGGTTTCCACACTACTACTTCCACGTGGCACAAGTGCCTTCATGGCCCCGTGCACCAGAGAAATCCACGGCAGCCACTTCTCAAGTCAATGGCAGCTTATTCTCACTAGTCTTTATTGGCAGTGGGAAACGCTCCACTACTGCCTTGAAAGCCGGCAAATAGTTCCGTGATAAAAATAGTTCAAAGTAGACGGTACCTACTCTGTCATACAATCAGGAAGTTCACAAAAGATTAATAGAAAGACACAGGGAAACTGTCAAACGTCCAATGTAAAGAGACATGTCGTTTCTATCTCTGTACCAGCTGCATAAGAAATAAGGCACCATGATCTGAGCACATTCCTGGGTGGCTTTTTTATATGCCACCTCAAAATTATAAGTTATGTTGGCTACTTGTATAACCTGAAATGGCTGTCTCCTCAAAATCTACACATGGAGATGGGGTGCCTGGGTGGCTCAGTCACTTAAGCGTCCGACTTCAGCTCAGGTCATGATCTCACAGTTCGTGAGTTCGAGCCCCACGTCGGGCCCCGTGCTGACAGACAGCCCGGAGCCTGGAGCCTGCTTCGGATTCTCTGTCTTCTCCTGTCTCTGCAGCATCCATGCTCATGCTCTGTCTCTCTCTCTGTCTTTCAATAATAAAGCAACATAAAAAAATTAAATAAAATCCACAAATGGAAAATGAGGTCCACTCCTTAAACTTGTTTACAAACAAATCTTAACAGCTGATTTCCGTAAGAACAATAAGGCCTTTATTAGAGTTGCACTACATTGTTTCCAGGATCTTGCATCTTGCTCTGTGCTGAGCACCCAGCACCCTGGCCCGAGGTGGGAGATAAGTGCACCCTGATTGGTCCTCTGAGAGTTCCGCTGCCAGGGGTCTAAGGTTCGGGTTGGGGGGGAGAAGGGGGCGGGCAGGGTTTTGGGGAAGAGGTGGCCAGGTTGCCCCACCCAGGCTTTCTGGGGCCTCAGCTCCCAGGTTGTGCGGGTCACTCCAGGCAAACTGCCCAGGCCCCCAGGGACCAGGCTCAGAAACAGCATACCGGCCTGGGAGATTTTCACAGTGTTTCCATCAGCTTTCCACTCCAAGTTTCTTTAGCTGATAGTTAACACCAGATATTTTTACTCTGTTCACACTGCAGAAGAAAGCATTTCTTGCTAGAAAAAGTGTAGTTAAGGTGAGTCATTAAAATACAATGACAATTGCTGCAAATTAAGTCTGATTATATCAAAACCATGGGTGTAGAGCTAAGGGACATTCGTAAAGGATAATGCAGGCTGTGTCACGGTGATTTTTGCAAACGTGGTAAAATCCTTTTCTCTGTCAGGGTTTCTTAACAAACAATTAAACAATGATAATTACAATACGTGCACAGGTTATAAAAGCCCTGTATTTGTCATAGCATTTATACATACAACCATGATAGTACATACACTTGAAAGACTAAACTGAGATATAAGAACATCAATTGATTCCAAAGGATATTTATAGCCCGGATATATATGAAAGTAAGGAACTATCTATAGGGAGTGACAAATTTACAGAAATGTACGAAACATTAAATGCTAAATGAGTTTCTCGATCCTATTCACGAATTTTTCAGTAATTAAATACTGTAATAAAATATCTCAGGGTCCATATAACAAGGATTAACAGATGAAAGATCTGGTTGAAGTTTCAAATGTAGTCACTGCTGGACTCTGCGTGCTGCAAGACCATCGGTAGAAGCAGTGTGGGTAAACTGCAAGATAAAGGAAACAATCAGTCTTAAGACATCAGCCCGAAAAGCACCTTCCAGGGCCCCAGGTGGGGCCTAGCACGTGCCCCCCCTCCCCAAAGACCTTCCTGGCTGAAGAGATTTGAGAATCTAGAGAACATATGAAGCATTTTGCATTACCAATGAGAATTATTCGATTGAGTTCATACTGGCTTAAGACTGAAAGTTACCAAATTAAAAAAAAAAAACAAGATGAAGGAATCAATCAAATATTCTTTTTTTTTTCAGGATTTTAAGTAATCTCCACTCCAAAATGGGGCTCAAACTCACTACCCTAAGTTCAAGTGTCATAGGCTCCACCTGGCCTCCAGCCAGGAGCTCCCAACAATCAAACACTGTGGCTGAGACAGGAAAACAGAATGAGAGGAGAACAAAGCCCACCCCCCCCGAGGCCCTCAGATCAGGGAGAAGACGGCTGGGTTCCGGGGCCCACACCTGAAATCTCCAAGTTCAAACTCAGCCCCTCAGAGGGCAATGTGATTCCGCTTTTAAAAGCTAATCTCTCAACTGAGAGGCCACCAGCGTCACTCACGTGAGGACTAGAATCCTCTTGGGCCTGGTTCATTCACGAAGGTGTGCGTAAAACAAGCCAGCCAGGGCCTGCTGACCTAGGAGCTCCACCGGACCAGGCAAAGGCCAGTGCCACTTGCTCCCGAACGACCGGGAAGGTCAGCTCAGACCTGGAAAATCTCCTACTGCTCTGACAGCAATCCTGCCTCCCTTCCACAAAAGACATTAGCAGACACTGAAGCCAAACTTCTTTTTTTACGAAAAGAGTGGAAATACAGTTTTCTCCGGAAAAACTGAGAACACACCAACCTCTTAAGTGTAAGCACACAAACACCAGAAATCTCTTAGCAGGTGTAGAGAAGCTCATGTGTGTGTGTGTGTGTGTGTGTGTGTGCATGTGTGTGTGTGTGCGTGTGCGTGTATGTGTGTGTGAGTCTGTCTATGTGCGTCTGCGTGTCTGTGTATTTCTGAAGTCCCTAAGTGAGCCTGCTGCGGCTGTCCTGGCTCACATGGACATTGCGCAGACAGGACACAGGGTGTCCGACTGTGGCTTGCATGGACGGTGCCCTCTACTCACCAACAGGAGGTGTCGGCAGGATTAAGACATGACTGCCTGAATCTAGCCTCTGTGGTGCAGATACTATGCCTGCTCCAAGCAACACAAGGGGCAGCGTGCAAATGCAGCATGCGGTTAGTCTTGAAATAGCACATGAGGGCACAAATACAGCCACACACATTCCAAACCACAGCAGCAACCACTGAGGGCTCCCGGGGCACTTCTGAGTGGGGTTCTCTCCACCCGCAAGCAGCCGGGGGAGTCCCCGGGAGTTCACTCTCAAATAGCAATGGGGCAGTAGAGGCCATGAAAACACTTTCGCCGTGTCCATCTGCCATCTTGTGAAAGAGGGGCCAGGGCTGCCCATCACATACGTAGCTCTGCAAGTGTCGCTCTGAGGCTGGTCCAACGCTCTGAGGACACCCACGATGCCTAGTTGTAGTAGTTGAGAGAATACGCTAATATTCCATCAGATAGAAAAGTTAAAAAAATCTCTTTCACTGTGAACCTTTGATAAGCAGAAGTGAGGAGTAACCTTAGATCATTTGAGCCTGAGCATGCCATAGCATCTGAACGCCTTGTTACATATTAAGTCGGCCATTCTCCATCAGTGTTCACATTCCAACCCAAGAGCCTCCCATACCTCCGCCAAGAGGCTGGGGCAGAGCAGCACGTCACATACAGACCAGCAGCATCTTCTCTGGCTGCATAGAGGACAGAGAGGAAGTGACCCAGAAGCCTGCAGGGAGAGTCTCTGCTGACCCAGCAGGTAAGTCAACAGTGTCTTGATCTACATTGCTATCTCTAAGAAGGTGCCCTCCTGAAGCTTCTATCATCATCCTGGGAAATTACAGGACACATTGTGAAATGAAAACCAAAAATATATAGTAAGGTTACCAGCCCTTTAAAATGACCTCACTCTGCAAGTTTGTTTACAGCTGTTTACCCCCATTCCTGAGAGCCATTGGGGGCCCCCTGCCCAGACGGCTGCCCCAGGCGGTAAAGGAGGCAGGGCCATATTTGTGCCAGGACACTGACCGGGCACAAGTCAGGACAGTCCTGGGCTGACTGGACCTGCCGCACTGTCTTTGTGAAATCACCTTCCTGCTATAGAAGATACTACCTTTTTGTTTTCAAAACAGTCTTTAAGCTGTGGACAGTGCTACACGCTAGGACAGTCCCACCGCACCCTTTCACGTGTCCTATTCTCGTCACACTCGAGTGTTCTTATGGCAACGAAGACAGTCTTAAGTAGTGGTGTGGGAGTAAATCAGTCCTGGTGTTGTATAAGGAGAAATCAACACTTCGTGTCTTTGTAAATAAATGACTGTAACCTTCCCCCAGAGCACAGGGCCCTGGACTGCAGAGAGACCTCCAGCCGCCCCCAAAGGCAACTTACAGGCTCTATTGCCAGGCTGCCGTCAATGTGTTATGATGTGAAAAATATTTCTCAAGACTATCAAAAGTCAAATACCAAAAGGAAAGAAACCAAACTCCTCACCTCTGTTAAAATATTGGTTTCTCAATAGCTCGTTGGTTTGGGTGTTTTTTACGTTTTTGCAGGGACATTTATTTATTTTTGAAAGAGACACAAACAGTATGAGTTGTGGAAGGGCAGAGGGCTAGGGAGAGAGAGAATCCCAAGCAGAATCCCCATTGTCACCACTGAGCCCAACGGGAGGCCCAAACTCACGAAGTGTGAGATCATGACCTGCGCTGAAAGCAAGACTCAGATGCTTAAATGATTGAGCTACCAGGCACCCCTGTTTGTTAGATTTTCAGAGAGAGAGGGAGAGAGAGAGAGAGAACGATTGTGTGTGAGTGAGATAGGGGCAGATAGAAAGGGTGACAGGGGACCCAAAGCAGGCTCCACGCAGACAGCAGCCAGCCCAATGCTGGCCTCAGACTCACAAGCAGTGTGATCATGACCTGAGCCAAAGTCAGACACTTAACCAACTGAGCCACACAGGCGCCCCGAAGCTCATTTGCTAATAAATTAAGAGCTAAGCTTAACTTGTAAGGTAAAATTATCTCCGCATTTGGAAGAGTAGTCTGGTACATGATTCCTACAAACAGAATAATCTACGTTCCTTTTTTTTTTTTTTCTGATTTTACTTTTAGGAAATCTCTACCCCCAACACAGGGCTCAAAGTCACAACCCAGAGATTATGAGTCACGCTGTCCTCTGACTCAGCCAGCCAGGCATGCCCAAATATAATACTTAACAGTTAACGCAAATTTAGAGATCATTAGGCTGAAAACTTATTTCACCAACCCTTTGGTCAGTCCCCATGACCAAAAGGTGGTTCAGCTCCCATTCCAAGATAGTACGAGGCTGAAGTCACGAGCCAACACCCCAAAAGTTATGTCAGTCTAAAGGATGACAACATATTGCAATAGCGTCGAAACCAAGACTTCAAACTCAAAACAATACCCATTGAATCCTAATAGTGTATTTTCAATCAGAGATGTTAATGTGGAGTCCATTAATGGGCTTGATTTACTTATCTTTGAGAGGCAGAGAGACAGCATGAGCAGGGGAGGGGCAGAGAGAGATGGAGAGAGAGAATCCCAAGCAGACTCCAAGTTGTCGGCACGGAGCCCGACTTGGGGCTCGACGCCACCAACTAGGAGATCATGACCTGAGCCCAAAGCAAGGGTCGAGCGCCGAATCATCTGAGCCCCCCAGGAAGCCCACAGGAATGGGCCTTTGGGGAGAGGGGTCCATGCTCCCCGGGAAATTAGACAAGGGTGCCGTGGAGGGGGGTTTGCAGTGGGGACACTGAGGGCATTCCCAAAGGTGTACAGTGTTCTGTAGAAGGATCAAAAGATTCCTGATTCTCCACTGAGCCCATGAGTCAAACAGAATTCCACAGGGAAATCAGGAACAGAAGCCATGAAACTTCCACGTGGCACACGAAGCAAGAGTGTTTCTCTCTCCACATAAGAGCTAAACGCACGCCAGTCTCACGAGCCTGTGAGGGGAAGGGACAGGCAGAGCTCAGGCAGGAGGAGGCAGCACCGAGGACTCCGTGCCGCGCAAAACAGACCGGGTTTGGGGAGAGAGGACTAGCTGTGCGGTGAAGCTACGCGCTGCCTTGCTCCAATACAGGTTGCGGGGTCTCCAGCAGGAGAGCAGTGGGCGGGTGCAGATGGCCCGGTGTCACCTGTGTGTTCTGGGTCGGGATCTGCACCAGAAGCGCCAGGGCGGTGACATCGAAGGTCCCGTCTAAGGCCATCAACGTGCCGTGAACGCCACCGTCTACGCGATTGTTGGCCTCCTCTTTAAGGCCAATCGATAGGACCCAGCGAATCACCGGGTCCTTCCTCCAAACCAGCACCTCTGCCGACAGTAAACACCCATGGCCACGGTGGCTGCCGAAAGCTCTCTCCATCACATCCACACCCTGTGATGCAGGACAAGGATCTCCGCTCTGTGCCCCAAGCCTATGCTTCAGCTGCACACTCCGGGTGTTCTGGAAAACCTTCCTCCCGTCAGACAACACTGTTGGCCCCGAGCCTGGGCACCTTGTCACTTCAACACAAACGTCTCAGTTCTAATCGCAAAGCCCGCTTTGTGGACTCAGTTGAAAATCAGAGAAACCTGAAAAGACTCCCCAGCATATGAAGAGACTGTGACGGGACACCTCACTTTCACGCAAAGTAATAAATATTGCATCTCCTTTAGGAGACATCGAAAAATCACCAGATGATTCACTAGTTACTTCTGGTGAAAGACTGCTTCTGTCAACTGTGAAGAGATTTAAAATGAAGTACACAGTACAGGAAACACATATACCCAGTTCATTTCCAAGGTCTTTCACTAGGTAAAATAACAGTTGTTCAAACACATGGACACGCTTAAAACACTTACAGATCGTTATTACATTTCTCTGTAAGAACTCTGTAAGAACTCTGTAAGAACTCTGAGACTCATTCTCCTGAGGCGGACATTGTCAACACTAGGCACCTTTCGTGGAGCCTTATGGGCCTCTACCTCACCGCCACCTCCCTGAGAACTTCACTCCTCATAGCCCACTGTACCCAGAAGCCTTACCAGAAACAGTCGGTTAACACATATTTTATAAGTGACGTGTATATACTGTATTCCTTCATAAAACAAGGTAAATGTGATTAAGAAAACCATAAAGAGGGGAAAATACGTTTACAATACTCTACTGCATGGAAACACATAACTTGCATACAAGTGGACCTGATCTTCAAACCCTGGCTGTTCAAGGGTCAACCGTATGTTTCTGGGACAGGCCATGCATGTCCACAGAGACCACGGTATGATCCACTCTCAGACACTGCGTTATACCTATGGTAACCCAGAAGCCAAGTCAGCGATTTGAACATCTCAGCCCCGGAGAAAGTCACCTACACACACTCTGTGAAACTGAATCAAATGCTGGGGCAAACGACTCAATAAACGCTGTCCTCATATGACCAAGTACTTAAACCGTACCTCCCGAAGATGACAAAAGAAACGTAGGAAACACAGTGAAATGTTTTGGCCAATTTTGTGACCTCTGGACTTACAAGACATACACATTTCTGGGAGCAGTGGGTGTGAGAGCCAGAGGGCACTTTCACGAATCTTAATGTTTTCATTACAGAAAGTATAAGGATGTGGAAGAAAAAACACCGGCAACATCTAAGGGACCGAATTTTCCCAGCATGGTTCCAGGAGCAAAAGGCCCTGGAGGCCTTTTTATGTCCGTGGAGGACATAATACTGCTTTGCAGCTATAGAGTCTATTGAACAAACGAACAGCTACTGCTTTAAAAACAGGTACAGCTGAAAAGTGCTCAGCAAGGTGACAAGAAACACAATGCTTATTTTTTAAAGTTTTTGGTGTTTTTCAGCTTGTCCGCCCAATTTGCTGAGTCCCAGGGCACCTTGGGAAGGGTTTTCAATTCAGTGGCTCCAATCCAGTGGCTGTGGGGAAGCAGAGTGATGAAATGGGAGGTGGGGGGTGTCCACAGCCACGTGAGGTCTCCCGACACGGGGAGGGGTCTGCAGGCAGAGAGACCACGGATCTAGAGGAATGAGGCCAGTAAGACCACCCACACGTTGGAAACACACAGGGGACACCAACCTGGTCAGGCAGGCTCGTCGCTAGCGTGGCTGGGGTGGACCTTTTGTCTTCTGGTGAGCAACCAGCGGATGGATTTTGTGATGCCCTTCTTCTTGGGGGCGTTGTTCAGTGAGTCCTGGCTATTGCTAGTTTTGCTGAGGCTGCTCAAGGGGCCATCCCGAGAGCCTGGGGATCTGGGGGACGCACAGGAGAGCATCTTCCACGTGTGCTCGTCACACGACACACCGCCCCACGTGATTAGAAGCACAATCCCCCAGCTTCTAGGGAGGGCTGCGCCCTGGGAGCTGACACTCTCTCCCTCCCAAGTATATCTGGAGTCCAAGCACCTTGGGTTGAGAACGCTCGGCACCCCACCCTGGCCGTGACCCGGGAGCACGGAGGACATGCACACCTGAGCCACCCCAGGACGTGGTGCGAGGAACAGAGAGGCTGCTGGAGCTGCCTGGTGGGGGTGGGGGGAAGAGAGCATGGCTCCTGACAGCCCCACAGGGCACAGTGTGGCCCAGGGGAGGAGCCCTAGGGAGCATGTCACCCAGGATCCACCGGGAGGAAAAGGGAGGTCTCAGGACGGCTGGTGCGTAGGATCTGAGCAAACGAGGCTGCCCTACAGCCACCAGCATCACAAGACTCTGGTCTTTTCCCCCTGCCTTTTGCTCTGCTGGCCACACCCAGGGCACCCAGGCAGGTATCCCAAGAATGACGTGCACGTAAACTCAGTTCATTGGCCTCTCTTTGGAATCGCTGTTCCGACCCTTTCTCCCCCATGTAGAGATCAAAGGTTTCTCAGAGCTGAAAACCAGCGCACAGACATGTCTCCTACGATGCCTGTGCCCCTTACTTTGTGGCGTCCCTGATGTCCTCATGGCTGGCCTTGTGCAGTGCCCCTTGCTGCAGCCTGTCCAAGCTCAGGGACCTCTGGGAAGAAGGAGCTGACGGTACACATCGTGTCCTTGCCGTGCTATCTTGTGACTCTTCCTCCAAAGGCAGCAACTGTGGGGTGGAGAGGAGAGTGACATGAGTTCACCGTGCACCCAGACAGAGGAGCACACAGCCCTGAAATCACAGCCAGCAACTCATTTGAAAAGGTATGAGCTGTGCTTTGTGCAGCGTCCAAAACGACTTCCTAGGATCGGCCTAACGCCAGGCGAAAGGGTGGATTCGCGTCCGGGCAGTGGGCCCACTGAGACCCCCAGCCCATCTGCACCGAGGGGTGTACCCTCCCCAGGACCTCCCACCACCAGGAGCCCGGCCACAGAAGGTAGAGGCGGAGACCCAAACCATGTCACCATACACCACGGCCAGCTGAAAAGGAAGGTATTTGTTTCCTGACGCCATTCAGGGCAAACCCTGGTGAGCACGGAGCCCTCCCATGCACGATTGTCCAAAGCTCTTTGTTTGGGGGAAGTGGAGCGAGCTTGTGGCCTAATCCACTGTCACCTCTGGTGGCGATGCAAGGCTGGAATCTACGGGGACGTGTGTAAAGTGACAAGGCACCCAACCCCCTGACCCCACACTCGGGTCTGACTTCTGCTTCTCGGGGACATTTCGGTTGATGTTACAAACTGATGGACTCATCTGCAGCTTACAGACAGTCTGCTCGACACGGTGGAGACACAGCGTCCCTTGGCTGCCGTCACGACAAATGAACCCCTTCAGACTCCATTTTTCCTTGTGTGACAGGCTGTGGGTCTGCGGCTATGTGGCTGTGGGCCCTGGAAAGGACCGTGGGGCCATGGACCCGCCAGCGTTACGACCCTTGACAGGTCCTGGTGGTGAGGCAGGGCCGGATCTCACGAGACACACGTGTAGGACTGGTGAGACAGGCACAGCCAACTGGGTTTGTACCAGGGCCTCCGAAGCTGCATGGGGCTCGGGACACCCATGGCGGTCAGCACCAAGTGGAGCTGAGCTCAGGGAAGACACAAGCTTAACCAACAGCTCCAAAACACCTGCCTCCTCTCCTGATTTCCTGACAATCATCAGACAACAAAAGGCTACCTTAACAGGCTACAAATTATCCACATAAAACCAAACAGGGTCAGACTGGCTCAACACAAGTAGGTTTCATACCCAGGTGGAAGCAAGGATATGGAGAAAACAAACCCAAAAGGGAACAGGACAGGGAGCCACACTAGCGACCAGGCTATGAGGTGAGCAGAGACGGAGGGTTCCGGGAGCACACCCTCCCCTGTGTCACAGCGCAGTCCACACACAGGCCCCCGCCCAGCACTGGGTCCTGCCAGACTTGTGCCTATGGGCCATTTCAGTCTCAACCAAAACGGGAGGCTCCCGCCAGGCTGGGAAGTGCAACGCCCGTGCTGGCCCAGTCTGCATGGACCTGACACCCACTGCCCGTACACCTAGACTTCATCCCCCAAAACCTCCAAAGAGCCCTCCAAGTAACCATCAGTGAGCTGCGGGAGCAGGCCGTCCTGCCTGGGTGTTCATCACACGACCCTCTGTTCCTTGAGAAAGTCTTGCTACAGAAGAAAAGGCAGCACGAGCCAGCAGAATGCAGGGCGTGCTCTGTGCCCCGGCGCCGATGTGAGCTCCTGATCTCTGAGGACCGTGCACCGAGGGGCAGGGTGTGGACACCCCAAGGGCCATGAACCTTTCGCTGTCCTCCCTTACCAGGAGACCAAAGCAGGAAAAAAAGACGGTGATGAATACACCCCGGTCACAAAACAACCAGGGACCGAACTGGCACTTGAACGCAAGAATTCAACTGAACGGACACACCGTCTGTGCAGTGGGGGGGCTCCCCCAGCTGCCGCCCAGCTCTGTATCAGAGGCACGGCCCTGTCAGCGCATGGCTGGGAAGGTCTGGGATGGGGGTCCGGTCCAGGGAGCAAGGCATCCCAGTTATGAGGCGGACTCTCTGGTCGTGGGTTCCGTCCCGAGGCACGGCGGTTCCCCGTGAGAATGGGCACACCCACATCATTGTCCTCTGGACACAGGAGGTGGCCTGTCCCAGCAAGGGCACTGTAAATGGGAGAAGGGCGCCCGAGCAAAGGTGGGGTACGTGGCAGAGTGGTGTCGTGGCCAGTGTTTGCCCTGCAAAGTGTCCTCATGCACAGGACCCAGGCTCTCAGGCTCTGGTTGCACATCTGGAAATGGGTAACCACACAAGCTGTGGCTCGCGGGGATGTCTGTGAGGGCCAGGTCACAGGATCCTAAACCACTGCACACACCAGGTGGCGAACCCTAAGAGCTCTCTGAATGCTGTTGGCTACGGCTGTCAAAAGTGGTGATCTCAAAATCGAAACTCTATGCCTCTGCTTCAGTAATTTCTCTTCCTAGAAACTTCTATGTCTCATGGAACTAAGTACGCAGCGCAGCGAGCAAGACACAAACGCGAGACAACGGTGAGCTCTGGTGGCCGTCGCAGGTACCGTGGAAACCGCACGCCGCGCTCGAGCTCCCAGTGGCTCCTGTACTTCCCCGCACACGCCAGCCGCTCGTCCTTACCCAGCTGTGGTGCTCACTGTGAAGAGACGGGCACTCTCCCCCACACCACACACAAACACAGCTAGGTTGCACTACGAAACACTTTCGCTTTCTCCGATGCTTCCTTACATCACTAGGCTGACAGAGGCATGCAAAGAAAGGAAGAGAAATCAGATTTACTGCACACTTGGAAGCTACAATTTCCAAGACCAAACGAGGCAAACATATTTTAAAGAGAACAACAGGACGGATATAATCGAGAGAAGATTTAGAAACAACCACGCCTGGAAGCAGCACTTTGTTCCACCACACATCTGAATGTAATAGGTTATTCGACATTTACCAGAGACACTACCAATTATCACTCAGGGATGGAAAACTCCATTATAACATACACGACTCATTAAAACATGGCATCTTGTAGAACAAAGACATCTAACAGGTGCCTATTCGAAACTTTCCTGTAACTGTTCTCCTTGTTGAAAACCAAGTTACAGGCGCTCGCCAGCGCCATTTCCCCCGCCCATCCCCCAGCCGAAATCCCAAAGGGAACCGGTTCCTGCCAGGGAACTTGCTCGCTCCGCGCAAACACCCAACTCTGCGCTTCGGCAGAGCCAAACCTCCGGCAGCGGATCTGACTCCCTCCCGCTGCCACAGGGCCCCTCCTGAAGTGGATCACCTAAGGAGAAGCGATCTAAGCCTGCCCCTCCTGCCCCCGAGCACCTTGCCTACCCACCCCAGCTAATACGCCAGATCCCCAGCATCACAAGCCTGGCAGGGTGCAAGTAGCCCAGACGAGCCACACCACCCCACAGTGAATCCCGCCCCTAGGAGAGGGGAAGAGAAGGCACACACCAGTCTGACTGTGGCCCCAGCGGTGGGCTGGGGGCAGACATCAGGTCTGACTGCGGCCCCGCCCACCAACTCCAGGTATACACCACAGCACAGGGGAAGTGCCCTGCAGGTCCTCACCACGCCAGGGACTATCCAAAATGACCAAGCGGAAGAACTCCCCTCAGAAGAATCTCCAGGAAATAACAACAGCTAATGAGCTGATCAAAAAGGACTTAAATAACATAACAGAAAGTGAATTTAGAATAATAGTCATAAAATTAATCGCTGGGCTTGAAAACAGTATACAGGACAGCAGAGAATCTCTTGCTACAGAGATCAAGGGACTAAGGAACAGTCACGAGGAGCTGAAAAACGCTTTAAACGAAATGCATAACAAAATGGAAACCACCACGGCTCGGCTTGAAGAGGCAGAGGAGAGAATAGGTGAACTAGAAGATAAAGTTATGGAAAAAGAGGAAGCTGAGAAAAAGAGAGATAAAAAAATCCAGGAGTATGAGGGGAAAATTAGAGAATTAAGTGATACACTAAAAAGAAATAATATACGCATAATTGGTATCCCAGAGGAGGAAGAGAGAGGGAAAGGTGCTGAAGGGGTACTTGAAGAAATTATAGCTGAGAACTTCCCTGAACTGGGGAAGGAAAAAGGCATTGAAATCCAAGAGGCACAGAGAACTCCCTTCAGACGTAACTTGAATCGATCTTCTGCACGACATATCATAGTGAAACTGGCAAAATACAAGGATAAAGAGAAAATTCTGAAAGCAGCAAGGGGTAAACGTGCCCTCACATATAAAGGGAGACCTATAAGACTCGTCACTGATCTCTCTTTTGAAACTTGGCAGGCCAGAAAGAATTGGCACGAGATTTTCAGGGTGCTAGACAGAAAAAATATGCAGCCAAGAATCCTTTATCCAGCAAGTCTGTCATTTAGAATAGAAGGAGAGATAAAGGTCTTCCCAAACAAACAAAAACTGAAGGAATTTGTCACCACTAAACCAGCCCTACAAGAGATCCTAAGGGGGACCCTGTGAGACAAAGTCCCAGAGACATCACTACAAGCATAAAACATACAGACATCACAATGACTCTAAACCCGTATCTTTCTATAATAACACTGAATGTAAATGGACCAAATGCGCCAACCAAAAGACATAGGGTATCAGAATGGATAAAAAAACAAGACCCATCTATTTGCTGTCTACAAGAGACTCATTTTAGACCTGAGGACACCTTTAGATTGAGAGTGAGGGGATGGAGAACTATTTATCATGTGACTGGAAGCCAAAAGAAAGCTGGAGTAGTCATACTTATATCGGACAAACTAGACTTTAAATTAAAGGTGTAACAAGAGATGAAGAAGGACATTATATAATAGTTACAGGGTCTATCCATCAGGAAGAGCTAACAATTATAAATGTCTATGCACCGAATACCGGAGCCCCCAAATATATAAAACAATTACTCATAAACACAAGCAACCTTATTGATAAGAATGTGGTAATTGCAGGGGACTTTAATACACCACTTACAGAAATGGATAGATCATCTAGACACACGGTCAATAAAGAAACAAGGGCCCTGAATGAGACATTGGATCAGATGGACTTGACAGATATATTTAGAACTCTGCATCCCAAAGCAACAGAATATACTTTCTTCTCGAGTGCACATGGAACATTCTCCAAGATAGAGCATATACTGGGTCACAAAACAGCCCTTCATAAGTTTACAAGAATTGAAATTATACCATGCTTACTTTCAGACCACAATGCTATGAAGCTTGAAATCAACCACAGAAAAAAGTCTGGAAAACCTCCAAAAGCATGGAGGTTAAAGAACACCCTACTAAAGAATGAGTGGGTCAACCAGGCAATTAGAGAAGAAATTAAAAAATATATGGAAACAAACAAAATGAAAATACAACAATCCAAACGCTTTGGGACGCAGCAAAGGCAGTCCTGAGAGGAAAATACATTGCAATCCAGGCCTATCTCAAGAAACAAGAAAAATCCCAAATACAAAATCTAACAGCACACCTAAAGGAACTAGAAGCAGAACAGCAAAGGCAGCCTAAGCCCAGCAGAAGAAGAGAAATAATAAAGATCAGAGCAGAAATAAACAATATAGAAACTAAAAAAACTGTAGAGCAGATCAACGAAACCAAGAGTTGGTTTTTTGAAAAAATAAACAAAATTGACATACCTCTAGCCAGGCTTCTCAAAAAGAAAAGGGAGATGACCCAAATAGATAAAATCATGAATGAAAATGGAATTATTACAACCAATCCCTCAGAGATACAAACAATTCTCAGGGAATACTATGAAAACATATATGCCAACAAATTGGACAACCTGGAAGAAATGGACAAATTCCTGAACACGCACACTCTTCCAAAACTCAATCAGGAGGAAATAGAAAGCTTGAACAGACCCATCACCAGCGAAGAAATTGAATCGGTTATCAAAAATCTCCCAACAAATAAGAGTCCAGGACCAGACGGCTTCCCAGGGGAGTTCTACCAGACGTTTAAAGCAGAGATAATACCTATCCTTCTCAAGCTATTCCAAGAAATAGAAAGGGAAGGAAAACTTCCAGACTCATTCTATGAAGCCAGTATTACTTTGATTCCTAAACCAGACAGAGACCCAGTAAAAAAAGAGAACTACAGGCCAATATCCCTGATGAATATGGATGCAAAAATTCTCAATAAGATACTAGCAAATCGAATTCAATGGCATATAAAAAGAATTATTCACCATGATCAAGTGGGATTCATTCCTGGGATGCAGGGCTGGTTCAACATTCGCAAATCAATCAACGTGATACATCACATTAACAAAAAAAGAGAGAAGAACCATATGATCCTGTCAATCGATGCAGAAAAGGCCTTCGACAAAATCCAGCACCCTTTCTTAATAAAAACCCTTGAGAAAGTCGGGATAGAAGGAACATACTTAAAGATCATAAAAGCCATTTATGAAAAGCCCACAGCTAACATCATCCTCAACGGGGAAAAACTGAAAGCTTTTTCCCTGAGATCAGGAACACGACAAGGATGCCCACTCTCACCGCTGCTGTTTAACATAGTGCTGGAAGTTCTAGCATCAGCAATCAGACAACAAAAGGAAATCAAATGCATCAAAATTGGCAAAGATGAAGTCAAGCTTTCGCTTTTTGCAGATGACATGATATTATACATGGAAAATCCGATACACTCCACCAAAAGTCTGCTAGAACTGATACAGGAATTCAGCAAAGTTGCAGGATACAAAATCAATGTACAGAAATCAGTTGCATTCTTATACACTAACAATGAAGCAACAGAAAGACAAATAAAGAAACTGATCCCATTCACAATTGCACCAAGAAGCATAAAATACCTAGGAATAAATCTAACCAAAGATGTAAAGGATCTGTATGCTGAAAACTATAGAAAGCTTCTGAAGGAAATTGAAGAAGATTTAAAGAAATGGAAAGACATTCCCTGCTCATGGATTGGAAAAATAAATATTGTCAAAATGTCAATACTACCCAAAGCTATCTACACATTCAATGCAATCCCAATCAAAATTGCACCAGCATTCTTCTCGAAACTAGAACAAGCAATCCTAAAATTCATATGGAACCACAAAAGGCCCCGAATAGCCAAAGGAATTTTGAAGAAGAAGACCGAAGCAGGAGGCATCACAATCCCAGACTTTAGCCTCTACTACAAAGCTGTCATCATCAAGACAGCATGGTATTGGCACCAAAACAGACACATAGACCAATGGAATACAATAGAAACCCCAGAACTGGACCCACAAACGTATGGCCAACTCATCTTTGACAAAGCAGGAAAGAACATCCAATGGAAAAAAGACAGTCTCTTTAACAAATGGTGCTGGGAGAACTGGACAGCAACATGCAGAAGGTTGAAACTAGACCACTTTCTCACACCATTCACAAAAATAAACTCAAAATGGATAAAGGACCTAAATGTGAGACAGGAAACCATCAAAACCTTAGAGGAGAAAGCAGGAAAAGACCTCTCTGACCTCAGCCGTAGCAATCTCTTACTCGACACATCCCCAAAGGCAAGGGAATTAAAAGCAAAAGTGAATTACTGGCACCTTATGAAGATAAAAAGCTTCTGCACAGCAAAGGAAACAACCAACAAAACTAAAAGGCAACCAACGGAATGGGAAAAGATATTCGCAAATGACATATCGGACAAAGGGCTAGTATCCAAAATCTATAAAGAGCTCACCAAACTCCACACCCGAAAAACAAATAACCCAGTGAAGAAATGGGCAGAAAACATGAATAGACACTTCTCTAACGAAGACATCCAGATGGCCAACAGGCACATGAAAAGATGTTCAGCGTCGCTCCTTATCAGGGAAATACAAATCAAAACCACACTCAGGTATCACCTCACGCCAGTCAGAGTGGCCAAAATGAACAAATCAGGAGACTATAGATGCTGGAGAGGATGTGGAGAAACGGGAACCCTCTTGCACTGTTGGTGGGAATGCAAATTGGTGCAGCCGCTCTGGAAAGCAGTGTGGAGGTTCCTCAGAAAATTAAAAATAGACCTACCCTATGACCCAGCAATAACACTGCTAGGAATTTATCCAAGGGATACAGGAGCACTGATGCATAGGGCCACTTGTACCCCAATGTTCATAGCAGCACTCTCAACAATAGCCAAATTATGGAAAGAGCCTAAATGTCCATCAACTGATGAATGGATAAAGAAATTGTGGTTTATATACACAATGGAATATTACATGGCAATGAGAAAAAATGAAATATGGCCTTTTGTAGCAACGTGGATGGAACTGGAGAGTGTGATGCTAAGTGAAATAAGCCATACAGAGAAAGACAGATACCATATGGTTTCACTCTTATGTGGATCCTGAGAAACTTAACGGGAACCCATGGGGGAGGGGAAGGAAAAAAAAAAAAAAGAGGTTAGAATGGGAGAAAGCCAAAGCATAAGAGACTGTTAAAAACTGAGAACAAACTGAGGGTTGATGGGGGGTGGGAGGGAGGAGAGGGTGGGTGATGGGTATTGAGGAGGGCACCTTTTGGGATGAGCACTGGGTGTTGTATGGAAACCAATTTGTCAATAAATTTCAGAAAAAAAAAAAAAAAAAGAAAACCAAGTTACACTTTTACAGTATCACCCTAGGGGGTGCCGAAGTTCCCGCAACACCTTGGATAACACCAAACAAACCCACTCTGTTAATGCCCTGCTGGACGTGAATGTGAAATCCTGACCTAGAATTTGATTGACAACCTCTCACAAATCACTGTGCTGGTTACAGGAGGGTGTCCTGGGCAGGTACGTGATAAAAACGGGCTCAGGGGCAGGTGCCGGCTTCACGTTGTAGGAGTCCTGAGTTTCAGTGTAGAAGGCAGTACTTGTGCTCAGTAAGCCCGTGAGATTTGGAGTCCTGAACACGAGTGTCGGCACCACAAAGCGTGCTGTCTGTATCGAGCTTCCGTTCGTCTATGCTCAGTGCCTTATCTCTTTTGAAGAAACACTTCGTTTACAAATTATTATCTGGATCATACCTGTATCCACCTGTACTATACAGTGATACGCTAACGACAATTTATGACTATTGGGGCAAAACCCCACTCTCTAATGACAAATGAAGATACAGGAGAAACAACACGAGCCAGCCACGAGTGACCACAGACGCTCCAGGGCAAAACAGCAAAATGACAAAACACAAACCACAGAACTTTTACCCTGTGTCTCCTTCCAGCTAGCACTGCGTCTCTGCTCCCAACCAGAGTTCAAGTCCTCCAGAAAGCTGCCCCTACCGTGTCTAAACAGACTCTGGAACTCTGGCGAGTGGGCTTTAGCGCAAGGGCTCCTGGACCAGACCACCGTGGTCCTTGGCCTCCACCTTGCCTGGCCCCACCCAGCACGACCAGGCCACCGGGCTCCCTTTCTCTGAGCACCTGGCTCACTGAGACCAAGCTCACCGCTTGGTCTCTGCCAGTTCTGTCTCTCTCTCTCCACTGCCACACTGGGCAGTGCCCAGAGAGCCACCCTTGCACTCTGGGGCTATCCACAGGTGCCCATCTAGGGACTTGTCAATCATCTGTCAAACAGAAATAGATAACTAACACACATATCACCTTTTACTTCCCATTCGCTGCTGGTCTCCCCTCACTACACTGTGCACACATAGGGGTGCAGGCCTCTCCTCTGACTTTTTATCTATTTATTGTTTTCTTTGTTTTATTTCAAGTGGGGGAGGAGCAGAGAGAGGGAGAGAGAGAGAATCCCAAGCAGGCTCCAGGCGCGGTCAGCGCAGAGCCCCATGCGGGGCTGCGGGGCTCCGGGTCTCGATCTCACAAACCCAGAGATCGTGACATGAGCAGAAATCAGCAGTCGGACGCTTGACCGACTGAGCCACCCGGCGCCCCTCATCTGGGTTTTTCAGTCATGCTGCACCCTAGCTCTGGGACGATATCTGCACCAAACTTGTTCCATGACTACAGGTGCTCAAAACTTACACAAATATTAAAAATATACACGGCTGAAGAGACAAAGGACAAAAGTACTTAAACTCCAAAGGTGAATTCTTTGTTGTTTAAGGATGAATACACATGTTCATTTAACCTTCATTAGCGTTTCAAACCCTTACTAATTTGCATTGTGCTGTGCTTAACACTAGGTCCTATCTGAATCCACATTGCTACTTTACACAAAGAAAGAACAAAAGCTCTCAAAAGTAAATTCTAAGGCAGCAAAAGAAGAATGGGGGAAGGGGAAAAGAGAAAGCAGCCTATCAGTCCTTTAGTTCCAGAAGAGCCTCACAGACAGAGGAAAAGGCAGGTGACATTGGAGCAGGCAGGTGGGTCCCACGAGAGCCCCCAGAGGATGGAGGTCCTTGCCTTGGAAGGCTCATGTCGCAGACGGGCCACACGGCCTTTCCGGTGGCGCCGCAACACCGCGCTGCTGCTGCTGCTGCTGCTGCTGCTGGCATCCGTGGGACTGTCCGCCAGACGGAACCTGGAAGCTGGGATGCTGCTGACGTGCGTCCGCCTGAAATACGGAGGAAAACAATCAAACAAACACGCACACACACACCAAGGTTGTTATCTAAAGAAAAGTGGACTTTGTCAGCCAGGCCAGAACCCATCCATTGGGAAAATGACGTCAGAGAAAAAGGTCTCCAAGGAAGGCGTCTTTGCCCCTGGCTCCAGTGCAAGCCCGCTAGCCGGGCCCTGTGGAGACAGGGTCTCCCGGGCCCAGCAGGTGCAACGCATCCCCGCGGCCCAGACGTCCCCGAGGTGGAGCAGCGCCTGCCCCCAGTCAAGCTGTCGTCCTGCGTGTCTGCACCACCTCCTGCCCAACTGACCGGAAAGCACTCCTATACGTCCCTCTGGCCTTCACCTGCCATTGGCCCACGTGTGCCAAGGCCCTTGCTGTGATGCCAGGTGACCCCAGGTTTTCCTCCACCAGCCACTATCAGGCGCCCCAGGGGCAGTCGCAGCAGGATCCTCGGGAACCACACCTCGCAGCTCCCGTACACAGGAGGTGGCAATGCGCCCGGTGTTTCCAAGGCAAAAGCGTCTCTGGCCTCTGTGCAGTTAGACTAACAGACAAATGTCCCCCTTGGCCACAGAAGTCTCCAGAAAAGTTCCATGGATCCCTGAGCCCCTAGGGTGGAGTCACTTAATTGGGCTGTCAGCTGCTCCCCTCAGCAAAGGCTCTGGGCACGAAGCTCTGGGCAGCAGCTGTGAAGGAGCACCCGCCAGCGCACGTGCCTGGCCTCAGCCACGGGCTCACCCTCCACACTTGAACCCTACACGGGAGTCCAGTGGCTCCTTGCTCTCTGGAAAAGAAGAGAGGCTGCCTTCCATTTCACCAATCCTTATGGTCTCGGGAGACAGAACACGCCCATCTGATTCACATCAACTAGAGAGGGGGCCCCTGGCGTCACCCCTTGTGGCCTGGAGAAAGAGCCACCACGACAGGGCGTCTCCTCTGTGGTGCTTCAAGCTCTTCTCTGCAGCCTTTCAAGAAACGTCATTGACACGTGCTGCCTCAGGGTACTGATTGCTTCTAAGACAGCCAAGTCGGGACTGCCCGCTGGCCACAACCACCTTCCCCTCCTCTGGTCCCCCCATTCCCAGAACAACTGCTCACCTGAGCTCAGGGGGTCTAGCTTCACCGCTGTGCGGCCACGACACATCGCCAATCGGGGAGAGCCACACACGCCACCCCGCATGGGACCTGGCATGGTTCATGGCTCCACCGAGGTTCGTGTGTGTCCCCTGAATCTGACACCCTATCTCAGGCTCCCTGGCTCCCGACCCCACCACCCTGCACCCAGTCCTATCCCAGAGCTCTCTCCCATCTGCCCCGCCTGCGTTGGAAGTGGGTCTGACACCTTTCTTTTCCTCTGCAACCCAGACCATGTCATCTTGCTAGAGGACGACACAAACAGAAGACGTGGCTATGAGGTCGTGCCAGGAGGGCTCAGCTGTCCAGCCTGCCTGCCGCCTTCCCAGTCTCGTCCCCACAGCCTCTGGCCGCTCACGGCAACACAGCTCCCAGCAGCCTCTCTTCTGCCACCAGACGAGAGAGCACTTTGGGAGACGGCTTCAAACAGACCCTGTTCCTCAGCCGGTCTCCTGCCCGGGGTCTTCTGACCACAAGGCCACCTGTGACCGCGGCCAATGCCTCCGCAACCACGGGAGCACTGCGATCCTCTCTATCCTTCTCCTTGGCCAGCTCACCTCAGGCGGGTGACGGGCGTGGACGTCCCTCTTATGGCAACTGCCCCAGGGTGCCACCCTCCAGGGGCCTGCACAGCCCCTTCCCTTGAGAACTCCAACATGCACTCGAGTGGCCTGCACCACATCCACTGTTTGCTCCCTTGGCCTCCTCACACATACCCGTCTTCAAGCCCTGGAATGGTGACACTCAGCACACTGGTGTCTTGCTGGCGAGGATCTCCGTCAGCCAACCAAGAGGCTGCTCTGTGCCTGGATCTTCCTGGGTGCTTCTCTCTCCGGACACACATTCGCTGTGCCACCAGTAGTTCCGTGGACAGGGAGGGCCGCTTGTGACTCTACCTGCACTGACTTCTCTCTCCTACAAGCAGGCTCAACAAGGGCAGCCACAGCACACCCTCGACTCTCCCGAGAGCCCCCGACGGCAGCCGCACAGACCCCAGTGAGGCCTGAGTGGGCCTGCCTTTGGAGCAGGAGCCTCCTTCCTGCACCTAAGGGGGCCCAGTCAGCTACTCGAGGCACTGTCACACCAGAATGACTCTCACATGGTACCCATTTCCTACAAAGAAGCAAGCAAACCTTTTAATACCTCGCTGACAATTACTGTCTGCAGGACGCAGCTCACAAGCCGGCTGACCCACTCCCTCACAGGCGACTCACCAACGTCCCAACAGAGTTACAGCGATTACATGTCATTCTCCAGTCTTTTCAAACATATAAGAAACTGCGAGCACTGCGCTAACCCCACCAATGTCAAGGTGACCTTCACAACCATGGCCACGTGTGCACTCCCATGGTGACCCCACTGGCGTTGCGGAAGGGACCATAGCTTCCAGGGATGCTGGGCCGAACCTGGCACGCTGGACCCCTCCTAGCCCCACACCATCACTGCCACACTCGGTGGAGGGAGGCCGCAAAGAAACCCACCCAAACACGAACAGAACTTGCCCTAACTTCCACTCCTCCTCCCATGGCTGTGAGCTCTGTCATGCCTCCCAGTCTCCTGAGATTCCAAACCTAACCTCTGGAATGAGGTTGTACTTCTCCCTCTTGCCAACTACTAAGCTACCGTCTCCCTGAGCTACATCCAGTCACTCTGCCCATTCGGCCAGAGGATTCCTCTGGAAGATACACAGCAGGTGCCAACATAGGTGTTTGTGAGGTGGTTCATGTTAGGCACGGTGAAGGGCAGTGTCCCCCCCAGCCCCGCCCCATCATCAGTTAGCCGGTCCCTCGAAAATGGATCGCGTCAGACTACAACACACTCAGGGTTATTGTGTGTAACTCTGATCCGGTTCGGGTCATACCATAGCACACCCACGGTTCTACTTTCGAACCATGAGCTGGTTCACGTCATACTGGTGACAGAGGGAAGCCGCCCCCAGCCGCATCTCAAACAGATCTGTGAACCGGGAAGTGTCATACCCGTGGTGAAGCGAAGAGCCTCTCACTCTTGCCCGCTTTAATACGGCCCTCAGTGCTTCGAAGTTCCGTAGAAGGTGATCCTGCAAAGCAGCAAATGACAACGACGCTCACTGCAAGCAAGGTTAACTAGTCTTTGCATCAGGAGTCCGTTCAACACAGAGCACAAACTGGTAGTGGCCAGAGGAGAGTAGAGTAGGGGCGGTGGGCAAAAGAGATGATGGTGATTACGAGGCATCAGCATCCAGATATCAAATAAGGCCGTCTCAGGGATGAAAAGCACAGTACAGGGAATACAGTCTGTGATACCCTAAGGACTCTGTATGGTGACACACGGTGACCACAGTGATGGTGACGAGCAAAGAGTCACGTGTGCAATTGTTGAAACCGTATGCTGTCTACTTGAAACTGATACAACACTGTAGGTTCATTAGAAAACAAGAACAAATGGAAAACACTACTAGCATCAAGTGTGCTGAAATGCTGACCATCATAACCACGATGGGTAAATTCAGCAGTTACACACCCCAAGACCATTCTCTCCAAGAGTCCTCCAGGAAACACCCAGATCACCAAGTGAACGTCCTAAACCCTACTGAACAGTTAGGTCTCAGGCATAGCAAGGTTACAGAGGAGAAACACCGAGCCACTAGGACTTCTTCCTAATTATGTAGAGAGGAGCAGGACTTTCTGGGCGGTGGGGGAATAGCCCTTCTGTGCAATAGGCACGTGGTCCGTCGTGGACCCTCTGCAGCCCAGCCTCACGTCTGCACACGCAGCACCAGGGAGCAAACCGACGAGGAGCTTCGGTCACACAACTAGCCCGTAGGCAGTGCCGTCCCAGGCCGGAGACACCGCCGCACATGGCTAACTGAGCGCCCAAAATGGGGCTGGTCCCAACCACAGGGGATGGAACTGTGAGATGCCCCGTGGGTTGCAAGGACTGAATGTGGAAAAACATTGTAGAGTAGCTCCTTCATGTCTACACTATTTACATGATACAATAACATGTTGCTTGCATCAGGCTGCATGAAAACTAAACATCACCCATCTGTTTGACCATTGCAACGGTTTTTTTTTTTTTAATTTATTTTTGGGACAGAGAAAGACAGAGCATGAATGGGGGAGGAGCAGAGAGAGAGGGAGACACAGAATCGGAAACAGGCTCCAGGCTCTGAGCCATCAGCCCAGAGCCCGACATGGGGCTCGAACTCACAGACTGCGAGATCGTGACCTGGCTGAAGTCGGACGCTTAAGCGACTGTGCCACCCAGGCGTCCCTGTTTGACCTTTTCAAATGCAGCCTCGAGAACCCTTGGGATGACACCCGTGTCACCTGTTACCTTCCTGCTGGGCTACGCTGCACTCAACGAAAGGTTTACGTGAACATTTTAGCTTTCGAGCGAACCCCCGAAGGGACTCAGAAATCTGAACCCCATAGGCTGCTCGGCTCCAACTCCGCCACATGCGTGCCATTCAGACTTGCGAGCGTGGGGCCGCTCGAAAGCACAGTGCTGGCTCGCCTTGGAGGAAGTGTGAGCCCCAGAGGTCACCTGCTCCTTTCCAGTCTCAACCGATCACTGAATGATTGAGAGATGGAAATACCTTCTCACGTTGCGTTTCTTATAACTGTTTTTTCAGATTGCCAACTTCTCCTAACAGAGTCTTCTGAGAAAGGTACACACAGTCCTTTAGTGTTGATTCTTTCAAACGTTCCACATGCTAGAGCATGCCGACGTTTCTCTTTACCATAACGCAGCACCACAGACAAGGCATGGAGCGGATGGCCCTACCAACGAACCGGGTCACATGACCACAGAGTGAAATGCTGTCTGTGAAACTGCAGTAACAGCCTTTACTCATACTTTGTCCATGTACAATTTCTTCACGGATCACTGTCTGACTGTAAGTATGACAAGTTCCTAAGTTCACTTGCAGCAGGTACACTGGTTGGTACTAGCTTTTAGGGTCTGTGATGCCTCAGTCACTTGGGAAACCTGACCTAAGTTTCGTACATATACTTCCAATCTCACATACAACTTTCTACCGAAAGGCTGGCCCCAGTGATCAAGGTAGAACCTCACGTGGGGTATAATAACGCACCTCATAATGGGTTTTACCCAAAAAAAGTGTGTCGTGGAATTAGCATTGCTCATTGGTGTCTCCAAGTGCCAATCTTAGGGAAGATTCTGGGCTCATCTACAGGGACACAGGTGTCACCAGAACCGGTAGTATCAGGTCCGCATCCAACTGTCCCCACCAGAGCTTCTCTCACAGAGATGGTATGATACTGCTTCCCTCCCGTTACACCTCAAGTGTATCCGTTATGATGGTGTGAGAGTCCAGGCTTCGACTCTTTGCAACCCAGATGAAAAGAGGGAAGGCAGGACATGGAACAGGAGAAACTCTGTTTTCAGCTGGTTAAATGCCTGACAGAACTGCGCACTCCTACCGCTCGTTCTGGACAAAGAGGTAGAAATTAGCTCCCCAGACAAGAACCAGGCTGAAGGTTCCAGCACAGGGGTGGCAAACGAGGGCCTGCCGACCACATCCAGCCACCGCCGGGTCCTCTCAACAAAGGGTTATCGGCACACGGCCCCTCCCCTTAGTTATATACTGCCTATGGCTGGTTCTGTGCCCATCTTTGATTAGCATGAAGCTAGCTTACTCCTTACGTCTCAGTTAGGAAAAGCCTAAAATACTCACTCTCGGGCCCTCCCCAGACCACACTCCTCTTCTAGACAGTGAGACGCACCTTCCCGCACACATACGTCGGGCAGGGACAGGACACTGGGAACTTAACGTAGGCAGTGGGTAACAGCCTGCAGTTTTTCCGCGTGAAAGAATCATTTCTTCTTTCTGCAGTGGCTGTTAGCCTCTGCTCCACGCTGCTCCTCAGGATCACAACGTGAGCGTCTCCTCTGTGAGGACGGGGGCACTCAGCCACTGTCTCTCATGTCCTACCTTATCTTCCGCAGCAGCCATTCTCTCTTTTAGATGACGCTGAAGTCGCTTGTCCGATTCATACAGGAGCTTGTCAATAGTGCTGGACAGATGTTGATTAGTCTCTTCCTTTAGTTTTTCTCTCTGCCTTACCTGAAAGAGAAGACGCAGGCTTCAAGCCAAAGTGCGAACACCGGCTCAGGCGTGCGAATGACCAGCGGTGTGACCCACACGCACGCCATCCTCGGCTGCCCCTTCCCACGGCACTCTTTGGCGTGCTTGTGCGTCACTGCCAGCACCGACCTAGCGGGGCACAGAAACGCAGGAACCTGCTTCCCAGGGGTCATCACTTAGCAGGTCCCTTTGTTTCTGGGAAACAAAACACGCATGGGCCCTCACGAATGTCCTCATTATTAGCTCTCAGATGGGCTCAGGAGGCAGATGTACATGCAGGAAAGAGCATATTCTTAAGGGGATCAGCTGATCTACCCACGGGAGGAGGAATATTCCGGGGCGGACACAGAAGCTCGGATCTGGCCTCAGGGGGAAAGAAATGAATCCATTGACAAAACCCAAAGATAAAAAAAAAATCCCCTTTGGGAAAGATTCAGTGGTGAGAAAGACTTTCACCTGTTTTTCGTGAAATTCACACATCTCCTGAACGTTTTGTAATGGAAACTTGTATTTACCTCAAGTAATTTCCGAACGTAACCGCAAAGTTCACGGGTCTGTGTTTTATAGAACTCTCATCAATCGTATGGTTTAAAAACTTGTTTCTACCGCATATCCTGAATTAACCCAAAACAGAAGCGGCGAGGACAGGCCGGCAGGATTCAGGGGCTCCTGCCGGGCGCAGGGCCGTGGGGGACGGAGTACACATGTGCCCTGCAGTCGGGGGGCCCAGGGAGGAGGAAGAGCCCTCAGGACACACCCGCAGGCTAGGCAATGGACAGTCCCTCCAGCCTCGGGCTTCCTCATCTCTAAGCCACACCTGCTGGCACCTCTTTCCTTGGGAGCAGGCAACAGAAAGCACGACCACCACACCTCACACGCAGCAACGGCCATCACTTGGAAAAGACCCTGGCCACCCCACAAGAAGGGATCAGCACCCAAGTATTTTTCAAGCAAAGCAGCTTAAAAGTGTCCTTGCAATTGTCTCAGTTATAATAGAATCCTTATCTCAACACCTGTCCCTCCAAACTACCATGCAGTCCTAAAGGCAATGAAGTGCTTCTCTAAGTAGGTGAGGTCGAATTCTCGGCCCAAGAGGCTAGCGTCTGGTTGTGCTCGCTTGTGTGCATGTGTCATGGCGGGCTGGGGTCGGCCAACCCGAGCCGTCACGCTGGCATCAGAAGCTTCACTCCGCGGAAACTCATGTTTTATTCTCTGACCCTGAGGGCCAAGCACACGAGTTTCTGGTGTAAGTTAAGGGTGAGTGTTTTGGGTTTTCTGGTGAAAACAAAACCTGATGGCCTTGGACGGACGTCCCAAGTTGGGGAGGCTGCTGCCTGCTCTGTCTCCTGGGTGTTTCATGTTGACGTCCGACCAGCTCCCGCAGGGAAAAATCTCAGGGGATTCAAGGGACAGGGGCCTCCCTTTCGTCAAGGCTCGATGACGCTATTCCTCTTCTTAGGAACATCTACCCCGACCTGTGCCTTTACATCTCAAGTAGAAATTCAGGATGTGGGGACCAAGGTCAGGCCCGTGACCTGATTTCAGGACCTCAGTGTCATGTCCTAAGGAAGGAGACCCCTCCTCTAGGCTGCCCTACCCCAGGCCAGTACCTCCGCTTTGGCCAAGGGACACCCACGAGGTCCCGCGTCAACCGTGAGTAGCTGCTAATGAGCTGGTGGGCACGGTGGGCTGTGCGGGTGCCTCCACCCCGAGGCGGCACTGCCTACGGGGCCCCAGCGTCCAGAGAACATTGTCCACAGGCTAGGAGTGTTCACTAACATCCAACTTGCACAAGAGTGCACTGTACCCCTGATGGGATCGAGAAGGGGCCTGGCGTCCACGTGGGGAGAAGTGGGAAACAAGGGACCACTCCCTACCCCCACACCCCCAGCCTGCACCTCATCCTCAATCACTGCCAGGTGCGCGGCTGCTCCGCCCGGACACGTACCCGCTGCAGTTCTTGGTTCTTTTCCTCCAGCTGGGCCTCCATCTGGCGCAGCCTTTCTTCCATGTTGCCACGCCTCTGCTCGGCCTGTGGGCGACAGCGGGGTTAGAAGAGCTGGCTGCCTCACAACACACGCTGTGCCTACGCACGACATGCTGTGAGCGGCCTTCTGCCTGCTCACAGTCCCTACAGGCCTCATGCGTGCCAGTGGGAAACAGTGGGCTTCCTTGCTGGTGACCGGGGGTAGGCAACGGTCTCGTCCCCACCCCGGGTTCCGGATCCTTGGACGGTGTCTCGTCCCCTGGGAGACACGCCTGTCCACTCAGCACGGACAGGAGGAAGCAGCAAGCGGAAAGAGCAAACAGGCGTGCTGCCTTCCTAAGCTGGGAAGTTACTTCCAACAACTTAGCTTCCTCAGCAGCACAGTGTCCAAAGACAAAGGGTCGGGCTACACGGCTGACCAGGGACAGGAGACAGGACAGGCGAGAAAAGAAACGGAGACTTGGCATGCAGATCACAAAGGAGGAGAGGCTCTGTTGGAGCCTGGGCCTGTGGGCGCCCAATGCCGCCTGCCCGACTTGATGGCAGCCTTGAGGGCCATTATCCCGTGACGAACCCACCCCCCTTCCCACTGGGACCCTCGCTGCACTGGAACCGGTGACACAGAAGCACCGACAGGCTCCCTGCTACAGGTTCCCTCAGCCCAGGTTCCGGAAGGATGGACTGGCTGCCCAGTCATGTGCTCCCTCGTCCTGTGTGCATCACTCGATCCCAGCACAGACTACATCATGTCTGGAAACTACCTCTTCAACTGCTGCCTTCCTCTGTGGGTGGTGAGGGCTGTGAGAGCTGGGAGGGCAGGGAATGTGTCTGGCACGTTCCTCGACTCTATTTGTGGAACCTCCGAGTGAATTCCTTAAAGATTTATTTCTTACAGGGGTGTCTGGGTGGCTCAGTCAGTCGGGTTCTGACTCTTGGCTTCAGCTCAGGTCATGAACTCAAGGTTTGGGCGTTCGAGCCCTGGGTCAGGCTCTGTACTGATAGCATGGAGCCTACTTGGCATTCTATCTCCTTCTTTCTGCCCCTCCCCTGCTCATGTATGTGCCCATGCTCGCCCTCTCTGTCTGTGTCAAATAAATGAACATTTAAGAATTTTTTAAATAAAAACGATTGTGTTTAAAAGAGGATAGGATATTCTCATTTCTCGGAAAAATTCTATGCTTTCTTTGTTTTTTTTTTTCCTTCGGTAAGCTCTACACCCAACGGGGAGCTCAGACTCATGACCCTGAGATCAAGAGTCCCAAGCTCCACTGACTGAGCCGGCCAGGCACCCCTGTCCTTCTCTTGCCCAAGGCTACTATCTTGAGCTTTGAGTCGCTGACTTAAGTCTGAAAAGCAGTGAGTCTTAGATGCAGCCAACGGCAAACAGCACACGTCAGACAAAACCGGAGGGAACAAAACTGGGGATGATGCCTGCCGTTTGAAAAGCATTCCAATCTCAGACAAAGTAGCACCGAAAACAGATCTCAGCTGGTTCGCGGACTTTGGCACGCCGACGTTACCGGTGAGAAATGAGATACAAGAATGGACCGCCATGAAAATGACATTCCCACCATGGGACCCAGAAGGAAACGGGGGCCCCACCTTGCAGAGGGTGGCCACCCTCTGAGCCGGCTCGGCTTCCACCTCGGGCAGCGACTTGGCCTTCCTCGGGGTCTGCTGCAGCCTCCGCTCCGCCACCTCCAGGCGCTCTTGCAACTGGCGGTTTTGATCCACAGTCTAGGAAATGAAGGCAAAGCATCAAAGTGTAGCAAGTCTTCTCTCCGTTTCCATTTTTAATAAAGTGAAACAAAATATGAATGCAGAGATCTACTGTTAGTTCTGACCGAAGCCAACAGTTTGGTAGGTGCTTCAGAGTAAACCTTTCCTTTCTGCAAGGAGTCACCCACGGCCTTGGTCCTCCTTTCACTACGCAAAACATGTCTTGCCAAACTCTTTGCTCTTCTCCAGTATCTTCAAAGAAGTCTTTCCAAAGACAAAGTTCCCACACATTAAAGAAAACCCATCTTCTGGAGGAGCTTGCTCGTTCTTCCTGACCAGTTAAGGAGAGAAGGGTTCGGTCCTAACCCTTCTTAAACATACTTATACTGCGGTCCGAGGGCTAGCTACATAGGACATTCTGAGGTGGGCACATCAGCCAGCACAGAGCTTCTGAGAGCATGCCTGATGCCAGTTGAGTTCTTTTTGGAAGTGTACCATTATTCAACAAAAACACTCTCCCTCTTGACCAAAAACGTGGAAACCTTCAACGTGGAAAAGTTAGACACGAGATTTTTTGTTAAAGGACTTTTAGGGAAGCCGAGGTGGCTCAGTCGGTTAAGCGTCCACCTTCGGCTCAGGTCATGATCTCATAGCTCATGGGGTCAACCCCGCCTCGTGCTCTGTGCTGACAGCTCAGAGCCTGGAGCCTGCTTTGGATTCTGTGTCTCCCTCTCTCTCACTCTGGCTCCCTTTCTCAAAAATAAATAAGCATCAAAAATATATAAAGTCATTTTAAAAATCATGTACAAGGTGAGGTTTTTGCAAGGTTAACGTTTGTTCCCACAGACTCCTTCCATCTTCTGTGTGCATATAGCTCTGTGTGTATATACAGACCGCGTGTCATGCTTTAAAACCCTCCAAAATAAATCACATGCTGTACACATAGTATTTCGTGATCTGCCCTTTACACTCATGCTTTGGAACATGTTACGTGCTCTCAAACAGCATTCCTCGATGTCATTTTAATGGCTTCCTAGTATTTCACTTTGATTATCATGTTGGGTCGACTGACACATTTGACAAACACACCAGACAAAGCTCTCTCTGTTTCCAAGAAGCTGGATGTGGTGTTCCTGTTCAATGCCGGATGACCTGAGACAACCAAGGAAGAGACGTGCGGCTTCCCAAAGCACAGGGTCTCACATCCTCACGCCAGACTGTGCTTCTGCCCCTGCCATTCCCCCCGATCTCAGGTACTAACCAAAATGGCCAGCTGCCTACACATTCCCGGCCACTCCCTGCTCCTTTGGAAACAGTGCTAACAGGCAACAGAGTAACGTGCATGTAAGACAAGACAAAGAAGGAATCAAGGAGGGGAGCCCCATAACATGCTTCCATAAAATTCGAAAGAATTAAACCCTGGACGTTGAAGTAACCCCGCTGGTCAACACAAGATTCTAAGATCCTAAAACCTTGACATTGACACTTGGTCCTTAACTTGACTTGTAATTAATAAAAGTGGAATGAAGTTCAACGAAACCAACGACCTGTCGATGCAGAGAGTCCTTCTTTGCGATCTCGTTTTCAAGTTTATCCTTGAGGTCGTGCAGAGAGGTGGCTTTGTGCTGTGCCCTGAGGCAGCGCTTCTCAAGGGTAGTGATCCTGTCTTGCATGTCTTCCTTCTGGGCCACGGCCTACAGCAGGTATTTCAGAGGGAAAACAGGGAAAGAATTAGCGTACGACACATTAACACGCTCCAGACACAAAAACCGGGCGAAATCCTCATTTTCCAAACAAACAGAAAAGTAGCATCCTCGGGGTACCTGGGTGGCTCAGCCGGTGTCGCTTTGTGAGTTGGCGCCCGCCCCGCGTCAGGCTCTGTGCCGACAGTGCGGAGGCTGCTCAGGATTCTGACCAGTTACCCAGGCTTATTCTTTCCCATGTGTTCAAAGACAAACGGATAATAAAGTCTCCCGGAAATCACCTCGGTTGCCTCCGGACACCGTTGAGCTTTCCACAGAACAGCGACTTGCCTCTGGAGGCACACACCATGAGACAACCATCCTTTTTCCGGGGAAAAGGTGGATGAAATCTCATCCAATTACCACAGAGTTGAAGCAGCAGTGTTAACAAATGGAAGCCAAACTCCACCTTTCATATAACTGGAAGTCATCTTCTATAGCCTAACCCTGTAACAACATTGTATCCCATGGTATCGGACACTGCCAATGGAACCAGAACGTCCTGCCCTGCTTTTCTTGTCCAACACGGGAAAGATTCCTCTTCCAGCCCTCCGTGTTTACTAAGCAATTTATGTCAGCAGTCTCAAGAGTGAAAGTGATGAGTCCTAAGAAATGATTTCCTAAATTCTCTGCATCTTGAACTCTGCTGAGGGGTCTCTCCCCACCTTTGCCAAACAACAACTTCACTGAACAGGTTCTATAATTTCTGCAAATACTTTTGTTTTAAATTCTGACACGATCTCCCCCACACTAAGGTACTAAACAGACTGCTCGTGCACTTACACCCTCAAGGGCCTGACAGGGTGTTCCCGAGGTGGCATTTCCGGGCTGGGGGTGGGGTGTGCGGGGACTGTCCGCAAAGGGCAGCTCACAGTGACAGGAGGAGGCACAGAGAAACCATCCTACCCTTACTAGTTTCTGTGACAATGATCAGATTCCCATCGACGTCCACACGTGCAGAAGCGGCCGCACTCCTCCATGACCTTACACCAGAACCAGCGGGCTGCGCCTCGCTCACTCTGACCGCCACGACCAGGGGCACGGAACCCTGGGAGGAGGGCAGGGCGGCAGAGGTGGCCGTGACGGCCCCTGGCAGAGCGGCCCCCGCAAGGCCGTGCCCCCGGAAACGACCTGGCAGCACCACGCTGGTTCCTACGTGCGAGTGTGTTCCCAAAACGGACCGAGAGCATGGCAGGGGCCAAGCTCAGGTGGCCCACACTCCACACCCGAGGCCACTCTGCCGCCTGCCTGCCAGGCCTCTGCAGGGGAGAGTCCAGGGAGGACAGATTCCACCACACAGACGGGGAGGCAGCCCACCCAGGCCCCGGAGTCACGTCCCGTTCTGCTGCTACTTCTACCAAACTCCAAACGTTCAAAACCCGTGGGAGACGAAGGACACACGGGGCAAGGCCGAACCAAACACCCCACGTTAGGCTCGACGATGGCGTGGCCATTTCAACTGACACTCACTTCACGGACATCTCTTTGTAATATAGTGTTCCTTGCTTCAGAAAGGATGAGGTCTTTCCTTGAGATGTCTAGGTCCTCTTCCAGCTTGGCCACGAGAATGCACAGGGTAGTCAGGAGCTCTTTCACCTGGCTCTGCACCTTTGACACTCAGAAAGGGAAGCAACATGTGAGGGCCCCCACTGCTAGTCTTCCTATGTTGTTTTTTTTTTTTTTTCAATGTTTATTTATTTTTTGGGGGACAGAGAGAGATAGAGCATGAACGGGGGAGGGGCAGAGAGAGAGGGAAACACAGAATCGGAAACAGGCTCCAGGCTCTGAGCCATCAGCCCAGAGCCTGACGCGGGGCTCAAACTCACGGACCGCGAGATCGTGACCTGGCTGAAGTCGGACGCTTAACCGACTGCGCCACCCAGGCCCCCCGTGTTGTTTTAAAAACAATGGATAAAAAGGAAACCCCCTCCAATCAAATCCTGGGATGATGTCTGGAGCTGAACTCTGCGTGTGGCCCCTAATTCTTCTACGAAACTACACCCCTCCAGTGCCACACGTAACTGCTCTCTCACCTGGAAACAAAGGGATTGAGTTGGTACACAGAGGTGTTTCATTAGTCCTTACTCTACAGTTACCCTAAGACCCCTTCGCCTCAAATAACATGACAGAATGCTGGTAAGCTTTTTCACGGATGCTCCTGTTCACAAACTTGCTTGTTAACCGCTTTCAATTTTACATTCGAGACAAATCTTCCCCGAAATAAATTACATTATGCAATTTGTACTAGCCAATCGATACACACAACATTTCCACCAACTACTGCTTTTTAACCATACAGACCTGTCTTCTTACAAGAATTCAAGAAGATGAAAAGGAAACTCCAGTCACACAAACACACAAAGTGTGCCTAGAACACACAGCATGTGCACAAATTGAGAACCGCTGTGGCTAGGCACACCATTTCAGCCTCGGTTTTGTCCTTCTCCAATATGGAGTTGAGGACCTTGAGCACCTCCACCTCACTGGACACGCCGGCAGGAGTCTTCGCCTGTCGCCGTATGACTGTTTTTTGAAGAGCTCTCTCGTGCCTGGAGACGAGGAACTCCAAATGTTCCAGCAGCAGCTGGTGGGAGAGGCAAAAGGAAAACCGTGTTTCAAGCACACCTTCAATTCCGGGCGTCAAGTTCACCAAATGCAAAACCAAGTCTGAATCCCTTCAATTCAGATCCCAGGTAGGGAGCCACCCCCTCGAATGTGTTAAAATAGCCTCGCTCTTCCTCACGGATCAAACAAGGTTTGAGAACAATAGGTCCCAGCCAACTCCACGGGGACATGTGGACAAGGGGCGTGAATGGTGTCCTGTGTTTAAAGACACTGGCAGTGCGCCTACTGACCCTGGTGTTGTTTCTCTCCGCCTTCAGGTTGGCGATCTCCTCCTCTCTCTGCATTAGCTGCTCCCTGCAGGTGTGGAGCTCTGCAGCGAGAGCTGCACACTCCTGGGGTCGGAGAGGGGACAAAAGTGGAGAGACACAGGGGGTCTTTACCAGAGCACACCAGGCCTCCGTGGCCCTCCAGAGTCCCAGCACCCACCACCCTCAAGTAGCATCACACACACCAGTCCCCTCCTCGCCACCCACAGGAGCCCCGGGGATTTTCGGAGGGACCGACACTCAAGGGGACAGACGTTTTCAGGTGCCTGGCAGGTCTAGGACTCAGGAACTCTGCTGACTCGGGAGCAACAGGCCGAGAAGCCTCCTGCCCATCCGCAGCCTCTGGCCTCGCCTGGCAAGCAGGCTTGTGGAGCGGCAGTGAGGAAAGGCTGACGGTCCTCAAAAGCTGCTGTCTTGGCCTGAACCCCTGGCTCAATCAGACTCAACCCTACCCGATGGACTTTTCAAAAATGATGGTAGGACTCTTGACGAAAGGGCGAGTTTACGACTTCTTTCCATAGGCAAGCAGGAAATATTATGGAGGAAGGGTTTCTGAGGAGAGTGATGCCAGGGCCCACCACCCCGCGTGGGGCTTCTCTCCCGCCAATACTGAGCGCCCGCCCAGGACATGGCGTACAGGTGGGCTCCAAGGAGGTGGACGCACACTCTCCAGTCAGTCGAGCGCAGAGCCCGGTGCAGGGCTCAATCCCTGAACCATGACATCATGACCTGAGCTGAAACCAAGAGTCAGACGCTTAATGCCCTGAGACACCCAGGCGCCCCAGAGCTTTGGTCTCTGTAGGACAGACGAGGGGATAAACGTTCACTTAACAACTGACATTCCAAATAAAGAGAGTTTGTGATTTCAGCAATTCTAGAAAATCCAAGTACAAACTGGTGACATACTTCAATTTCTTTCATAAATTAACCCTTTCCAAATCAACGGGAATGTTACCACAGAACTGACCACGTTCCTTGCAATCTGACTTGACAAGGTGAACCCACAGAAGCCTATCTGATCCTTGAGGTAGGACTGTGCAGGCCCATTTCTATGTGGGGATTTTTGTTCCAATAAATACATTGGAAACTTTTCTGGAGATGTGTGACATTTGGAAAGACTGGCAGATGAGCTGAGCAGCTACGAAGTATCAAAACTAGTAAGTAAACGGGAGGCCACGAGTGCATGAAATATACGCAGATACTAGGCTATTAGAGCATTTCCTCTCCGAAAACATACACAAACCTACTCTAACAAGATAAAACGTATCCTTTTGCACACAGAAACTGACCGTACCTACATGGTGCCATTTGCAGTCAAGAGAAAGGCAAACCAATGTGGAGACGCAGGATTAAGTCCTAACCGCATAACACAAGCTGTAGCAGACGCTGTCCTCTGGGGGAAGTGTGCACCACCTCCTGTTGCTATTGAGGTCCCCTCAAGTGTTGCACGAATCCACGAATCTCCTACTCAGCTCTTGGTAAGCACTTCCTTTCTCCAGTAAATCAAGCACCACAGGAGAAGTGATTTCTCAGGGTTCCTGCATCATTTTCACCATGTTAAGGGCAATACCATGAACCTTAATTACATCCTGGGACCCATTTGAAGTGTCCCCAGGGATGCTGGACGTGCTCCCGCGATGCAGAGAAGACTCATGGTATGACAAGAAAAGGCCGAATGGCCTGACACGTCCTGAGGTCCACAGCTGCAGCTGCCAGCCGGCCAGCGTGAGGCCCATGGAGGCACAAAGAAAGGGAAATTCTCGAAGCTCTCGCTGCGGCTACCCCAGCACACGCAAAAACCTGGTGCTATTTGTGAGACATCTTTGTGTCTCGTGTGGAAGATGTGGCATCTCTGTGGATGTAGGACTGCTGTGAGACGGGCACACCTGCAGACTCAACTCAAACTGCAAGACAAGTGAAGACCTGACATCACGACGTAAGGCAGAAGGAAGGGAAGGATCGAAAACTGGCACATTTCAATGCAGGCACAGGATAGCTTGGTGATTTTAGAAAGGGGTTTGGCTTTGAAAATGGTCCAGACGATAGGAGAAGCAGCTTCCACCACGAAGAAGAAGGACACAGTTTCCCAGACGCCCGAGAGAAGATTGCAGAGAAGCAGGAACTACCATCCACCGCATGTCAACCACTCCAACACAAAAAGTGAAAACCCAAGAAAATCAGTTGAGGAGACCATGGCTGCCTGCACAGGTTTTTCATGCAGAAGGAGGTGCCCTGTCGGGGGGGGGAAATGCCACAAACGACATTTATTCACGAGAAAGACAAGTGAGCACCAAGATGTTGGGTAGGAAGGGGTGAAGCAGCTCCCGAATGAGCGGATACAGGCGGGGGTGTGAGCAGGGCGGCTGGCCCTGTGTAGGAAGCTCACCCCAGGTTCCTGAAGGCAACAAGTCCCAGTGGCCAGTGGTCTGGCTGCACAACCAGAGCCCTTGCCCTGGACCAGTTCCATCCCGGCTCTGTCCCTCAACTCAGGAAGTACGCTGAGAGCAAGGGAATGTCCTCTAAAGTTCTTCTGACATCGGACAATGTCCTGGCCACCCAGAACCCCACGGGTCACCACCAAACGTGTCTTGGTGGCTCACTCGCTCCGGAGCGCAGCGGGTCTAAGTCAGCCTGCGCACCAGGGGCCACGAGGACCTGTGAGGCTCATGACACAGGCACGTTACAAGAAGGACAGTCAATGCTGCCAAAGAGAACCGCCACAGAGGGAACATTATGAAAGTCAGGAAGATGCCAAGGGACGTTACAAAAAACTCTGGGGAAACCATCAAGCCCAACACAATCAAGAAATCCCTGCTAGAGATGACTGTCCATACGACGTGCGTGATTTCCAGGACCTATGACACAGCCAATCAGGAAACTCATGACTGAGACTGTGCATATGGCAAAAAGAAAAAAAAGAAAAAGAAAAAGAGTTGGGGGATGCAGGGATTCAAAATGCGTATCCTACAGAAGGTCACGAGCACAGAGAAAAGCCCAGAGGAGGTCACAGAAGAAGACAGCACAGAGAGGAGATCTGGCGAAGCAGACGGAGGGCGAGGAAGGCGGCATGGAAGCGGCATCGCTGGAAAGCACGGTGCCACCAGGAGTGATCCGGCAGAGTCTCGGCTCCTTTCCCACATGGACCCTTCCATGACAAGGGCGCTGGGACTAAAGCCAGCCAGCCGTCTATGGAAACATTGGCCAGGAACAGAGAGGCCCTTGTGGAAAGCTGCACAGACAGTGCCCGCCTCCACCCCCATACCGCCAGGCCCCAAGGCCCAAGACTGCCCCATCTAGCGGGTCCCCCCCACCCCATGCAGGTCTGCATATCAGCACATTTGTGAGGACCCACCCCCACTTTCCAGACAGCAAATCCTCACCAAGGTGCTCAGTGAACCACTTCGCCTGCCATGCACACGTCTGTGCGTGAAAATCGAGGGACCATGCAGCCAGGCCGCCCGGGACGCATGTGTGTCACCACCACCTAAGCGTTCATCAGGAGGAACATCGTGTGGAGACTTGTGTGCACTTGGACAGCCTATCCTCACATGGGCATAAGGGCAGTAAGATCTGACATAAAACGAATAACGTGTTGTTCCATAACCTGGCTTTCAAAAAATGACATTTCCTTCTGGCAGGCCTCTCTCGGTCCCCGCCCAGAGAAAATGCCTCTCAGCCTACTATCACAGGCTGTTTTTGTAATGTAACAATGTGTCCAGACTGTATTAGGAATATGGCTGTAAACCTGCAGGCTAGAAAAGCTTTGTAACCATGCATTCACCCGTGTATCTCCTAGGCCATGACGAAGCAATCGTACTGAGTACACCAGGCCATCATGAAGCATTCACCCTTCATTGGTAATGCATGAATTGTTACATCCGTAAATACACAGGAATCTTTCCAATTCCTCCCATTTCTGATGCATAGTGCTAAGGATACACGTAACAACAGCGTAGTGTGTCACCTGAGACAGCACTGATGTGGGTTCTGATAGACAATTCATTCTAGAAACAGATGGAGAATAAACTTAGGGAACAATACAGCGCAGAGCTGTGCACCTATTTCCCTGTGACGTAAAACTGTTTCTCTAGCTTACTTGACTCGAAGAATATAGTATATGACACATACAAGATACAGGTGCTAATGCACTGTTTTTCTTTCTACTCAGGTTACTGGACAACAAGAGAGTTTGAACAGTTAAGTGTTCTGGGGACCAAACCTTATACATGGATTTTCAATTGTGGGCAGGGTGGAACCCCGAACACCAAGTTGTTCTACGGTCAGCTCTACTCATCCTTGGGGAAGAACGAAGCAAGCACGACCTTTGTGAACAACAGAAAAGAGGAAAATAGAAATAGATTTTCTGTTTTAATTTTGTAATGTCATTCTTTATTCCTTAGAGACGGAGAGCAGCAGGGGACGGGCAGAGTGAGAGGGAGACAAGGAATTGAAAGCAGACTCCAGGCTCTGGGCTGTCAGCTCAGAGCCCGTCTCGCGGGTTCCCTCGCCAAGAAAAAGTTCATGACGGGGCCAAAGTCAGCCGCTTAACTCACTGAGCAACCTAGGAGCAGAAAAGGAGAAGTTGAGACGGTCCTTGTACACAAGGCATACGTGTTTCCCCAAAGGAGTTAGTGACCAAGTTGCTCAGGAACACCCAGCACTAAGTGCCAGCAGGCAGGACACAGATTCAGAAAGAAAGGCCGTCTTCTCAGAGAGAGAGGCGTATTGTACACGGATGGGGCAGAACGCCAGCATCTCTGCACAGCAGGAGGAGCCCCCCGCCCCACAGCCAAGCAGCTGCGAGGTGAGTGGGGCCGGCGCAGGGAAGACCGCAGGACTCGGCCCCTCCCCGAGTCCACCCGAGTGATGACAGGGTACAGATCTCCAGAGACCTCACAGATGGCCTCTGAGACAGGCAAGCTCCACGCCACAGGACCCACGGACCAGCAGGGAGAGGGAAGAGCAGGAAAGAGGCAAAGCCATCTCCCTGGCTTCTGACCACCGGACCAGGGAGCAAGCTGCTCTGTTCCCAGGAGGAGGCACAGGTGTGGGGAGGAGGGTGGTGGCCCGTGTGGAACTCAAAGAGCCCACAGTCCGCCCAGATGGACCTTCACTACGAGGTGCTTGGAAAGACGTCCGGGAGACAGAGTGGGGTGCATGAAGGAGAACACAGGGCAGCCGAACCTCCCAAGGAAAACCGCCTCCCCGAGTCTGACCCACGCCAACCCATGGGACAAAACGGCCACCCTGCAGCCGCACTGTGCACACGTTCCCCCATTCCACCGAACCACACACTCCCATGCCATTCTATTACTCTCCGTAAAACCGCATACGTCTCTGGGCGAGGTAACTGCAGCACATAGTGGTCAGCACCTAGTACCGTGCCTGCCACGCGCTCCAGAACAGGTGAATACTTTAGTGTACGCCTTGTACCCACACACGTAAATATTACACAAGCTGCTTTTAAACATTACGTAGTTCTGTATAGGATATAAAGACGCACACTGTCCTGTGCTTTATGAGATGGGTGATGTGAGGGGCTTGTACCTGTTGCCTAAAGCACGAATCTTAGAGCTCAACCCACACATTAGAAGGAGCCACTCTACCCAATGACGTCTACACTGCATCCATTCTTGTCTCCTCCCCCAACCCACTATCCACACAGAACCAGCACCAGCTTTCAAAAAATTCAACAACATCATGCCAGTCCTTCCCCCTGAGGACACAACGACCCCAGGCCCTTATCTGAAAACCCCACTCCTTACGGGGTAGGTTCTGTCCCAACACCAGCTGCCTGGTGCCTCACCTGGCTCCGCTTCCCCTTCCATCGCTCACAACAAAGCCAAGCTCCTCCTTGACCCCGGCCTTTGGCCTCGGAGTCAGACTGCTGGGAGAGTGCTCGGTCAGCCTCAGTTCCCGAGCGACGTCTCCGGAAAAGGCCTTTCCGGAACCACGGTGCACAAGTAAGCGACATTTCCTCCTAACCCCTTCACTCGTCCAGATACACTCTTCTCAGCTGTGCCTCCACCCCCGTCTCCGAGGAGCACAGCAGCCAGAGCCTGGCGACCACAATGGTGCAGAGTCACAAAAGGGCTCAACAAGGGTGGGTGGTTGTGTCTCTGCAGATGATTCGGGTGCACCAACACAGAAGCCCTTTTTGTGGGGGCTACACTGTACACATACAGACATCATAAGGACTCTAAACCCGTATCTTTCTATAATAACACGGAATGTAAATGGACCAAATGCGCTAACCAAAAGACATAGGGTATCAGAATGGATAAAAAAACAAGACCCATCTATTTGCTGTCTACAAGAGACTCATTTTAGCCCTGAGGACACCTTTAGATTGAGAGTGAGGGGATGGAGAACTATTTATCATGCTACTGGAAGCCAAAAGAAAGCTGGAGTAGCCATACTTATATCAGACAGACTAGACTTTCAATCAAAGGCTGTAACAAGAGATGAAGAAGGGCATTTCATAATAATTACAGGGCCTATCCATCAGGAAGAGCTAACAATTATAAATGTCTATGCGCCGAATACAGGAGCCCCCAAACATAGAAAACAATTCCTCATAAACATGAGCACCCTTATTGATAAGAATGTGGTCATTGCAGGGGACTTTAACACTCCACTTACAGAAATGGATAGATCATCTAGACACACGGTCAATAAAGAAACAAGGGCCCTGAAGGATACATTGGATCAGATGGACTTGACACATATATTTAGAACTCTGCATCCCAAAGCAACAGAATATACTTTCTTCTCGAGTGCACATGGAACTTTCTCCAAGATAGGTCATATACTGGGTCACAAAACAGCCCTTCATAAGTATACAAGAATTGAAATTGTACCATGCATACTTTCAGACCACAAGGCTATGAAGCTTGAAATGAACCACAGGAAAAAGTCTGGAAAACCTCCCAAAGCATGGAGGTTAAAGAACACCCTACTAAAGAATGAGTGGGTCAACCAGGCAATTAGAGAAGAAATTTAAAAATATATGGAAACCAACGAAAATGAAAATACAACAATCCAAACGCTTTGGGATGCAGCGAAGGCAGTCCTGAGAGGAAAATACATTGCAATCCAGGCCTATCTCCAGAAACAAGAGCAATCCCAAATACAAAATCTAACAGCACACCTAAAGGAAATAGAAGCAGAACAGCAAAGGCAGCCTAAACCCAGCAGAAGAGGAGAAATAAGAAAGATCAGAGCAGAAATAAACAATATAGAAACTAAAAAAAACTGTAGAGCAGATCAATGAAACCAAGAGTTGGTGTTTTGAAAAGATAAACAAAATTGACAAACCTCTAGCCAGGCTTCTCAAAAAGAAAAGGGAGATGACCCAAATAGATAAAATCATGAATGAAAATGGAATTATTACAACCAATCCCTCAGACATACAAACAATTCTCAGGGAATACTATGAAAAATTATATGCCAACCAATTGGACAACCTGGAAGAAATGGACAAATTCCTAAACACGCACACTCTTCCAAAACTCAATCAGGAGGAAAGAGAAAGCTTGAACAGACCCATCACCAGCGAAGAAATTGAATCGGTTATCAAAAATCTCCCAACAAATAAGAGTCCAGGACCAGATGGCTTCCCACGGGAGTTCTACCAGACGTTTAAAGCAGAGATAATACCTATCCTTCTGAAGCTATTCCAAGAAATAGAAAGGGAAGGAAAACTTCCAGACTCATTCTATGAAGCCAGTATTACTTTGATTCCTAAACCAGACAGAGACCCAGTAAAAAAAGAGAACTACAGGCCAATATCCCTGATGAATATAGACGCAAAAATTCTCAATACGATACGAGCAAATCGAATTCAACCGCATATAAAAAGAATAACCCACCATGATCAAGCGGGATTCATTCCTGGGATGCAGGGCTGGTTCCACATTCGCAAATCAATCAACGTGATACATCACAGTAAGAAAAGAAAAGATAAGAACCATATGAGCCTGTCAATCGATGCAGAAAAGGGCTTTGACAAAATTCAGCACCCTTTCTTAATAAAAACCCTTGAGAAAGTCGGGATAGAAGGGACATACTTAAACATCATAAAAGCCATTTATGAAAAGCCCACGGCTAACATCATCCTCAATGGGGAAAAACTGAGAGCTTTTTCCCTGAGATCAGGAACGCGACGGGGATGCCCACTCTCACCGCTGTTGTTTAACATAGTGTTGGAAGTTCTAGCATCAGCAACCAGACAACAAAAGGAAATCAAAGGCATCCAAATTGGCAAAGATGAAGTCAAGCTTTCCCTTTTTGCAGATGACGTGATACTACACATGGAAAATCTGATAGACTCCCCCAAAAGTCTGCTAGGCCTGATACATGAATTCAGCAAAGTTGCAGGATACAAAATCAAAGTACAGAAATCAGTTGCATTCTTATACACTACCAATGAAGCAACAGAAAGACAAATAAAGAAACTGATCTCATTCACAATTGCACCAAGAAGCATAAAATACCTAGGAATAACTCTAACCAAAGATGTAAAAGATCTGTATGCTGAAAAGTATAGAAAGCTTATGAAGGTAATTGAAGGAGATATGAAGAAATGGAAAGACATTCCGTGCGCATGGATTGGAAGAATAAATATTGTCAAAATGTCAATACTGCCCAAAGCTATCTACACATTCAATGCAATCCCAATCAAAATTGCACCAGCATTCCTCTCGAAACTAGAACAAGCAATCGTAAAATTCATATGGAACCACAAAAGGCCCCGAATGGCCAAAGTAATTTTGAAGAAGAAGACCAAAGCAGGAGGCATCACAATCCCAGACTTTAGCCTCAACTACAAAGCTGTCATCATGAAGACAGCATGGTATTGGCACAAACACAGACACACAGACCAATGGAATAGAATAGAAACCCCAGAACTAGCCCCACAAACGTATGGCCAACTCATCTTTGACAAAGCAGGGAAGAACATCCAGTGGAAAAAAGACAGTCTCGTTAACAAATGGTGCTGGGAGAACTGGACAGCAACATGCAGAAGGTTAAAACTAGACCACTTTCTCACACCATTCACAAAAATAAACCCAAAATGGATAAAGGACCTGAATGTGAGACAGGAAACCATCAAAACCCTAGAGAGGAAAGCAGGAAAAGACCTCTCTGACCTCAGCCGTAGCTATCTCTTACTCGACACATCCCCAAAGGCAGGGGAATTAAAAGCAAAAATGAATTACTGGAACCTTATGAAGATAAAAAGCTTCTGCACAGCAAAGGAAACAACCAATAAAACTAAAAGGCAACCAACAGAATGGGAAAAGATATTTGCAAATGACATATCGGACAAAGGGCTAGTATCCAAAATCTATAAAGCGCTCACCAAACTCCACACCCAAAAAACAAATAACCCAGTGAACAAACGGGCAGAAAACATGAATAGACACTTCTCTAAAGAAGACATCCGGATGGCCAACAGGCACATGTAAAGATGCTCAACGTCGCTCCTCATCAGGGAAATACAAATCAAAACCACACTCAGATATCACCTCACGCCAGTCAGAGTGGCCAAAATGAACAAATCAAGAGACTATAGATGCTGGAGAGGATGTGGAGAAACGGGAACTCTCTTGCACTGTTGGTGGGAATGCAAATTGGTGCAGCCACTCTGGAAAACAGTGTGGAGGTTCCTCAGAAAATTAAAAATACACCTACCCTATGACCCAGCAATAGCACTGCTAGGAATTTACCCAAGGGATACAGGAGTACTGATGCATAGGGGCACTTGTACCCCAATGTTTATAGCAGCACTCTCAACAATAGCCAAATGATGGAAAGAGCCTACATGTCCATCAACTGATGAATGGATAAAGAAATTGTGGTTTATATACACAATGGAGTACTACGTGGCAATGAGAAAGACTGCAATATGGCCCTTTGTAGCAACACGGATGGAACGGGAGAGCGTGATGCTAAGTGAAATAAGCCATACAGAGAAAGACAGATACCATATGGTTTCACTCTTAGGTGGATCCTGAGAAACTTAACAGAAACCCATGGGGGACAGGAAGAAAACAAAGGAGGTTAGAGTGGGAGAGAGCCAAAGCATAAGAGACTCTTAAAAACTGAGAACAAACGGGGTTGATGGGGGGTGGGAGGGAGGGGAGGGTGGGTGATGGGTATTGAGGAGGGCACCTTTTGGGATGAGCACTGGGTGTTGTATGGAAACCAATTTGACAATAAATTTCATATCCTGAAAAAAAATAAATAAACATAAAAAATTCGACAACATCATGCCAGTCCTTCCCCCTGAGGACACAACGACCCCAGGCCCTTATCTGAAAACCCAACTCCTTACGGGGTAGGTTCTGTCCCAACACCAGCTGCCTGGTGCCTCACCTGGCTCCGCTTCCCCTTCCATCGCTCACAACAAAGCCAAGCTCCTCCTTGACCCCGGCCTTTGGCCTCGGAGTCAGACTGCTGGGAGAGTGCTCGGTCAGCCTCAGCCCCCGAGCGACGTCTCCGGAAAAGGCCTTTCCGGAACCACGGTGCACAAGTAAGCGACATTTCCTCCTAACCCCTTCACTCGTCCAGATACACTCTTCTCAGCTGTGCCTCCACCCCCGTCTCCGAGGAGCACAGCAGCCAGAGCCTGGCGACCACAATGGTGCAGAGTCACAAAAGGGCTCAACAAGGGTGGGTGGTTGTGTCTCTGCAGATGATTCGGGTGCACCAACACAGAAGCCCTTTTTGTGGGGGCTACCCTGTACGCTTGAGGGGCATCCCGCCCCCAGCCTGCTTCAGATTCTGGGTCTCCCTCTGTCTGCCCCTCCCCTGGCCACACTCTCTGTCTCTCTAAATAGTAAATAAACATTATGAAAATTAGGAAACAAACGACACTGATCAAACACTCCCAAAATAACTGCCACTTAAGCGATCCACTTCATCTAGTTGCCCTGCCATAGCCAGCCCATCATCACAAAGCCTGCCCTGGGCAGGCACCTGACAGGGGAGGAGGGCGGCCATGGCAGTGGGGATAGGGAGCTGGGAGGCTGACACCATCACCACCCCATGGACGCTGGCTGAGCGTGGGCAAACTGGATGGCCAGTTTAGAAGAACGACGGGTACTAGGCAAGGACTACTGGGTTTTGTTTTCTCCTGTAACAAATGCTGATGACCAAAATGTTTGCTAGGACTTCTCAGTCTTCCCTGGCTTGCTCTTATACATGTGAATAGCCTGTTAATCACCACATCGTGAACTAGGAAAGATGAGTTCAATTTGAAGCATGTTTGAAGGCATCAAGGAGACCCCGAGGCAGTCACAACTGGAAGGACTGAGGCCCCAACAAAAGGGAAGCCCGCTGAGCCAACTCTAATGTTCAGAGTCCTCTCTCTCCCTCAAGACATGTGAGGATTCTGAATTTCCTCAGGGACTGGAGGCAAGATACCAACGAGCTGCAAAGGAAACCTAACAGAAAGGCAAGCACAAAGTCGCAGCTAACCGAGCTGTGGACAGCACAGGGAGGCACAGAAAATGAGCCCGGCACTCGGCAAGCACTGCCTGAGAAGCTGACCCTTCCATCGTCTCATTGTGCTGTGGAGAAAATAACTGGGCTTTGGGACCTAGCATCAAGGACGGGTCGTCGGAAATACTCCAGGCCTCCAAATGGGGACCCTGGAGGTCTACACGGGGGTGGGGGACAGCGTGAGCCCAGCTCACACTGCACCTTACAAAGACTGAGCCCCAGTCTCAACTCACTCACGCCTGAGTGGGCCCAATAACCGCCACACTCGGGGTGTATGGGATGAAATGCTGAAGGAATACAAGCACACGAAGAGCCTCTATGCTTCTCCATACAGTCCAGCACAAAAATAAAAACAAAGAAGAAATGAAAAGACAAGATAAGACAAGACAAAAAAAAGACAGAAAAGAAAAGAAAAGAAAAGAAAAAAAGAAGAAGAAAGAAAAGAAAAGAAAAGAAAAGAAAAGGAAAGGAAATGAAGGGAAAGGAAAGGCAAGGAAACGAAAGGAAAGGAAAGGAAGGGAAAGGCAAGGAAAGGAAAGGAAGGGAAAGGCAAGGCAAGGAAATGAAAGGAATGCCTGGGTAGCTCAGTCGGGGAAGCATCCCACTTTGGTTCATGTCATGATCTGACGCTTTATGGTTTGAGTCCCGCGTCGGGCTCTGTGGTGACAGTGAAGAGCCTGGAGCCTGCTTTGGATTCTGTGTCTCCCACTTTGTCTCCCCCTCCCCTCTTCAAGTTTTGTCTCTACCTCTCTCTCTCTCTCAGAAGTAAATAATCTTAAAAAAAATTCTTTTAATAAGAAAAGGAAAGAAACAAACAAGCAAACAAAAAAAAGAGAGGCACCTGGATAGCTCAGTCTACTCGTTTAAGTGACCGACACTTGGTTTCGGCTCACGTTTGTTAGTTTGAGCCCTGTGTTGGGCTCTCTACTGACAGAAAACAGCCTCTCCTCAACAGTGTCTCTCTCTCCCCCGTCCTCTACCCCCACCCCTGCTCTCACTTTCTTTCTCCCTCAAGATAAATAGATAAACATAAAAAAAAAAACAGGTTTTACATCATATCGACCCAAAGAAGAAAGAAGAGAAACAGACCAAGAGGAGACACATAGACTGGAGTTATTGGATGCAAAAGTCAACTGTCCAAAAACCATTCTTGACAAATGGGAAATTTTCAGAGACTCAAAACAGATTCTCAAACTGCAAATTATCGGAGCTAAAATTAAGATCTCCAGGTGCCTGAGTGGCTCAGTTGGTTAAGCATCTGACTTCAGCTCAGGTCATGATCTCGTGATTCGGGAGTTTGAGCCCCGCGTTGGGCTCTGTGCTGACAGTGCAGAGCCTAGAGCCTGCTTCGGCATCTGTGTCTCCCTCTCTCTCTGTTCTTCCCTTGCTCCCAGTCTGTCTAGCTCTCTAACATAATTAAAAGACTAAAAAATCTTGTTAATGGCATTAAGAACTCAGTCTGTGGGTTTCACATCAGACTAGACACAGGTGAATAGACTCAGTGAACTGAAAGATAGTTAGGTAAAAATATATCTAGACCATACACAGAGAAAACGTCCAGAAAATACAGAAGCCCAAAAGACACAGAAGATATGGTACAAAGGTCCAATAGGAACCCACAAAGTAGAGGAAACACAGAATGGGTAGTACCACTTCGCTACAAAGATAAGAATCAAAACTGATAAAAGAACCATGAGAGTGACTCCACAAAGAACACCCGAGGCAAAAAGATGTTAACAGTCATGAGAGGACAAAGATACCGCCTTCCATGGGACAACAACAACACTACCAGCTGACTCTTCAAGAAGAGCAAATGAAGCCAGATGATGGATTGGCATGTATGAAAGGTGAACTAAAATAGCCACCAACCTGGAAGTCTTTACCTAACAGAAACATTCTTCACAGTGAAGGCAAAGTAAAGATGTTTTTCAGGCAAAACAGAAGCAAAAACAAAAATAAAAACAGAAACAACAAACAAAAACAACACACACACACACACACACAAACACACACACACACACACACACACATAAACCATGACTACACATCAACTACAGACACAAACTAAAATCAATATTAAAGCAGCTTGTTGCACAAAAGAAATGTAGTCTCTGAAAGAAATATGAAAAAACAAGGCTTGCAGAACAACGTCACAACAGAAAGGGTAACTATGAGAACAAACCTTCACAAGCATTAAGTGCACGAAACAATGACAACAACGCCAAAATCCATCTAAAACTTAAAAATATTACCCCACAAAAGGCGAAGAGGAGTTCAGTGTGGTTCAAGTGTCAAAGAAAAGAGCAGGGGCGCCTGGGTAGCTCAGTCAGTTGGGTGTCCGACTTTGGCTCAGGTCACGATCTCACGGTTTGTGAGTTGGAGACCCGCGTCAGACTCTGTGCTGATGACTCAGAGCCTGGAGCCTGCTTCAGATTCTGTGTCTCCCTTTCTGCTCTGCCCCTCACCCGATTGTATTATGTCTCTCTCAAAAAACAAATAAATCTTAAAGAAAAGATAAACGGAGAGAGCAGTGTCAGGGAAGCAGTACAAGTCCTGAATCAGGCAGGGGTCAGTTGAAAATACACCTGCCTCTAGAAATAGATATATTCCAATTACCTAACAGATCAGTGTACAATTAAAAACTCCCTCCTACTTCTAAAGGAAGGCTAGAGACCAAAAGAACACAGAACAGAGGGGACAAAGAAGAAACTAATAATACGGTACGTGTAAACTAACCTATCAGTCATGACACGTGCACAAATGCTGCAAGCAAAAGGTTGACTCTCAAATTCATTAGAAGGAAACTAAGCATACGCTGGTCACAAAGCTACACCTTAAAACATAAGATCACAGACGGCTGGAAGGAAAAGATCCCCAGGCAAACCCTACCGAACAGAAAACTGATGTGGCCACTGGGACCCTCCAAGAAAGTAACCAAAATAGCAAAAAGCTCTACTAGAGACCAAGAGGAACATTTCGCGATGGAAGTTCCATCTACCAAGAGAACAAAACTTCTAAACTCGCATATACCTAATAACGCAATCTCAAAATACAGAAAAATTCACAAACAGAGAAAAGGAAAAAGAGCCACATCCATAAGCACGATGGGAGACTTGACGATACATCTCTCAGTATCTGACAGAACTGACGACAACAGAAAACTCAAGGCAGTGGGACGGGGCTGTCCAATATGCGGTCACGTGCTCTATTGCAAGTACTTGAAACGCGGCTCCTCAAAGTGCGACGTGTGGAAAGTATAAAATGCACACCACATTTTAAAGACAACGTGATAAAAGAGAATTCAAAATCATTCATAATTTTTGCTCACACCGGCTATACACTGAAATGATATTTTGGATGTGGCTCTTAGTTATATTAGGAAACTCATTCTCGCCTATTCCTTACTTGGTTTCAAGTGGTTACTAAAATCTGAATTCTGTCATTAACAAACTTCATCTAACCTATAAATAGAGACTACTGCATTCCCCCAATACACATTATTTTCACGTGCCCGAGGAACCGTTCATGAAAACGAATATATGCCAGGCCATTAGGAAAGTCAGCTCATCTCAAAGGACTGAAATACTGCAGGGCATATTTAGGGATTGCATTAGATTCACAGTTCAATTCCCCCAACAATTCATCACGCCCACAGTGATGGGATGAAGACAGGGAGACTTCCGGTGATGACCAGTCCTGGGCGGCTGAGAGAGCACTGTCACCCCTGCCACCACAGGAGGACAGGGAGAAGCAGGCTGTTGATGAACCAGGAAGCTGACTCTCACCTGACCCTGAATGTGTAGATGCCTTGATCTTGAGAACTTCCCAGTCTCCTCAACTGTAGGAAAGAAGTTTCTGTTCCTTATTAGGCAGCCAGTCAATGTATTTTCTTACAACCACCCCAAAACACTGAGACAGATACCTTCATGGAATTAAGCTAGAAATCCGCACAAAGAGAACGAGAAAATCCCCGAAACATCAAGATGTCTTCTGCTCCTAAACATTGTGATGAATTAAGAAAAAGATGCCACAATGAAAGTTAGGAAATAGTTTCACATAAAAGATAATAAACATTTGGCTTATCAAAACTTGTGAGATCGGTAAAGGTGTGCTTAAAGGGAGACTCATAGCTTTAGAATACATATATCATAGGATAGCTCAGTTGCTTGGTGACCAACTCTTGATTTTGGCTCAGGGTATGATCCCACGGCCACAAGATCAATCCCCATCCTGGCTCCACACTGAGTGAGGAGCCTGCTCGAGATTCTCTCTCTCTCTCTCTCTCTCTCTCTCTCTCTCTCTCTCCCCCTCTCCCTCTCGCTCTCCCTCTCCCTCTCGCTCTCCCTCTCCCTCTCCGTCTGACCCTCTGCCCTGCTCATGCTCTCATTCTAAAATGAATCAACACACTAATAAGCAAATAAATACAATACACATACTGGAAAGGAACAAAGGCTAAAAATCAAATGAAGGATTTAGTTCAAGAACTACAAGATGGGACAGCAAACAATCACCAAGTAGATGGAAAACAAAAGGGCAGAAATCAGTGCTGCAGGAAACAATAGTAAATGACAGAAATCAAAAAAGCCCAAGTTGGTTCTATGAAAAAGAAACAAAGCACAAAGTCCCAATATCAAGAAGTTCTAAAGCCAATATCACACCAGATGCTGCAGATAGGAGGGATATTAGAAACCAGTTGACACTTATTCCTTGGAAACTTTGGGAGGTCAGAGCAAATTCCTAGAAAACAAAATGCCTCATCTAAATAGACACAAGAAGATATGGGAAATCAGAAAAATCCTATTTCCACTTAAGAAAGGAATCTGCAATGAAAACCCTTCTCACAAGGAAAACCCTACACCAGCTGTTGGCCTAGCACTTCTTCCCAAAAGAAAAGAACACACACAAAAACTCTTCTGGGAAAGCACAAGGAGTGCTTCTTCCTACGTTGTTTTAGAAGGCCAGCACGACCTGTAACCCAAACCCAGCAAGGACAGCACAACAGGTGCAAGGGAACACCCACCTCTCTCTTGAATACACATGCAAGGATCCAAAGCACACTATTTACAAATGCAATCCAGTGAAAAGAGAATGCATAGACATCAGGTTTGATTTATTCTAGAAGGGCAAAAGTTGTTTTAAGTTAAACCACAACATTGAAACAAATCACTTGTCCCCAAAGATGCACAAAACACCTTTCAGAAATTTTAGTATTATTATTTCTTTGATGATTGTTAAAAAATCAGAGCAAACTAAAAATAGAGGAGAATTTTCATGTTTTGATACAACTATCTACCAGTAACGCAACGGCAGGTGTCACCTGTAGTGTTGAAATGCTGAACCCTTTGGAGCACCTGAGTGGCTTCTAGTCGGTGAAGCGTCTGACTCTTGATTTCAGGTCAGGCCATGATCTCACAGTTCATGAGGTCAAGCCTCGCATCAGACTCTGTGCTGACAGTGCGGAGTCTGCTTGGGATCCACTCTCTTTCCCATCTCTCACCCCCTTCCCATGCACGCTCTCGAAATCAATAAAGAAAGAAACTTTAAAAAATATTAAGTATACAAAACATTAGGAAACCCTTCTCTCTCATATCTGGAAGGAGACAAGGACACCTACTCTCACCACTTCCATTCAACACAGTACTGGAGGCCCTAGCCAATCCAAGGCAAGAAACATACAAATGGTTATACTATTGGATAGAAACAAAAGAAACTTACCACAAGGCAACACAGAGAATGTAAGGCAGACATACACAAGAATGTGAAAACCTCTGCCATTCACAGATGGATTCCACACACATAGAAAGAACTCATTCAAATCAACAAAAACCAAAACACACAACCTAAACACCAAGTGGCTTCCAAAAGGCAATTATTATACAAAAGAAACACGTAAGTGGCCAAGACACACACAGGGGCGGGTCCCACGAATACACCATACCTCCCAGCACTTGAGCCCCAGCAACCAGTTAACACACGAGAAGAGGCAATACCAGGCATCAGCCAGCCCTGAGCTCCCACATGCTGTTGCTCGAGGGGAACAGACACGTGCCACCCCTCACGCCCTGCTCCTCCAAGGCAACCGAATACGGTGCATGTGGATCTGCAGGCAGTCTCTGCACAAACCAGAGCACCCACAGGAGAAAGAATAAACCGTGCTGTGCTCACACACTGGGCCTTCGACAGCAGGGGAGGACCAGCACAGCCACGCAAGGAAAGCAGGTGCATTGCGCACACACAGAGCTCAAGGGTTGGCTCAACATGAAGTGAAGAACAAGCCAAAGCCATGGCTGGTGAAAGTCAAGACCGTGGTTACCTTTGGAGGACGTTCGGTGGGAGTCAGTAGGAGGTAGGAAGCACGGTAAGGTTCCATTTCTTCATCCAGGTGGTGGTTCCAAGAATGTGTTCACTGAGTGGAAGATATGGAAGATCAGCTGAAAGTAGTGGTCTAGGATGTTCCAAACGTCCACCGCGTGCCACACAAAAATGCAGCTCTGTGCGGGCTGCTAACCCCCAAGAGAAGCAAGGAAGCCCCACCCATCTGAGTGCAGAATCAGGAAAGAGCATCCAGACACCCCAGGAGCTACCGCCACACCCTCCTCGCCTCCAGCTGTTCATCTGGGGGAGTCCACATCACCTTCCTAAACATAATTGGCCACAAGACACTGAATGCAGAAGCAGCTGGAAGAATAAAGATCTTGCACTAAGCCAATGCCAATGCCAATGCCATGCTTCTACACAGCGTTGTTCTGAAAATGTACGTATTTTTTGCATGAAAGGTATGAGTACGTTAATCTGTACTAATTTATTGTCTTTAAGTGAATTCATCACATGTGAGATGCTCGGATTTGGTTTGGTTTCCTTAATGTTTGTTTTAGAGAGAGAAACACACGGCACGTGAGGGGAGGGACACAGGGAGAGGGCCACAGAGAATCTGAGACAAGTCCAGGCTGGCAGCTGGCAGCACACAGCCCCACATGGGGCTCTAAACCATCAAATGTCACATCACCACCTGAGCCAGAGTCGGACCCTTAACACAGAGAGCCACCCGGACGTCCACTTCAATTCTCGGTTTAACCTCACCACAGAAGAGATCAAGAGACACAACCCCCACACACGAAGGCTCTCTGGGGCCCTCAATAATCCCCTGATGTCCAAGTGTCCCGACACCACCGAGTCTGAGAAATACTGACCCAGGGAACAAATGACACTCTCCCCTTCTTCTCCTCAACTTCCCAATTTCTATAGGGTTTCCCCAGCTCACCAGACTCTCTAGGGCCTGGCCCACAGGACACAAGGGCCTAATCGGCCTTTGTTCGTGGCAGCCGCCTCTGGGGACAGAACGTGTGCAACCTGTGCGGGGTCAGGGGACGGACAAGGCGGAAGGTCTCCGACAGCCTCTGCGAGGGCAGGCGGCACACTCCTTACATGACAGCCGCGGCTGAGGCGGGCACCCCGAGAACCTCAAAGAAGCCACTACCTGCAGGGAGAAGGGCCCTTACCGCCTGCCGAGTGGTTAAGCCAGCACTGCCACGGGAGGCGCTCCCACACACACCCCACCGCCACAGAGCGGCCACCATGACTCACGAGAGCCTGCGGGCGTCCACACGGACAGGCCGGCCTTCCGCCCGAGGATGGCCAAATGCTGTCCCCCAAGTGAACAGAACCAGGGCGCCCCGAGCCACCCGGCCTCTCACGGCTGGCACTGTGGCCTCTGCGGGAGTCTGAGCGGCGCTGGGTCCACCAGAACTCACCTGCCTCGATCGGGACGGTCTTCGGAGAAACAGGGGCCCCAGGGCGACATCCTCCTAGGTGGAAGACTTCTAGCAAGGGGGAAGCCTGATGCTCAGAAGAGCACCTCCCTCACCCCCCACAGCGCATGCGGGCTCCTACCGCCTGGAAGAGCCGCCGGCCTCCCGCCCACCTCTCCGCCTGGCAAATGAGCTGTGGCGCCAGCACCAACGGAAACTACTGCGTCAGGGCGGAAAGACTACCGGGTGGGACGCTGCACCCACCCGGACGCACTGGGGTACAACGTCAGAGGCGAACCCAATCTCAGCTGCGGACCTTGGGCGATGGACACACATCAGCACAGGTTTGGGGCTGTGACAAAGGCCTCGCCCTGGTGGGGGGTTCGGATACCTGCTCAGGGGAGAGGCTGTGCCTCAGTAAGGGCAGGTATGTGTGTGAAATCTCTGGAGGATCCTCTCACCTTTGCTAAAACTGCTCTAGAAAAGTAGGCAAGAAGCCAAAACCACCCCCAAAAATATGCATGGGCGGGCCTCCGTGCAATCACGGAGCTTAGCCTGCAGCACAAGCCTGTTACCTTGGAATCACTGTCTTCTTCATCCACTGATAGGATGGCAAGGGAAAACAGTGAACTCCAGAAGCTTTCCCTCTGTTTCTGAAGTAAGAACACAGGCATCTTGCCTTTGGGTTCCCACGGTAGATGACGGAGGCTTCCCTTTGCCGTACCCTTAGGTGTTTCATATCTATCCATATCTTATTCCTGAGACCATCAGCTTGCCAGGGAGTTGTCCTAGTCATTGCATCCTAAGATTTATCTCATTTTCTGGACCACATGCTTCCCTGGGGAATTCCATCAGACATCTAAAGCAGTTAATATCTATGCTTCTCACGCTGTTCCACAGAATAGAAATGGAAGGAAAACTTCCAGACTCATTCTACAAAGACAGCTTTACTTTGATTCCCAAACCAGACAGAGATCCAGAAAAAAAAAGACTACTACAAGACAATATGCCTGATGAATGAGAATCCAAAAATCTCAACAAGATACTGGCAAATCAAACGCACAGCATATGAAAAGAATTTTTCACCATGATCAAGTAGGATTCCTATCTGGGCTATAGGGCTGGTTCAATATTTGCAAATCAACCAATAGGATACATCACATTAAGAAAATCACAGGCAAGAACCACATGATCCTGTCAATACAGGCAGAGAAAGCATTTGAAAAAACATAGCATCCTTTCTTAATAAAAACCCTCAAGAAAGTCAGAATAGAAGGAACATATGAAAACATCTTAAAAGCCGCGTATGTTACAAGCCCACAGCTAATATAATTCTCGTGGGGATAAACTGAAAACTTTCCCCCTGAGATCAGGAACATGACAGGCATGTCCACTGTCACCACTGTTGTTGAACATAGTTTTGCAATTCCCAGAACCAGCAATCAGACAACAAAATGAAATAAATGGCATCACAATGGCAAAGATGAAGTCAAACGTTCACTCTTCACAGACCATATCATACTCTACCTGGAAAACCTGACAGAATCCACCAAAAGTCTCCTCGAACTGATACATCCATTCAGCAAACTCACAGGGTACAAAAGCAATGTACAAAAACCCATCGCATTTTACTATACCAATAACAACGAAACAGAAAGAGAAGTAAAGAAACTGATCACGTTCATAGTTGCACCAGGACCATAAAATACCTATCAATAACCTAAAAATATGAATGAACCAATCCAAAGATATAAAAGTTCTGTATGCTAAAAACTATACAAGGGTTATGAAGGAAATTGAAGAAGACAAAAAGAAATGGAAAAACATTCCAATTTCATGGATTCGAAGAATGAATATTGTTAAAATGTCAATACCACCCAAAGCAATCTACACCTTCAATGCAATCCCCATCAAAATCATGCCACCATTCTTTCCAAAGCTAGAACAAATAATGCTAACATGTGTATGGAACCACAAAAGACCCCGAATATACAAAGTAATATTCAAGAAGAACACCAAAGCAGGAGGCATCACAGTCCCAGAATGTAGCCTCTGCTACAAACCTGTAATCATCAAGACAGTATGGAATGGGCACACAAACAGACACATAGGCCAATGGAACAGAATAGAGAAGCCAGATTCAGACCCACAAATGTATGGCCCACTAATCTTCCACCAAGCACGAAAGAGTATCCAATGGAAAAAAACCAGACTCTTTAACCACTGGTGCTGGGAGAACTGGACAGCAACATGCTGAAGAATGAAACTAGATCACTTTCTTACAGCATACACAAAAATGAACTCAAAATGGATAAAGGACCTGAATGTGAGACACGAAACCTTTAAAACCCGAGAGGAGAAAGCAGGACAAAACCTCTCCGACCTCAGCTGTGGCAATTTCTTACATGACACGTCTCCAACGGAAAGGGAATTAAAAGCAAAAATGAACTGTAGGGACCTCATCAGGATAAAAACCTTCTGCACTGCAAAGGAAACAAGCAACAAAACAAAAAGACAACAGATGAAATGGGAAAAGATATTTGCAAATGACGTATCAGACACAGGGCTAGTATCCAAACACCTATAAAGAACTCACCAAACTCCACACCTGAAAACAAATAATCGGGTGATGAAATGGGCACAAGACATGAATAGGTACTTTTCGAAAGAAGACATCCAGATGGCCAACAGACATGTGACAAGATACTCAGCGTCACTCCTCATCAGAGAAATACAAATCAAAACCACACTGAGATTCCACTTCACATCGGTCAGAGTGGTGGAAATGAACAAATCAGGACACTATAGATGCTGAAGAGGATGGGGAGAAACAGGAACCCTCATGCATTGTTGGTGGGAAGAAAAACTGGTGCAGCCACTCTGGAAACACTGTGGAGGTTCCTCACCACATTAAAAATAGATCTACCCTATGACGCAACCATAGCACTGCTAGAATTCAGGGGATTCAGGAGTGCCGATGCACAGGGGACTCGTACCCCAATGTTTATAGCAGCGTTGTCAACAATAGCCACATGATGGAAAGAGCCTAAATGCCCGTCAATGGACAAATGGGTAAAGAAGATGAGGTTTCTATATACAATGGAATACTACTTGGCAATGAGAAAAGATGAAATCTGGCCATTTGTGGCAACGTGGAAGGAACTGCAGGGTGTTCTGCCAAGTGAAATAAGTCAGGCAGAGAAAGACAGATACCATATGTTTTCATTCATATGTGGATCCTGAGAAACTTCACAGGAGACCAGAGGGGAGGGGAAAGGGGGAAACGAGTTGCAGAGAGGGAAGGAGGCATACCCTAAGGGACTCTTAAATACTGAGAACAAACTGAGGGTTGATGGGGGGGGTGGGGGAGAAGGGAAAGTGGGTGATGGCCATTGAGGAGGGCACCTGTGGGGATGAGCACTGGGTGTTGAATGGAAACCAATTTGACAATAAATTATATTGAATACAAGAAAAAAGAAAAGATGCTCAAAGTCACTCCACATCAGGGGACTACAAAGCAAAACCACACTGACATGCCACCTCACACGGATCAGAGTGTAGCTATGGGTGGGCAGTCAGCACTGCTGCTTTGCTGGGACACAGTGTGTCCTCCAAAAGCGACAAGGGGTGGGGGGTCTCGCGCTTTGGGAAATATGGACAATCAGGAGCAGCGAAGCTGCAACGTAGCCCAGGGTGTCCCGAAGCTGGCCCAAACGTGGCCCATCAATGGCATCGGGGCTCTTACAGGCTCCCGAGCCCCTGTCGGTGGCCGAGGAGGGGGGTGGGGGAGGGGCTTGGAAAGAGCACAGACTTGGGTTATGACTGCACGGAGGCCCGCCCATGCATATTTTTGGGGGTGGTTTTGGCTTCTTGGCTCCTTTTCTAGAGCAGTTTTAGCAAAGGTGAGAGGATCCTCCAGAGATTTCACACACATACCTGCCCTTACTGAGGCACAGCCTCTCCCCTGAGCAGGTATCAGAAACCCCCACCAGGGCGAGGCCTTTGTCACAGCCCCAAACCTGTGCTGATGTGTGTCCATCGCCCAAGGTCCGCAGCTGAGATCGGGTTCGCCTCTGACGTTGTACCCCAGTGCGTCTGGGCGGGTGTGTGTTGAGGAGTCTCTGCCGGTGCAGCGTCCCACACGGTAGTCTTTCCGCCCTGACGCAGTAGTTTCCGTTGATGCTGGTGCCACAGCGCATTTGCCAGGCGGAGAGGTGGGCGGGAGGCCGGCGGCTCTTGCAGGCGGTAGGAGCCCGCATGCGCTGTGGGGGGTGAGGGAGGTGCTCTTCTGAGCATCAGGCTTCTCACTTGGTAGAAGTCTTCCACCTAGGAGGATGTCGCCCTGGGGCCCCTGTTTCTCCGAAGACCGTCCCGATCGAGGCAGGTGAGTTCTGGTGGACCCAGCGCCGCTCGGACTCCCGCAGAGGCCACAGTGCCAGCCGTGAGAGGCCGGGTGGCTTGGGGCGCTCTGGTTCTGTTCACTTGGAGGACAGCATTTGGCCACCCTCGGGCAGAAGGCGGGCCTGTCCTTGTGGACGCCCGCAGGCTCTCGTGAGTCATGGTGGCCGCTCTGTGGCGGTGGGGTGTGTGTGGGAGCGCCTCCCGTGGCAGTGCTGGCTTAACCGCTCAGCAGGCGGTAAGGGCCATTCTCCCTGCAGGTAGTGGCTTCTTTGAGGTTCTCGGGGTGCCCGCCTCAGCCGCGGCTGTCGTGTAAGGAGTGTGCCGCCCGCCCTCGCAGAGGCTGTCAGAGACCTTACCGCCTTGTCCGTCCCCTGACCCCCCACAGATTGCACACGTTCTGTCCCCAGAGGCGGCTGCCACGCACAAAGGCCGCCTTAGGCCCTTGCGTCCTGTGGGCCAGGCCCTAGAGTCTGGTGAGCTGGGGAAACCCTATAGAAATTGGGAAGTTGACGAGAAGAAGGGGAGAGTGCCCTTTGATCCCTGGGTCAGTGTTTTTCAGACTTGGTGGTGTCGGGACACTTGGACATCAGGGGATTATTGAGGGCCCCAGAGAGCCTTTGAGTGTGGGGGTTGTGTCTCTTGATCTCTACTGTGGTGAGGTTAAACCGAGAATTGACGCGGGCGTCTGGGTGGCTCTCTGTGTTAAGGGTCCGACTCTGGCTCAGGTGGTGATATCACAGTTGATAGTTTAGAGCCCCATGTGGGGCTGTGTGCTGCCAGCTGCCAGCCTGGACTTGTCTCAGATTCTCTGTGGCCCTCTCCCTCTGCCCCTCCCCTCATGTGCCCTGTGTCTCTCTGTCAAAAACAAACATTAAGAAAACCAAACCAAATCCGAGCATGTCAGATGTGATGAATTCACTTAAAGACAATAAATTAGTACAGATTAACGTACTCATACCTTTCATGCAAAAAATACATACATTTTCAGAACAACGCTGTGTAGAAGCATGGCATTGGCATTGGCATTGGCTTAGTGCAAGATCTTTATTCTTCCAGCTGCTTCTGCATTCAGTGTCTTGTGGCCAATTATGTTTAGGAAGGTGATGTGGACTCCCCCAGATGAACAGCTGGAGGCGAGGAGGGTGTGGCGGTAGCTCCTGGGGTGTCTGGATGCTCTTTCCTGATTCTGCACTCAGATGGGTGGGGCTTCCTTGCTTCTCTTGGGGGTTAGCAGCCCGCACAGAGCTGCATTTTTGTGTGGCACGCAGTGGACGTTTGGAACATCCTAGGCCACTACTTTCAGCTGATCTTCCATATCTTCCACTCAGCGAACACATTCTTGGAACCACCACCTGGATGAAGAAATGGAACCTTACCGTGCTTCCTACCTCCTACTGACTCCCACCGAACGTCCTCCAAAGGTAACCACGGTCTTGACTTTCACCAGCCATGGCTTTGGCTTGTTCTTCGCTTCATGTTGAGCCAACCCTTGAGCTCTGTGTGTGCGCAATGCACCTGCTTTCCTTGCGTGGCTGTGCTGGTCCTCCCCTGCTGTCGAAGGCCCAGTGTGTGAGCACAGCACGGTTTATTCTTTCTCCTGTGGGTGCTCCGGTTTGTGCAGAGGCTGCCTGCAGATTCACATGCATCGTATTGGGTTGCCTTGGAGGAGCAGGGCGTGAGTGATGGCACATATCTGTTCCCCACGAGCAACAGCGTATGGGAGCTCAAGGCTGGCTGATGCCTGGTATTGCTTCTACTCGCGTGTTAGCTGGTTGCTGGGGCTCAAGTGCTGGGAGGTATGGTGTATTCGTGGGACCCGCCCCTGTGTGTGTCTTGGCCACTTACGTGTTTCTTTTGTATAATAATTGCCTTTTGGAAGCCACTTTGTGATTAGGTTGTGTGTTTTGGTTTTTGTTGATTTGAATGAGTTCTTTCTATGTGTGTGGAATCCATCTGTGAATGGCAGAGGTTTTCACATTCTTGTGTATGTCTGCCTTACATTCTCTGTGTTGCCTTGTGGTAAGTTTCTTTTGTTTCTATCCAATAGTATAACCATTTGTATGTTTCTTGCCTTGGATTGGCTAGGGCCTCCAGTACTGTGTTGAATGGAAGTGGTGAGAGTAGGTGTCCTTGTCTCCTTCCAGATACGAGAGAGAAGGTTTTCCTAATGTTTTGTATACTTAATATTTTTTAAAGTTTCTTTCTTTCTTTCTTGATTTAGAGAGCATGCATGGGAAGGGGAGTGAGAGGGGGGAAAGCGAGTGGATCCCAAGCAGACTCCGCACTGTCAGCACAGAGTCTGATGCGAGGCTTGAACTCATGAACCATGAGATTATGGCCTGAGCTGAAATCAAGAGTCAGACGCTTCACCGACTAGAAGCCACTCAGGTGCCCCAAAGAGTTCAGTATTTTATCACTATATATGACACTTTCCGTGGCATTACTGGTAGATAGTTGTATCAAAACATGAAAATTCTCCTCTGTTTTTAGTTTGCTCTGATTTTTTAACAATCATCAAAGAAATAATAATACTAAATTTTCTGAAATGTGTTTTGTGCATCTTTGGGGACAAGTGATTTGTTTCAATGTTGTGGTAACTTAAAACAACTTTTGCCCATCTAGAATAAATCAAACCTGATGTCTATGCATTCTCTCTTCACTGGATTCCATTTGTAAATAGTGTGCTTTGGATCCTTGCATGTGTATTCAAGAGAGAGGTGGGTGTTCCCTTGCACCCTGTTGTGCTGTCCTTGCTGGGGTTTGGGTTACAGGTCGTGCTGGCCTCCTAAAACAACGTAGGAAGAAGCACTCCTTGTGCTTTCCCAGAAGAGTTTTTGTGTGTGTTCTTTTCTTTTGGGAAGAAGTGCTAGGCCAACAGCTGGTGTAGGGTTTTCCTTGTGAGAAGGGTTTTCATTGCAGATTCCTTTCTTAAGTGGAAATAGGATTTTTCTGATTTCCCATATCTTCTTGGGTCTATTTATTTATTTTTTTTCAACGTTTATTTATTTGTGGGACAGAGAGAGACAGAGCACGAACAGGGGAGCAGCAGAGAGAGAGGGAAACACAGAATCAGAAACAGGCTCCAGGCTCTGAGCCATCAGCCCAGAGCCTGACGCGGGGCTCGAACCCACGGACCGTGAGATCGTGACCTGGCTGAAGTCGGACGCTTAACCGACTGTGCCACCCAGGTGCACCTTCTTGTGTCTATTTAGATGAGGCATTTTGTTTTCTAGGAATTTGCTCTGACCTCCCAAACTTTCCAAGGAGTAAGTGTCAACTGGTTTCTAATAGCCCTCCTATCTGCAGCATCTGGTGTGATATTGGCTTTAGAACTTCTTGATATTGGGACTTTGTGCTTTGTTTCTTTTTCATAGAACCAACTTGGGCTCTTTTGATTTCTGTCATTTACTATTTGTTTCCTGCAGCACTGATTTCTGCCCTTTTGTTTTCCATCTACTTGGTGATTGTTTGCTGTCCCATCTTGTAGTTCTTGAACTAAATCCTTCATTTGATTTTTAGCCTTTGTTCCTTTCCAGTATGTGTATTGTATTTATTTGCTTATTAGTGTGTTGATTCATTTTAGAATGAGAGCATGAGCAGGGCAGAGGGTCAGACGGAGAGGGAGAGGGAGAGCGAGAGGGAGAGGGAGAGCGAGAGGGAGAAGGGGAGAGAGAGAGAGAGAGAGAGAGAGAGAGGGAGAGAGAGAGAGAGAGAGAATCTCGAGCAGGCTCCTCACTCAGTGTGGAGCCAGGATGGGGATTGATCTTGTGGCCGTGGGATCATACCCTGAGCCAAAATCAAGAGTTGGTCACCAAGCAACTGAGCTATCCTATGATATATGTATTCTAAAGCTATGAGTCTCCCTTTAAGCACACCTTTACCGATCTCACAAGTTTTGATAAGCCAAATGTTTATTATCTTTTATGTGAAACTATTTCCTAACTTTCATTGTGGCATCTTTTTCTTAATTCATCACAATGTTTAGGAGCAGAAGACATCTTGATGTTTCGGGGATTTTCTCGTTCTCTTTGTGCGGATTTCTAGCTTAATTCCATGAAGGTATCTGTCTCAGTGTTTTGGGGTGGTTGTAAGAAAATACATTGACTGGCTGCCTAATAAGGAACAGAAACTTCTTTCCTACAGTTGAGGAGACTGGGAAGTTCTCAAGATCAAGGCATCTACACATTCAGGGTCAGGTGAGAGTCAGCTTCCTGGTTCATCAACAGCCTGCTTCTCCCTGTCCTCCTGTGGTGGCAGGGGTGACAGTGCTCTCTCAGCCGCCCAGGACTGGTCATCACCGGAAGTCTCCCTGTCTTCATCCCATCACTGTGGGCGTGATGAATTGTTGGGGGAATTGAACTGTGAATCTAATGCAATCCCTAAATATGCCCTGCAGTATTTCAGTCCTTTGAGATGAGCTGACTTTCCTAATGGCCTGGCATATATTCGTTTTCATGAACGGTTCCTCGGGCACGTGAAAATAATGTGTATTGGGGGAATGCAGTAGTCTCTATTTATAGGTTAGATGAAGTTTGTTAATGACAGAATTCAGATTTTAGTAACCACTTGAAACCAAGTAAGGAATAGGCGAGAATGAGTTTCCTAATATAACTAAGAGCCACATCCAAAATATCATTTCAGTGTATAGCCGGTGTGAGCAAAAATTATGAATGATTTTGAATTCTCTTTTATCACGTTGTCTTTAAAATGTGGTGTGCATTTTATACTTTCCACACGTCGCACTTTGAGGAGCCGCGTTTCAAGTACTTGCAATAGAGCACGTGACCGCATATTGGACAGCCCCGTCCCACTGCCTTGAGTTTTCTGTTGTCGTCAGTTCTGTCAGATACTGAGAGATGTATCGTCAAGTCTCCCATCGTGCTTATGGATGTGGCTCTTTTTCCTTTTCTCTGTTTGTGAATTTTTCTGTATTTTGAGATTGCGTTATTAGGTATATGCGAGTTTAGAAGTTTTGTTCTCTTGGTAGATGGAACTTCCATCGCGAAATGTTCCTCTTGGTCTCTAGTAGAGCTTTTTGCTATTTTGGTTACTTTCTTGGAGGGTCCCAGTGGCCACATCAGTTTTCTGTTCGGTAGGGTTTGCCTGGGGATCTTTTCCTTCCACCCGTCTGTGATCTTATGTTTTAAGGTGTAGCTTTGTGACCAGCGTATGCTTAGTTTCCTTCTAATGAATTTGAGAGTCAACCTTTTGCTTGCAGCATCTGTGCACGTGTCATGACTGATAGGTTAGTTTACACGTACCGTATTATTAGTTTCTTCTTTGTCCCCTCTGTTCTGTGTTCTTTTGGTCTCTAGCCTTCCTTTAGAAGTAGGAGGGAGTTTTTAATTGTACACTGATCTGTTAGGTAATTGGAATATATCTATTTCTAGAGGCAGGTGCATTTTCAACTGACCCCTGCCTGATTCAGGACTTGTACTGCTTCCCTGACACTGCTCTCTCCGTTTATCTTTTCTTTAAGATTTATTTGTTTTTTGAGAGAGACATAATACAATCGGGTGAGGGGCAGAGCAGAAAGGGAGACACAGAATCTGAAGCAGGCTCCAGGCTCTGAGTCATCAGCACAGAGTCTGACGCGGGTCTCCAACTCACAAACCGTGAGATCGTGACCTGAGCCAAAGTCGGACACCCAACTGACTGAGCTACCCAGGCGCCCCTGCTCTTTTCTTTGACACTTGAACCACACTGAACTCCTCTTCGCCTTTTGTGGGGTAATATTTTTAAGTTTTAGATGGATTTTGGCGTTGTTGTCATTGTTTCGTGCACTTAATGCTTGTGAAGGTTTGTTCTCATAGTTACCCTTTCTGTTGTGACGTTGTTCTGCAAGCCTTGTTTTTTCATATTTCTTTCAGAGACTACATTTCTTTTGTGCAACAAGCTGCTTTAATATTGATTTTAGTTTGTGTCTGTAGTTGATGTGTAGTCATGGTTTATGTGTGTGTGTGTGTGTGTGTGTGTTTGTGTGTGTGTGTGTGTGTTGTTTTTGTTTGTTGTTTCTGTTTTTATTTTTGTTTTTGCTTCTGATTTGCCTGAAAAACATCTTTACTTTGCCTTCACTGTGAAGAATGTTTCTGTTAGGTAAAGACTTCCAGGTTGGTGGCTATTTTAGTTCACCTTTCATACATGCCAATCCATCATCTGGCTTCATTTGCTCTTCTTGAAGAGTCAGCTGGTAGTGTTGTTGTTGTCCCATGGAAGGCGGTATCTTTGTCCTCTCATGACTGTTAACATCTTTTTGCCTCGGGTGTTCTTTGTGGAGTCACTCTCATGGTTCTTTTATCAGTTTTGATTCTTATCTTTGTAGCGAAGTGGTACTACCCATTCTGTGTTTCCTCTACTTTGTGGGTTCCTATTGGACCTTTGTACCATATCTTCTGTGTCTTTTGGGCTTCTGTATTTTCTGGACGTTTTCTCTGTGTATGGTCTAGATATATTTTTACCTAACTATCTTTCAGTTCACTGAGTCTATTCACCTGTGTCTAGTCTGATGTGAAACCCACAGACTGAGTTCTTAATGCCATTAACAAGATTTTTTAGTCTTTTAATTATGTTAGAGAGCTAGACAGACTGGGAGCAAGGGAAGAACAGAGAGAGAGGGAGACACAGATGCCGAAGCAGGCTCTAGGCTCTGCACTGTCAGCACAGAGCCCAACGCGGGGCTCAAACTCCCGAATCACGAGATCATGACCTGAGCTGAAGTCAGATGCTTAACCAACTGAGCCACTCAGGCACCTGGAGATCTTAATTTTAGCTCCGATAATTTGCAGTTTGAGAATCTGTTTTGAGTCTCTGAAAATTTCCCATTTGTCAAGAATGGTTTTTGGACAGTTGACTTTTGCATCCAATAACTCCAGTCTATGTGTCTCCTCTTGGTCTGTTTCTCTTCTTTCTTCTTTGGGTCGATATGATGTAAAACCTGTTTTTTTTTTTATGTTTATCTATTTATCTTGAGGGAGAAAGAAAGTGAGAGCAGGGGTGGGGGTAGAGGACGGGGGAGAGAGAGACACTGTTGAGGAGAGGCTGTTTTCTGTCAGTAGAGAGCCCAACACAGGGCTCAAACTAACAAACGTGAGCCGAAACCAAGTGTCGGTCACTTAAACGAGTAGACTGAGCTATCCAGGTGCCTCTCTTTTTTTTGTTTGCTTGTTTGTTTCTTTCCTTTTCTTATTAAAAGAATTTTTTTTAAGATTATTTACTTCTGAGAGAGAGAGAGAGGTAGAGACAAAACTTGAAGAGGGGAGGGGGAGACAAAGTGGGAGACACAGAATCCAAAGCAGGCTCCAGGCTCTTCACTGTCACCACAGAGCCTGACGCGGGACTCAAACCATAAAGCGTCAGATCATGACATGAACCAAAGTGGGATGCTTCCCCGACTGAGCTACCCAGGCATTCCTTTCATTTCCTTGCCTTGCTTTGCCTTGCCTTGCCTAGCCTTGCCTTTCCCTTCCTTTCCTTTCCTTTCCTTTCCTTTCCTTTCCTTGCCTTGCCTTGCCTTGCCTTGCCTTTCCTTTCCCTTCCTTTCCTTTCCTTTTCATTTTCTTTTCTTTTCTTTTCTTTTCTTTTCTTTTCTTTTCTTTCTTCTTCTTTTTTTCTTTTCTTTTCTTTTCTGTCTTTTTTTTGTCTTGTCTTATCTTGTCTTTTCATTTCTTCTTTGTTTTTATTTTTGTGCTGGACTGTATGGAGAAGCATAGAGGCTCTTCGTGTGCTTGTATTCCTTCAGCATTTCATCCCATACACCCCGAGTGTGGCGGTTATTGGGCCCACTCAGGCGTGAGTGAGTTGAGACTGGGGCTCAGTCTTTGTAAGGTGCAGTGTGAGCTGGGCTCACGCTGTCCCCCACCCCCGTGTAGACCTCCAGGGTCCCCATTTGGAGGCCTGTAGTATTTCCGAGGACCCGTCCTTGATGCTAGGTCCCAAAGCCCAGTTATTTTCTCCACAGCACAATGAGATGATGGAAGGGTCAGCTTCTCAGGCAGTGCTTGCCGAGTGCCGGGCTCATTTTCTGTGCCTCCCTGTGCTGTCCACAGCTCGGTTAGCTGCGACTTTGTGCTTGCCTTTCTGTTAGGTTTCCTTTGCAGCTCGTTGGTATCTTGCCTCCAGTCCCTGAGGAAATTCAGAATCCTCACATGTCTTGAGGGAGAGAGAGGACTCTGAACATTAGAGTTGGCTCAGCGGGCTTCCCTCTTGTTGGGGCCTCAGTCCTTCCAGTTGTGACTGCCTCGGGGTCTCCTTGATGCCTTCAAACATGCTTCAAATTGAACTCATCTTTCCTAGTTCACGATGTGGTGATTAACAGGCTACTCACATGTATAAGAGCAAGCCAGGGAAGACTGAGAAGTCCTAGCAAACATTTTGGTCATCAGCATTTGTTACAGGAGAAAACAAAACCCAGTAGTCCTTGCCTAGTACCCGTCGTTCTTCTAAACTGGCCATCCAGTTTGCCCACGCTCAGCCAGCGTCCATGGGGTGGTGATGGTGTCAGCCTCCCAGCTCCCTATCCCCACTGCCATGGCCGCCCTCCTCCCCTGTCAGGTGCCTGCCCAGGGCAAGCTTTGTGATGATGGGCTGGCTATGGCAGGGCAACTAGATGAAGTGGATCGCTTAAGTGGCAGTTATTTTGGGAGTGTTTGATCAGTGTCGTTTGTTTCCTAATTTTCATAATGTTTATTTACTATTTAGAGAGACAGAGAGTGTGGCCAGGGGAGGGGCAGACAGAGGGAGACCCAGAATCTGAAGCAGGCTGGGGGCGGGATGCCCCTCAAGCGTACAGGGTAGCCCCCACAAAAAGGGCTTCTGTGTTGGTGCACCCGAATCATCTGCAGAGACACAACCACCCACCCTTGTTGAGCCCTTTTGTGACTCTGCACCATTGTGGTCGCCAGGCTCTGGCTGCTGTGCTCCTCGGAGACGGGGGTGGAGGCACAGCTGAGAAGAGTGTATCTGGACGAGTGAAGGGGTTAGGAGGAAATGTCGCTTACTTGTGCACCGTGGTTCCGGAAAGGCCTTTTCCGGAGAGGTCGCTCGGGGGCTGAGGCTGACCGAGCACTCTCCCAGCAGTCTGACTCCGAGGCCAAAGGCCGGGGTCAAGGAGGAGCTTGGCTTTGTTGTGAGCGATGGAAGGGGAAGCGGAGCCAGGTGAGGCACCAGGCAGCTGGTGTTGGGACAGAACCTACCCCGTAAGGAGTTGGGTTTTCAGATAAGGGCCTGGGGTCGTTGTGTCCTCAGGGGGAAGGACTGGCATGATGTTGTCGAATTTTTTATGTTTATTTATTTTTTTTCAGGATATGAAATTTATTGTCAAATTGGTTTCCATACAACACCCAGTGCTCATCCCAAAAGGTGCCCTCCTCAATACCCATCACCCACCCTCCCCTCCCTCCCACCCCCCATCAACCCCGTTTGTTCTCAGTTTTTAAGAGTCTCTTATGCTTTGGCTCTCTCCCACTCTAACCTCCTTTGTTTTCTTCCTGTCCCCCATGGGTTTCTGTTAAGTTTCTCAGGATCCACCTAAGAGTGAAACCATATGGTATCTGTCTTTCTCTGTATGGCTTATTTCACTTAGCATCACGCTCTCCCGTTCCATCCGTGTTGCTACAAAGGGCCATATTGCAGTCTTTCTCATTGCCACGTAGTACTCCATTGTGTATATAAACCACAATTTCTTTATCCATTCATCAGTTGATGGACATGTAGGCTCTTTCCATCATTTGGCTATTGTTGAGAGTGCTGCTATAAACATTGGGGTACAAGTGCCCCTATGCATCAGTACTCCTGTATCCCTTGGGTAAATTCCTAGCAGTGCTATTGCTGGGTCATAGGGTAGGTGTATTTTTAATTTTCTGAGGAACCTCCACACTGTTTTCCAGAGTGGCTGCACCAATTTGCATTCCCACCAACAGTGCAAGAGAGTTCCCGTTTCTCCACATCCTCTCCAGCATCTATAGTCTCTTGATTTGTTCATTTTGGCCACTCTGACTGGCGTGAGGTGATATCTGAGTGTGGTTTTGATTTGTATTTCCCTGATGAGGAGCGACGTTGAGCATCTTTACATGTGCCTGTTGGCCATCCGGATGTCTTCTTTAGAGAAGTGTCTATTCATGTTTTCTGCCCGTTTGTTCACTGGGTTATTTGTTTTTTGGGTGTGGAGTTTGGTGAGCGCTTTATAGATTTTGGATACTAGCCCTTTGTCCGATATGTCATTTGCAAATATCTTTTCCCATTCTGTTGGTTGCCTTTTAGTTTTGTTGGTTGTTTCCTTTGCTGTGCAGAAGCTTTTTATCTTCATAAGGTCCCAGTAATTCATTTTTGCTTTTAATTCCCCTGCCTTTGGGGATGTGTCGAGTAAGAGATAGCTACGGCTGAGGTCAGAGAGGTCTTTTCCTGCTTTCCTCTCTAGGGTTTTGATGGTTTCCTGTCTCACATTCAGGTCCTTTATCCATTTTGGGTTTATTTTTGTGAATGGTGTGAGAAAGTGGTCTAGTTTTAACCTTCTGCATGTTGCTGTCCAGTTCTCCCAGCACCATTTGTTAACGAGACTGTCTTTTTTCCATTGGATGTTCTTCCCTGCTTTGTCAAAGATGAGTTGGCCATACGTTTGTGGGGCTAGTTCTGGGGTTTCTATTCTATTCCATTGGTCTGTGTGTCTGTGTTTGTGCCAATACCATGCTGTCTTCATGATGACAGCTTTGTAGTTGAGGCTAAAGTCTGGGATTGTGATGCCTCCTGCTTTGGTCTTCTTCTTCAAAATTACTTTGGCCATTCGGGGCCTTTTGTGGTTCCATATGAATTTTAGGATTGCTTGTTCTAGTTTCGAGAGGAATGCTGGTGCAATTTTGATTGGGATTGCATTGAATGTGTAGATAGCTTTGGGCAGTATTGACATTTTGACAATATTTATTCTTCCAATCCATGCGCACGGAATGTCTTTCCATTTCTTCATATCTCCTTCAATTACCTTCATAAGCTTTCTATACTTTTCAGCATACAGATCTTTTACATCTTTGGTTAGAGTTATTCCTAGGTATTTTATGCTTCTTGGTGCAATTGTGAATGAGATCAGTTTCTTTATTTGTCTTTCTGTTGCTTCATTGGTAGTGTATAAGAATGCAACTGATTTCTGTACTTTGATTTTGTATCCTGCAACTTTGCTGAATTCATGTATCAGGCCTAGCAGACTTTTGGGGGAGTCTATCAGATTTTCCATGTGTAGTATCACGTCATCTGCAAAAAGGGAAAGCTTGACTTCATCTTTGCCAATTTGGATGCCTTTGATTTCCTTTTGTTGTCTGGTTGCTGATGCTAGAACTTCCAACACTATGTTAAACAACAGCGGTGAGAGTGGGCATCCCCGTCGCGTTCCTGATCTCAGGGAAAAAGCTCTCAGTTTTTCCCCATTGAGGATGATGTTAGCCGTGGGCTTTTCATAAATGGCTTTTATGATGTTTAAGTATGTCCCTTCTATCCCGACTTTCTCAAGGGTTTTTATTAAGAAAGGGTGCTGAATTTTGTCAAAGCCCTTTTCTGCATCGATTGACAGGCTCATATGGTTCTTATCTTTTCTTTTCTTACTGTGATGTATCACGTTGATTGATTTGCGAATGTGGAACCAGCCCTGCATCCCAGGAATGAATCCCGCTTGATCATGGTGGGTTATTCTTTTTATATGCGGTTGAATTCGATTTGCTCGTATCGTATTGAGAATTTTTGCGTCTATATTCATCAGGGATATTGGCCTGTAGTTCTCTTTTTTTACTGGGTCTCTGTCTGGTTTAGGAATCAAAGTAATACTGGCTTCATAGAATGAGTCTGGAAGTTTTCCTTCCCTTTCTATTTCTTGGAATAGCTTCAGAAGGATAGGTATTATCTCTGCTTTAAACGTCTGGTAGAACTCCCGTGGGAAGCCATCTGGTCCTGGACTCTTATTTGTTGGGAGATTTTTGATAACCGATTCAATTTCTTCGCTGGTGATGGGTCTGTTCAAGCTTTCTCTTTCCTCCTGATTGAGTTTTGGAAGAGTGTGCGTGTTTAGGAATTTGTCCATTTCTTCCAGGTTGTCCAATTGGTTGGCATATAATTTTTCATAGTATTCCCTGAGAATTGTTTGTATGTCTGAGGGATTGGTTGTAATAATTCCATTTTCATTCATGATTTTATCTATTTGGGTCATCTCCCTTTTCTTTTTGAGAAGCCTGGCTAGAGGTTTGTCAATTTTGTTTATCTTTTCAAAACACCAACTCTTGGTTTCATTGATCTGCTCTACAGTTTTTTTTAGTTTCTATATTGTTTATTTCTGCTCTGATCTTTCTTATTTCTCCTCTTCTGCTGGGTTTAGGCTGCCTTTGCTGTTCTGCTTCTATTTCCTTTAGGTGTGCTGTTAGATTTTGTATTTGGGATTGCTCTTGTTTCTGGAGATAGGCCTGGATTGCAATGTATTTTCCTCTCAGGACTGCCTTCGCTGCATCCCAAAGCGTTTGGATTGTTGTATTTTCATTTTCGTTGGTTTCCATATATTTTTAAATTTCTTCTCTAATTGCCTGGTTGACCCACTCATTCTTTAGTAGGGTGTTCTTTAACCTCCATGCTTTGGGAGGTTTTCCAGACTTTTTCCTGTGGTTCATTTCAAGCTTCATAGCCTTGTGGTCTGAAAGTATGCATGGTACAATTTCAATTCTTGTATACTTATGAAGGGCTGTTTTGTGACCCAGTATATGACCTATCTTGGAGAAAGTTCCATGTGCACTCGAGAAGAAAGTATATTCTGTTGCTTTGGGATGCAGAGTTCTAAATATATGTGTCAAGTCCATCTGATCCAATGTATCCTTCAGGGCCCTTGTTTCTTTATTGACCGTGTGTCTAGATGATCTATCCATTTCTGTAAGTGGAGTGTTAAAGTCCCCTGCAATGACCACATTCTTATCAATAAGGGTGCTCATGTTTATGAGGAATTGTTTTCTATGTTTGGGGGCTCCTGTATTCGGCGCATAGACATTTATAATTGTTAGCTCTTCCTGATGGATAGGCCCTGTAATTATTATGAAATGCCCTTCTTCATCTCTTGTTACAGCCTTTGATTGAAAGTCTAGTCTGTCTGATATAAGTATGGCTACTCCAGCTTTCTTTTGGCTTCCAGTAGCATGATAAATAGTTCTCCATCCCCTCACTCTCAATCTAAAGGTGTCCTCAGGGCTAAAATGAGTCTCTTGTAGACAGCAAATAGATGGGTCTTGTTTTTTTATCCATTCTGATACCCTATGTCTTTTGGTTAGCGCATTTGGTCCATTTACATTCCGTGTTATTATAGAAAGATACGGGTTTAGAGTCCTTATGATGTCTGTATGTGTACAGTGTAGCCCCCACAAAAAGGGCTTCTGTGTTGGTGCACCCGAATCATCTGCAGAGACACAACCACCCACCCTTGTTGAGCCCTTTTGTGACTCTGCACCATTGTGGTCGCCAGGCTCTGGCTGCTGTGCTCCTCGGAGACGGGGGTGGAGGCACAGCTGAGAAGAGTGTATCTGGACGAGTGAAGGGGTTAGGAGGAAATGTCGCTTACTTGCGCACTGTGGTTCCGGAAAGGCCTTTTCCGGAGACGTCGCTCGGGAACTGAGGCTGACCGAGCACTCTCCCAGCAGTCTGACTCCGAGGCCAAAGGCCGGGGTCAAGGAGGAGCTTGGCTTTGTTGTGAGCGATGGAAGGGGAAGCGGAGCCAGGTGAGGCACCAGGCAGCTGGTGTTGGGACAGAACCTACCCCGTAAGGAGTGGGGTTTTCAGATAAGGGCCTGGGGTCGTTGTGTCCTCAGGGGGAAGGACTGGCATGATGTTGTTGAATTTTTTGAAAGCTGGTGCTGGTTCTGTGTGGATAGTGGGTTGGGGGAGGAGACAAGAATGGATGCAGTGTAGACGTCATTGGGTAGAGTGGCTCCTTCTAATGTGTGGGTTGAGCTCTAAGATTCGTGCTTTAGGCAACAGGTACAAGCCCCTCACATCACCCATCTCATAAAGCACAGGACAGTGTGCGTCTTTATATCCTATACAGAACTACGTAATGTTTAAAAGCAGCTTGTGTAATATTTACGTGTGTGGGTACAAGGCGTACACTAAAGTATTCACCTGTTCTGGAGCGCGTGGCAGGCACGGTACTAGGTGCTGACCACTATGTGCTGCAGTTACCTCGCCCAGAGACGTATGCGGTTTTACGGAGAGTAATAGAACGGCATGGGAGTGTGTGGTTCGGTGGAATGGGGGAACGTGTGCACAGTGCGGCTGCAGGGTGGCCGTTTTGTCCCATGGGTTGGCGTGGGTCAGACTCGGGGAGGCGGTTTTCCTTGGGAGGTTCGGCTGCCCTGTGTTCTCCTTCATGCACCCCACTCTGTCTCCCGGACGTCTTTCCAAGCACCTCGTAGTGAAGGTCCATCTGGGCGGACTGTGGGCTCTTTGAGTTCCACACGGGCCACCACCCTCCTCCCCACACCTGTGCCTCCTCCTGGGAACAGAGCAGCTTGCTCCCTGGTCCGGTGGTCAGAAGCCAGGGAGATGGCTTTGCCTCTTTCCTGCTCTTCCCTCTCCCTGCTGGTCCGTGGGTCCTGTGGCGTGGAGCTTGCCTGTCTCAGAGGCCATCTGTGAGGTCTCTGGAGATCTGTACCCTGTCATCACTCGGGTGGACTCGGGGAGGGGCCGAGTCCTGCGGTCTTCCCTGCGCCGGCCCCACTCACCTCGCAGCTGCTTGGCTGTGGGGCGGGGGGCTCCTCCTGCTGTGCAGAGATGCTGGCGTTCTGCCCCATCCGTGTACAATACGCCTCTCTCTCTGAGAAGACGGCCTTTCTTTCTGAATCTGTGTCCTGCCTGCTGGCACTTAGTGCTGGGTGTTCCTGAGCAACTTGGTCACTAACTCCTTTGGGGAAACACGTATGCCTTGTGTACAAGGACCGTCTCAACTTCTCCTTTTCTGCTCCTAGGTTGCTCAGTGAGTTAAGCGGCTGACTTTGGCCCCGTCATGAACTTTTTCTTGGCGAGGGAACCCCCGAGACGGGCTCTGAGCTGACAGCCCAGAGCCTGGAGTCTGCTTTCAATTCCTTGTCTCCCTCTCACTCTGCCCGTCCCCTGCTGCTCTCCGTCTCTAAGGAATAAAGAATGACATTACAAAATTAAAACAGAAAATCTATTTCTATTTTCCTCTTTTCTGTTGTTCACAAAGGTCGTGCTTGCTTCGTTCTTCCCCAAGGATGAGTAGAGCTGACCGTAGAACAACTTGGTGTTCGGGGTTCCACCCTGCCCACAATTGAAAATCCATGTATAAGGTTTGGTCCCCAGAACACTTAACTGTTCAAACTCTCTTGTTGTCCAGTAACCTGAGTAGAAAGAAAAACAGTGCATTAGCACCTGTATCTTGTATGTGTCATATACTATATTCTTCGAGTCAAGTAAGCTAGAGAAACAGTTTTACGTCACAGGGAAATAGGTGCACAGCTCTGCGCTGTATTGATCCCTAAGTTTATTCTCCATCTGTTTCTAGAATGAATTGTCTATCAGAACCCACATCAGTGCTGTCTCAGGTGACACACTACGCTGTTGTTACGTGTATCCTTAGCACTATGCATCAGAAATGGGAGGAATTGGAAAGATTCCTGTGTATTTACGGATGTAACAATTCATGCATTACCAATGAAGGGTGAATGCTTCATGATGGCCTGGTGTACTCAGTACGATTGCTTCGTCATGGCCTAGGAGATACACGGGTGAATGCATGGTTACAAAGCTTTTCTAGCCTGCAGGTTTACAGCCATATTCCTAATACAGTCTGGACACATTGTTACATTACAAAAACAGCCTGTGATAGTAGGCTGAGAGGCATTTTCTCTGGGCGGGGACAGAGAGAGGCCTGCCAGAAGGAAATGTCATTTTTTGAAAGCCAGGTTATGGAACAACACGTTATTCATTTTATGTCAGATCTTACTGCCCTTATGCCCATGTGAGGATAGGCTGTCCAAGTGCACACAAGTCTCCACACGATGTTCCTCCTGATGAACGCTTAGGTGGTGGTGACACACATGCGTCCCGGGCGGCCTGGCTGCATGGTCCCTCGATTTTCACGCACAGACGTGTGCATGGCAGGCGAAGTGGTTCACTGAGCACCTTGGTGAGGATTTGCTGTCTGGAAAGTGGGGGTGGGTCCTCACAAATGTGCTGATATGCAGACCTGCATGGGGTGGGGGGGACCCGCCAGATGGGGCAGTCTTGGGCCTTGGGGCCTGGCGGTATGGGGGTGGAGGCGGGCACTGTCTGTGCAGCTTTCCACAAGGGCCTCTCTGTTCCTGGCCAATGTTTCCATAGACGGCTGGCTGGCTTTAGTCCCAGCGCCCTTGTCATGGAAGGGTCCATGTGGGAAAGGAGCCGAGACTCTGCCGGATCACTCCTGGTGGCACCGTGCTTTCCAGCGATGCCGCTTCCATGCCGCCTTCCTCGCCCTCCGTCTGCTTCGCCAGATCTCCTCTCTGTGCTGTCTTCTTCTGTGACCTCCTCTGGGCTTTTCTCTGTGCTCGTGACCTTCTGTAGGATACGCATTTTGAATCCCTGCATCCCCCAACTCTTTTTCTTTTTCTTTTTTTTCTTTTTGCCATATGCACAGTCTCAGTCATGAGTTTCCCTATTGGCTGTGTCATAGGTCCTGGAAATCATGCACGTCGTATGGACAGTCATCTCTAGCAGGGATTTCTTGATTGTGTTGGGCTTGATGGTTTCCCCAGAGTTTTTTGTAACGTCCCTTGGCATCTTCCTGACTTTCATAATGTTCCCTCTGTGGCGGTTCTCTTTGGCAGCATTGACTGTCCTTCTTGTAACGTGCCTGTGTCATGAGCCTCACAGGTCCTCGTGGCCCCTGGTGCGCAGGCTGACTTAGACCCGCTGCGCTCCGGAGCGAGTGAGCCACCAAGACACGTTTGGTGGTGACCCGTGGGGTTCTGGGTGGCCAGGACATTGTCCGATGTCAGAAGAACTTTAGAGGACATTCCCTTGCTCTCAGCGTACTTCCTGAGTTGAGGGACAGAGCCGGGATGGAACTGGTCCAGGGCAAGGGCTCTGGTTGTGCAGCCGGACCACTGGCCACTGGGACTTGTTGCCTTCAGGACCCTGGGGTGAGCTTCCTACACAGGGCCAGCCGCCCTGCTCACACCCCCGCCTGTATCCGCTCATTCGGGAGCTGCTTCACCCCTTCCTACCCAACATCTTGGTGCTCACTTGTCTTTCTCGTGAATAAATGTCGTTTGTGGCATTTTCCCCCCGACAGGGCACCTCCTTCTGCATGAAAAACCTGTGCAGGCAGCCATGGTCTCCTCAACTGATTTTCTTGGGTTTTCACTTTTTGTGTTGGAGTGGTTGACATGCGGTGGATGGTAGTTCCTGCTTCTCTGCAATCTTCTCTCGGGCGTCTGGGAAACTGTGTCCTTCTTCTTCGTGGTGGAAGCTGCTTCTCCTATCGTCTGGACCATTTTCAAAGCCAAACCCCTTTCTAAAATCACCAAGCTATCCTGTGCCTGCATTGAAATGTGCCAGTTTTCGATCCTTCCCTTCCTTCTGCCTTACGTCGTGATGTCAGGTCTTCACTTGTCTTGCAGTTTGAGTTGAGTCTGCAGGTGTGCCCGTCTCACAGCAGTCCTACATCCACAGAGATGCCACATCTTCCACACGAGACACAAAGATGTCTCACAAATAGCACCAGGTTTTTGCGTGTGCTGGGGTAGCCGCAGCGAGAGCTTCGAGAATTTCCCTTTCTTTGTGCCTCCATGGGCCTCACGCTGGCCGGCTGGCAGCTGCAGCTGTGGACCTCAGGACGTGTCAGGCCATTCAGCCTTTTCTTGTCATACCATGAGTCTTCTCTGCATTGCGGGAGCACGTCCAGCATCCCTGGGGACACTTCAAATGGGTCCCAGGATGTAATTAAGGTTCATGGTATTGCCCTTAACATGGTGAAAATGATGCAGGAACCCTGAGAAATCGCTTCTCCTGTGGTGCTTGATTTACTGGAGAAAGGAAGTGCTTACCAAGAGCTGAGTAGGAGTTTCGTGGATTCGTGCAACACTTGAGGGGATCTCAATAGCAACAGGAGGTGGTGCACACTTCCCCCAGAGGACAGCGTCTGCTACAGCTTGTGTTATGCGGTTAGGACTTAATCCTGCGTCTCCACATTGGTTTGCCTTTCTCTTGACTGCAAATGGCACCATGTAGGTACGGTCAGTTTCTGTGTGCAAAAGGATACGTTTTATCTTGTTAGAGTAGGTTTGTGTATGTTTTCGGAGAGGAAATGCTCTAATAGCCTAGTATCTGCGTATATTTCATGCACTCGTGGCCTCCCGTTTACTTACTAGTTTTGATACTTCGTAGCTGCTCAGCTCATCTGCCAGTCTTTCCAAATGTCACACATCTCCAGAAAAGTTTCCAATGTATTTATTGGAACAAAAATCCCCACATAGAAATGGGCCTGCACAGTCCTACCTCAAGGATCAGATAGGCTTCTGTGGGTTCACCTTGTCAAGTCAGATTGCAAGGAACGTGGTCAGTTCTGTGGTAACATTCCCGTTGATTTGGAAAGGGTTAATTTATGAAAGAAATTGAAGTATGTCACCAGTTTGTACTTGGATTTTCTAGAATTGCTGAAATCACAAACTCTCTTTATTTGGAATGTCAGTTGTTAAGTGAACGTTTATCCCCTCGTCTGTCCTACAGAGACCAAAGCTCTGGGGCGCCTGGGTGTCTCAGGGCATTAAGCGTCTGACTCTTGGTTTCAGCTCAGGTCATGATGTCATGGTTCAGGGATTGAGCCCTGCACCGGGCTCTGCGCTCGACTGACTGGAGAGTGTGCGTCCACCTCCTTGGAGCCCACCTGTACGCCATGTCCTGGGCGGGCGCTCAGTATTGGCGGGAGAGAAGCCCCACGCGGGGTGGTGGGCCCTGGCATCACTCTCCTCAGAAACCCTTCCTCCATAATATTTCCTGCTTGCCTATGGAAAGAAGTCGTAAACTCGCCCTTTCGTCAAGAGTCCTACCATCATTTTTGAAAAGTCCATCGGGTAGGGTTGAGTCTGATTGAGCCAGGGGTTCAGGCCAAGACAGCAGCTTTTGAGGACCGTCAGCCTTTCCTCACTGCCGCTCCACAAGCCTGCTTGCCAGGCGAGGCCAGAGGCTGCGGATGGGCAGGAGGCTTCTCGGCCTGTTGCTCCCGAGTCAGCAGAGTTCCTGAGTCCTAGACCTGCCAGGCACCTGAAAACGTCTGTCCCCTTGAGTGTCGGTCCCTCCGAAAATCCCCGGGGCTCCTGTGGGTGGCGAGGAGGGGACTGGTGTGTGTGATGCTACTTGAGGGTGGTGGGTGCTGGGACTCTGGAGGGCCACGGAGGCCTGGTGTGCTCTGGTAAAGACCCCCTGTGTCTCTCCACTTTTGTCCCCTCTCCGACCCCAGGAGTGTGCAGCTCTCGCTGCAGAGCTCCACACCTGCAGGGAGCAGCTAATGCAGAGAGAGGAGGAGATCGCCAACCTGAAGGCGGAGAGAAACAACACCAGGGTCAGTAGGCGCACTGCCAGTGTCTTTAAACACAGGACACCATTCACGCCCCTTGTCCACATGTCCCCGTGGAGTTGGCTGGGACCTATTGTTCTCAAACCTTGTTTGATCCGTGAGGAAGAGCGAGGCTATTTTAACACATTCGAGGGGGTGGCTCCCTACCTGGGATCTGAATTGAAGGGATTCAGACTTGGTTTTGCATTTGGTGAACTTGACGCCCGGAATTGAAGGTGTGCTTGAAACACGGTTTTCCTTTTGCCTCTCCCACCAGCTGCTGCTGGAACATTTGGAGTTCCTCGTCTCCAGGCACGAGAGAGCTCTTCAAAAAACAGTCATACGGCGACAGGCGAAGACTCCTGCCGGCGTGTCCAGTGAGGTGGAGGTGCTCAAGGTCCTCAACTCCATATTGGAGAAGGACAAAACCGAGGCTGAAATGGTGTGCCTAGCCACAGCGGTTCTCAATTTGTGCACATGCTGTGTGTTCTAGGCACACTTTGTGTGTTTGTGTGACTGGAGTTTCCTTTTCATCTTCTTGAATTCTTGTAAGAAGACAGGTCTGTATGGTTAAAAAGCAGTAGTTGGTGGAAATGTTGTGTGTATCGATTGGCTAGTACAAATTGCATAATGTAATTTATTTCGGGGAAGATTTGTCTCGAATGTAAAATTGAAAGCGGTTAACAAGCAAGTTTGTGAACAGGAGCATCCGTGAAAAAGCTTACCAGCATTCTGTCATGTTATTTGAGGCGAAGGGGTCTTAGGGTAACTGTAGAGTAAGGACTAATGAAACACCTCTGTGTACCAACTCAATCCCTTTGTTTCCAGGTGAGAGAGCAGTTACGTGTGGCACTGGAGGGGTGTAGTTTCGTAGAAGAATTAGGGGCCACACGCAGAGTTCAGCTCCAGACATCATCCCAGGATTTGATTGGAGGGGGTTTCCTTTTTATCCATTGTTTTTAAAACAACACGGGGGGCCTGGGTGGCGCAGTCGGTTAAGCGTCCGACTTCAGCCAGGTCACGATCTCGCGGTCCGTGAGTTTGAGCCCCGCGTCAGGCTCTGGGCTGATGGCTCAGAGCCTGGAGCCTGTTTCCGATTCTGTGTTTCCCTCTCTCTCTGCCCCTCCCCCGTTCATGCTCTATCTCTCTCTGTCCCCCAAAAAATAAATAAACATTGAAAAAAAAAAAACAACATAGGAAGACTAGCAGTGGGGGCCCTCACATGTTGCTTCCCTTTCTGAGTGTCAAAGGTGCAGAGCCAGGTGAAAGAGCTCCTGACTACCCTGTGCATTCTCGTGGCCAAGCTGGAAGAGGACCTAGACATCTCAAGGAAAGACCTCATCCTTTCTGAAGCAAGGAACACCATATTACAAAGAGATATCCGTGAAGTGAGTGTCAGTTGAAATGGCCACGCCATCGTCGAGCCTAACGTGGGGTGTTTGGTTCGGCCTTGCCCCGTGTGTCCTTCGTCTCCCACGGGTTTTGAACGTTTGGAGTTTGGTAGAAGTAGCAGCAGAACGGGACGTGACTCCGGGGCCTGGGTGGGCTGCCTCCCCGTCTGTGTGGTGGAATCTGTCCTCCCTGGACTCTCCCCTGCAGAGGCCTGGCAGGCAGGCGGCAGAGTGGCCTCGGGTGTGGAGTGTGGGCCACCTGAGCTTGGCCCCTGCCATGCTCTCGGTCCGTTTTGGGAACACACTGGCACGTAGGAACCAGCGTGGTGCTGCCAGGTCGTTTCCGGGGGCACGGCCTTGCGGGGGCCGCTCTGCCAGGGGCCGTCACGGCCACCTCTGCCGCCCTGCCCTCCTCCCAGGGTTCCGTGCCCCTGGTCGTGGCGGTCAGAGTGAGCGAGGCGCAGCCCGCTGGTTCTGGTGTAAGGTCATGGAGGAGTGCGGCCGCTTCTGCACGTGTGGACGTCGATGGGAATCTGATCATTGTCACAGAAACTAGTAAGGGTAGGATGGTTTCTCTGTGCCTCCTCCTGTCACTGTGAGCTGCCCTTTGCGGACAGTCCCCGCACACCCCACCCCCAGCCCGGAAATGCCACCTCGGGAACACCCTGTCAGGCCCTTGAGGGTGTAAGTGCACGAGCAGTCTGTTTAGTACCTTAGTGTGGGGGAGATCGTGTCAGAATTTAAAACAAAAGTATTTGCAGAAATTATAGAACCTGTTCAGTGAAGTTGTTGTTTGGCAAAGGTGGGGAGAGACCCCTCAGCAGAGTTCAAGATGCAGAGAATTTAGGAAATCATTTCTTAGGACTCATCACTTTCACTCTTGAGACTGCTGACATAAATTGCTTAGTAAACACGGAGGGCTGGAAGAGGAATCTTTCCCGTGTTGGACAAGAAAAGCAGGGCAGGACGTTCTGGTTCCATTGGCAGTGTCCGATACCATGGGATACAATGTTGTTACAGGGTTAGGCTATAGAAGATGACCTCCACTTATATGAAAGGTGGAGTTTGGCTTCCATTTGTTAACACTGCTGCTTCAACTCTGTGGTAATTGGATGAGATTTCATCCACCTTTTCCCCGGAAAAAGGATGGTTGTCTCATGGTGTGTGCCTCCAGAGGCAAGTCGCTGTTCTGTGGAAAGCTCAACGGTGTCCGGAGGCAACCGAGGTGATTTCCGGGAGACTTTATTATCCGTTTGTCTTTGAACACATGGGAAAGAATAAGCCTGGGTAACTGGTCAGAATCCTGAGCAGCCTCCGCACTGTCGGCACAGAGCCTGACGCGGGGCGGGCGCCAACTCACAAAGCGACACCGGCTGAGCCACCCAGGTACCCCGAGGATGCTACTTTTCTGTTTGTTTGGAAAATGAGGATTTCGCCCGGTTTTTGTGTCTGGAGCGTGTTAATGTGTCGTACGCTAATTCTTTCCCTGTTTTCCCTCTGAAATACCTGCTGTAGGCCGTGGCCCAGAAGGAAGACATGCAAGACAGGATCACTACCCTTGAGAAGCGCTGCCTCAGGGCACAGCACAAAGCCACCTCTCTGCACGACCTCAAGGATAAACTTGAAAACGAGATCGCAAAGAAGGACTCTCTGCATCGACAGGTCGTTGGTTTCGTTGAACTTCATTCCACTTTTATTAATTACAAGTCAAGTTAAGGACCAAGTGTCAATGTCAAGGTTTTAGGATCTTAGAATCTTGTGTTGACCAGCGGGGTTACTTCAACGTCCAGGGTTTAATTCTTTCGAATTTTATGGAAGCATGTTATGGGGCTCCCCTCCTTGATTCCTTCTTTGTCTTGTCTTACATGCACGTTACTCTGTTGCCTGTTAGCACTGTTTCCAAAGGAGCAGGGAGTGGCCGGGAATGTGTAGGCAGCTGGCCATTTTGGTTAGTACCTGAGATCGGGGGGAATGGCAGGGGCAGAAGCACAGTCTGGCGTGAGGATGTGAGACCCTGTGCTTTGGGAAGCCGCACGTCTCTTCCTTGGTTGTCTCAGGTCATCCGGCATTGAACAGGAACACCACATCCAGCTTCTTGGAAACAGAGAGAGCTTTGTCTGGTGTGTTTGTCAAATGTGTCAGTCGACCCAACATGATAATCAAAGTGAAATACTAGGAAGCCATTAAAATGACATCGAGGAATGCTGTTTGAGAGCACGTAACATGTTCCAAAGCATGAGTGTAAAGGGCAGATCACGAAATACTATGTGTACAGCATGTGATTTATTTTGGAGGGTTTTAAAGCATGACACGCGGTCTGTATATACACACAGAGCTATATGCACACAGAAGATGGAAGGAGTCTGTGGGAACAAACGTTAACCTTGCAAAAACCTCACCTTGTACATGATTTTTAAAATGACTTTATATATTTTTGATGCTTATTTATTTTTGAGAAAGGGAGCCAGAGTGAGAGAGAGGGAGACACAGAATCCAAAGCAGGCTCCAGGCTCTGAGCTGTCAGCACAGAGCACGAGGCGGGGTTGACCCCATGAGCTATGAGATCATGACCTGAGCCGAAGGTGGACGCTTAACCGACTGAGCCACCTCGGCTTCCCTAAAAGTCCTTTAACAAAAAATCTCGTGTCTAACTTTTCCACGTTGAAGGTTTCCACGTTTTTGGTCAAGAGGGAGAGTGTTTTTGTTGAATAATGGTACACTTCCAAAAAGAACTCAACTGGCATCAGGCATGCTCTCAGAAGCTCTGTGCTGGCTGATGTGCCCACCTCAGAATGTCCTATGTAGCTAGCCCTCGGACCGCAGTATAAGTATGTTTAAGAAGGGTTAGGACCGAACCCTTCTCTCCTTAACTGGTCAGGAAGAACGAGCAAGCTCCTCCAGAAGATGGGTTTTCTTTAATGTGTGGGAACTTTGTCTTTGGAAAGACTTCTTTGAAGATACTGGAGAAGAGCAAAGAGTTTGGCAAGACATGTTTTGCGTAGTGAAAGGAGGACCAAGGCCGTGGGTGACTCCTTGCAGAAAGGAAAGGTTTACTCTGAAGCACCTACCAAACTGTTGGCTTCGGTCAGAACTAACAGTAGATCTCTGCATTCATATTTTGTTTCACTTTATTAAAAATGGAAACGGAGAGAAGACTTGCTACACTTTGATGCTTTGCCTTCATTTCCTAGACTGTGGATCAAAACCGCCAGTTGCAAGAGCGCCTGGAGGTGGCGGAGCGGAGGCTGCAGCAGACCCCGAGGAAGGCCAAGTCGCTGCCCGAGGTGGAAGCCGAGCCGGCTCAGAGGGTGGCCACCCTCTGCAAGGTGGGGCCCCCGTTTCCTTCTGGGTCCCATGGTGGGAATGTCATTTTCATGGCGGTCCATTCTTGTATCTCATTTCTCACCGGTAACGTCGGCGTGCCAAAGTCCGCGAACCAGCTGAGATCTGTTTTCGGTGCTACTTTGTCTGAGATTGGAATGCTTTTCAAACGGCAGGCATCATCCCCAGTTTTGTTCCCTCCGGTTTTGTCTGACGTGTGCTGTTTGCCGTTGGCTGCATCTAAGACTCACTGCTTTTCAGACTTAAGTCAGCGACTCAAAGCTCAAGATAGTAGCCTTGGGCAAGAGAAGGACAGGGGTGCCTGGCCGGCTCAGTCAGTGGAGCTTGGGACTCTTGATCTCAGGGTCATGAGTCTGAGCTCCCCGTTGGGTGTAGAGCTTACCGAAGGAAAAAAAAAAACAAAGAAAGCATAGAATTTTTCCGAGAAATGAGAATATCCTATCCTCTTTTAAACACAATCGTTTTTATTTAAAAAATTCTTAAATGTTCATTTATTTGACACAGACAGAGAGGGCGAGCATGGGCACATACATGAGCAGGGGAGGGGCAGAAAGAAGGAGATAGAATGCCAAGTAGGCTCCATGCTATCAGTACAGAGCCTGACCCAGGGCTCGAACGCCCAAACCTTGAGTTCATGACCTGAGCTGAAGCCAAGAGTCAGAACCCGACTGACTGAGCCACCCAGACACCCCTGTAAGAAATAAATCTTTAAGGAATTCACTCGGAGGTTCCACAAATAGAGTCGAGGAACGTGCCAGACACATTCCCTGCCCTCCCAGCTCTCACAGCCCTCACCACCCACAGAGGAAGGCAGCAGTTGAAGAGGTAGTTTCCAGACATGATGTAGTCTGTGCTGGGATCGAGTGATGCACACAGGACGAGGGAGCACATGACTGGGCAGCCAGTCCATCCTTCCGGAACCTGGGCTGAGGGAACCTGTAGCAGGGAGCCTGTCGGTGCTTCTGTGTCACCGGTTCCAGTGCAGCGAGGGTCCCAGTGGGAAGGGGGGTGGGTTCGTCACGGGATAATGGCCCTCAAGGCTGCCATCAAGTCGGGCAGGCGGCATTGGGCGCCCACAGGCCCAGGCTCCAACAGAGCCTCTCCTCCTTTGTGATCTGCATGCCAAGTCTCCGTTTCTTTTCTCGCCTGTCCTGTCTCCTGTCCCTGGTCAGCCGTGTAGCCCGACCCTTTGTCTTTGGACACTGTGCTGCTGAGGAAGCTAAGTTGTTGGAAGTAACTTCCCAGCTTAGGAAGGCAGCACGCCTGTTTGCTCTTTCCGCTTGCTGCTTCCTCCTGTCCCTGCTGAGTGGACAGGCGTGTCTCCCGGGGGACGAGGCACCGTCCAAGGATCCGGAACCCGGGGTGGGGACGAGACCGTTGCCTACCCCCGGTCACCAGCAAGGAAGCCCACTGTTTCCCACTGGCACGCATGAGGCCTGTAGGGACTGTGAGCAGGCAGAAGGCCGCTCACAGCATGTCGTGCGTAGGCACAGCGTGTGTTGTGAGGCAGCCAGCTCTTCTAACCCCGCTGTCGCCCACAGGCCGAGCAGAGGCGTGGCAACATGGAAGAAAGGCTGCGCCAGATGGAGGCCCAGCTGGAGGAAAAGAACCAAGAACTGCAGCGGGTACGTGTCCGGGCGGAGCAGCCGCGCACCTGGCAGTGATTGAGGATGAGGTGCAGGCTGGGGGTGTGGGGGTAGGGAGTGGTCCCTTGTTTCCCACTTCTCCCCACGTGGACGCCAGGCCCCTTCTCGATCCCATCAGGGGTACAGTGCACTCTTGTGCAAGTTGGATGTTAGTGAACACTCCTAGCCTGTGGACAATGTTCTCTGGACGCTGGGGCCCCGTAGGCAGTGCCGCCTCGGGGTGGAGGCACCCGCACAGCCCACCGTGCCCACCAGCTCATTAGCAGCTACTCACGGTTGACGCGGGACCTCGTGGGTGTCCCTTGGCCAAAGCGGAGGTACTGGCCTGGGGTAGGGCAGCCTAGAGGAGGGGTCTCCTTCCTTAGGACATGACACTGAGGTCCTGAAATCAGGTCACGGGCCTGACCTTGGTCCCCACATCCTGAATTTCTACTTGAGATGTAAAGGCACAGGTCGGGGTAGATGTTCCTAAGAAGAGGAATAGCGTCATCGAGCCTTGACGAAAGGGAGGCCCCTGTCCCTTGAATCCCCTGAGATTTTTCCCTGCGGGAGCTGGTCGGACGTCAACATGAAACACCCAGGAGACAGAGCAGGCAGCAGCCTCCCCAACTTGGGACGTCCGTCCAAGGCCATCAGGTTTTGTTTTCACCAGAAAACCCAAAACACTCACCCTTAACTTACACCAGAAACTCGTGTGCTTGGCCCTCAGGGTCAGAGAATAAAACATGAGTTTCCGCGGAGTGAAGCTTCTGATGCCAGCGTGACGGCTCGGGTTGGCCGACCCCAGCCCGCCATGACACATGCACACAAGCGAGCACAACCAGACGCTAGCCTCTTGGGCCGAGAATTCGACCTCACCTACTTAGAGAAGCACTTCATTGCCTTTAGGACTGTATGGTAGTTTGGAGGGACAGGTGTTGAGATAAGGATTCTATTATAACTGAGACAATTGCAAGGACACTTTTAAGCTGCTTTGCTTGAAAAATACTTGGGTGCTGATCCCTTCTTGTGGGGTGGCCAGGGTCTTTTCCAAGTGATGGCCGTTGCTGCGTGTGACGTGTGGTGGTCGTGCTTTCTGTTGCCTGCTCCCAAGGAAAGAGGTGCCAGCAGGTGTGGCTTAGAGATGAGGAAGCCCGAGGCTGGAGGGACTGTCCATTGCCTAGCCTGCGGGTGTGTCCTGAGGGCTCTTCCTCCTCCCTGGGCCCCCCGACTGCAGGGCACATGTGTACTCCGTCCCCCACGGCCCTGCGCCCGGCAGGAGCCCCTGAATCCTGCCGGCCTGTCCTCGCCGCTTCTGTTTTGGGTTAATTCAGGATATGCGGTAGAAACAAGTTTTTAAACCATACGATTGATGAGAGTTCTATAAAACACAGACCCGTGAACTTTGCGGTTACGTTCGGAAATTACTTGAGGTAAATACAAGTTTCCATTACAAAACGTTCAGGAGATGTGTGAATTTCACGAAAAAACAGGTGAAAGTCTTTCTCACCACTGAATCTTTCCCAAAGGGGATTTTTTTTTTATCTTTGGGTTTTGTCAATGGATTCATTTCTTTCCCCCTGAGGCCAGATCCGAGCTTCTGTGTCCGCCCCGGAATATTCCTCCTCCCGTGGGTAGATCAGCTGATCCCCTTAAGAATATGCTCTTTCCTGCATGTACATCTGCCTCCTGAGCCCATCTGAGAGCTAATAATGAGGACATTCGTGAGGGCCCATGCGTGTTTTGTTTCCCAGAAACAAAGGGACCTGCTAAGTGATGACCCCTGGGAAGCAGGTTCCTGCGTTTCTGTGCCCCGCTAGGTCGGTGCTGGCAGTGACGCACAAGCACGCCAAAGAGTGCCGTGGGAAGGGGCAGCCGAGGATGGCGTGCGTGTGGGTCACACCGCTGGTCATTCGCACGCCTGAGCCGGTGTTCGCACTTTGGCTTGAAGCCTGCGTCTTCTCTTTCAGGTAAGGCAGAGAGAAAAACTAAAGGAAGAGACTAATCAACATCTGTCCAGCACTATTGACAAGCTCCTGTATGAATCGGACAAGCGACTTCAGCGTCATCTAAAAGAGAGAATGGCTGCTGTGGAAGATAAGGTAGGACATGAGAGACAGCGGCTGAGTGCCCCCGTCCTCACAGAGGAGACGCTCACGTTGTGATCCTGAGGAGCAGCGTGGAGCAGAGGCTAACAGCCACTGCAGAAAGAAGAAATGATTCTTTCACGCGGAAAAACTGCAGGCTGTTACCCACTGCCTACGTTAAGTTCCCAGTGTCCTGTCCCTGCCCGACGTATGTGTGCGGGAAGGTGCGTCTCACTGTCTAGAAGAGGAGTGTGGTCTGGGGAGGGCCCGAGAGTGAGTATTTTAGGCTTTTCCTAACTGAGACGTAAGGAGTAAGCTAGCTTCATGCTAATCAAAGATGGGCACAGAAACAGCCATAGGCAGTATATAACTAAGGGGAGGGGCCGTGTGCCGATAACCCTTTGTTGAGAGGACCCGGCGGTGGCTGGATGTGGTCGGCAGGCCCTCGTTTGCCACCCCTGTGCTGGAACCTTCAGCCTGGTTCTTGTCTGGGGAGCTAATTTCTACCTCTTTGTCCAGAACGAGCGGTAGGACTGCGCAGTTCTGTCAGGCATTTAACCAGCTGAAAACAGAGTTTCTCCTGTTCCATGTCCTGCCTTCCCTCTTTTCATCTGGGTTGCAAAGAGTCGAAGCCTGGACTCTCACACCATCACAACGGATACACTTGAGGTGTAACGGGAGGGAAGCAGTATCATACCATCTCTGTGAGAGAAGCTCTGGTGGGGACAGTTGGATGCGGACCTGATACTACCGGTTCTGGTGACACCTGTGTCCCTGTAGATGAGCCCAGAATCTTCCCTAAGATTGGCACTTGGAGACACCAGTGAGCAATGCTAATTCCACGACACACTTGTTTTGGGTAAAACCCATTATGAGGTGCGTTATTATACCCCACGTGAGATTCTACCTTGATCACTGGGGCCAGCCTTTCGGTAGAAAGTTGTATGTGAGATTGGAAGTATATGTACGAAACTTAGGTCAGGTTTCCCAAGTGACTGAGGCATCACAGACCCTAAAAGCTAGTACCAACCAGTGTACCTGCTGCAAGTGAACTTAGGAACTTGTCATACTTACAGTCAGACAGTGATCCGGGAAGAAATTGTACATGGACAAAGTATGAGTAAAGGCTGTTACTGCAGTTTCACAGACAGCATTTCACTCTGTGGTCATGTGACCCGGTTCGTTGGTAGGGCCATCCGCTCCATGACTTGTCTGTGGTGCTGCGTTATGGTAAAGAGAAACGTCGGCATGCTCTAGCATGTGGAACGTTTGAAAGAATCAACACTAAAGGACTGTGTGTACCTTTCTCAGAAGTCTCTGTTAGGAGAAGTTGGCAATCTGAAAAAACAGTTATAAGAAACGCAACGTGAGAAGGTATTTCCATCTTTCAATCATTCAGTGATCGGTTGAGACTGGAAAGGAGCAGGTGACCTCTGGGGCTCACACTTCCTCCAAGGCGAGCCAGCACTGTGCTTTCGAGCGGCCCCACGCTCGCAAGTCTGAATGGCACGCATGTGGCGGAGTTGGAGCCGAGCAGCCTATGGGGTTCAGATTTCTGAGTCCCTTCGGGGGTTCGCTCGAAAGCGAAAATGTTCGCGTAAACCTTTCGTTGAGTGCAGCGTAGCCCAGCAGGAAGGTAACAGGTGACACGGGTGTCATCCCAAGGGTTCTCGAGGCTGCATTTGAAAAGGTCAAACAGGGACGCCTGGGTGGCACAGTCGCTTAAGCGTCCGACTTCAGCCAGGTCACGATCTCGCAGTCTGTGAGTTCGAGCCCCACGTCGGGCTCTGGGCTGATGGCTCAGAGCCTGGAGCCTGTTTCCGATTCTGTGTCTCCCTCTCTCTCTGCTCCTCCCCCATTGATGCTCTGTCTTTTCTGTCCCAAAAATAAATTAAAAAAAAAAAAAAACGTTGCAATGGTCAAACAGACGGGTGATGTTTAGTTTTCATGCGGGCTCTGGGCTGATGGCTCAGAGCCTGGAGCCTGTTCCCGATTCTGTGTCTCCCTCTCTCTCTGCTCCTCCCCCATTCATGCTCTGTCTTTCTCTGTCCCAAAAATAAATTAAAAAAAAAAAAAAAACGTTGCAATGGTCAAACAGACGGGTGATGTTTAGTTTTCATGCAGCCTGATGCAAGCAACATGTTATTGTATCATGTAAATAGTGTAGACATGAAGGAGCTACTCTACAATGTTTTTCCACATTCAGTCCTTGCAACCCACGGGGCATCTCACAGTTCCATCCCCTGTGGTTGGGACCAGCCCCATTTTGGGCGCTCAGTTAGCCACGTGCGGCGGTGTCTCCAGCCTGGGACGGCACTGCCTAGGGGCTAGTTGTGTGACCGAAGCTCCTCGTCGGTTTGCTCCCTGGTGCTGCGTGTGCAGACGTGAGGCTGGGCTGCAGAGGGTCCACGACGGAGCACGTGCCTATTGCACAGAAGGGCTATTCCCCCACCGCCCAGAAAGTCCTGCTCCTCTCTACATAATTAGGAAGAAGTCCTAGTGGCTCGGTGTTTCTCCTCTGTAACCTTGCTATGCCTGAGACCTAACTGTTCAGTAGGGTTTAGGACGTTCATTTGGTGATCTGGGTGTTTCCTGGAGGACTCTTGGAGAGAATGGTCTTGGGGTTTGTAACTGCTGAATTTACCCATCGTGGTTATGATGGTCAGCATTTCAGCACACTTGATGCTAGTAGTGTTTTCCATTTGTTCTTGAATTCTAATGAACCTACAGTGTTATATCAGTTTCAAGTAGACAGCATACGGTTTCAACAATTGCACACGTGACTCTTTGCTCGTCACCATCACTGTGGTCACCGTGTGTCACCATACAGAGTCCTTAGGGTATCACAGACTGTATTCCCTGTACTGTGCTTTTCATCCCCGAGACGGCCTTATTTGATATCTGGATGCTGATGCCTCGTAATCACCATCATCTCTTTTGCCCACCGTCCCTACTCTCCTCTCCTCTGGCCACTACCAGTTTGTGCTCTGTGTTGAACGGACTCCTGATGCAAAGACTAGTTAACCTTGCTTGCAGTGAGTGTCGTTGTCATTTGCTGCTTTGCAGGATCACCTTCTACAGAACTTCGAAGCACTGAGGGCCGTATTAAAGCGGGCAAGAGTGAGAGGCTCTTCGCTTCACCACGGGTATGACACTTCCCGGTTCACAGATCTGTTTGAGATGCGGCTGGGGGCGGCTTCCCTCTGTCACCAGTATGACGTGAACCAGCTCATGGTTCGAAAGTAGAACCGTGGGTGTGCTATGGTATGACCCGAACCGGATCAGAGTTACACACAATAACCCTGAGTGTGTTGTAGTCTGACGCGATCCATTTTCCAGGGACCGGCTAACTGATGATGGGGCGGGGCTGGGGGGGACACTGCCCTTCACCGTGCCTAACATGAACCACCTCACAAACACCTATGTTGGCACCTGCTGTGTATCTTCCAGAGGAATCCTTTGGCCGAATGGGCAGAGTGACTGGATGTAGCTCAGGGAGCCGGTAGCTTAGTAGTTGGCAAGAGGGAGAAGTACAACCTCATTCCAGAGGTTAGGTTTGGAATCTCAGGAGACCGGGAGGCATGACAGAGCTCGCAGCCATGGGAGGAGGAGTGGAAGTTAGGGCAAGTTCTGTTCGTGTTTGGGTGGGTTTCTTTGCGGCCTCCCTCCACCGAGTGTGGCAGTGATGGTGTGGGGCTAGGAGGGGTCCAGCGTGCCAGGTTCGGCCCAGCATCCCTGGAAGCTATGGTCCCTTCCGCAACGCCAGTGGGGTCACCATGGGAGTGCACACGTGGCCATGGTTGTGAAGATCACCTTGACATTGGTGGGGTTAGCGCAGTGCTCGCAGTTTCTTATATGTTTGAAAAGACTGGAGAATGACATGTAATCGCTGTAACTCTGTTGGGACGTTGGTGAGTCGCCTGTGAGGGAGTGGGTCAGCCGGCTTGTGAGCTGCGTCCTGCAGACAGTATTGTCAGCGAGGTATTAAAAGGTTTGCTTGCTTCTTTGTAGGAAATGGGTACCATGTGAGAGTCATTCTGGTGTGACAGTGCCTCGAGTAGCTGACTGGGCCCCCTTAGGTGCAGGAAGGAGGCTCCTGCTCCAAAGGCAGGCCCACTCAGGCCTCACTGGGGTCTGTGCGGCTGCCGACGGGGGCTCTCGGGAGAGTCGAGGGTGTGCTGTGGCTGTCCTTGTTGAGCCTGCTTGTAGGAGAGAGAAGTCAGTGCAGGTAGAGTCACAAGCGGCCCTCCCTATCCACGGAACTACTGGTGGCACAGCGAATGTGTGTCCAGAGAGAGAAGCACCCAGGAAGATCCAGGCACAGAGCAGCCTCTTGGTTGGCTGACAGAGATCCTCGCCAGCAAGACACCAGTGTGCTGAGTGTCACCATTCCAGGGCTTGAAGACGGGTATGTGTGAGGAGGCCAAGGGAGCAAACAGTGGATGTGGTGCAGGCCACTCGAGTGCATGTTGGAGTTCTCAAGGGAAGGGGCTGTGCAGGCCCCTGGAGGGTGGCACCCTGGGGCAGTTGCCATAAGAGGGACGTCCACGCCCGTCACCCGCCTGAGGTGAGCTGGCCAAGGAGAAGGATAGAGAGGATCGCAGTGCTCCCGTGGTTGCGGAGGCATTGGCCGCGGTCACAGGTGGCCTTGTGGTCAGAAGACCCCGGGCAGGAGACCGGCTGAGGAACAGGGTCTGTTTGAAGCCGTCTCCCAAAGTGCTCTCTCGTCTGGTGGCAGAAGAGAGGCTGCTGGGAGCTGTGTCGCCGTGAGCGGCCAGAGGCCGTGGGGACGAGACTGGGAAGGCGGCAGGCAGGCTGGACAGCTGAGCCCTCCTGGCACGACCTCATAGCCACGTCTTCTGTTTGTGTCGTCCTCTAGCAAGATGACATGGTCTGGGTTGCAGAGGAAAAGAAAGGTGTCAGACCCACTTCCACACGCAGGCGGGGCAGATGGGAGAGAGCTCTGGGATAGGACTGGGTGCAGGGTGGTGGGGTCGGGAGCCAGGGAGCCTGAGATAGGGTGTCAGAGTCAGGGGACACACGTGAACCTCGGAGGAGCCATGAACCATGCCAGGTCCCATGCGGGGTGGCGTGTGTGGCTCTCCCCAATTGGTGATGTGTCGTGGCCGCACAGCGGTGAAGCTAGACCACCTGAGCTCAGGTGAGCAGTTGTTCTGGGAATGGGGGGACCAGAGGAGGGGAAGGTGGTTGTGGCCAGCGGGCAGTCCCGACTTGGCTGTCTTAGAAGCAATCAGTACCCTGAGGCAGCACGTGTCAATGACGTTTCTTGAAAGGCCGCAGAGAAGAGCTTGAAGCACCACAGCGGAGACGCCCTGTCGTGGTGGCTCTGTCTCCAGGCCACAAGGGGTGACGCCAGGGGCCCCCTCTCTAGTTGATGTGAATCAGATGGGCGTGTTCTGTCTCCTGAGACCATAAGGATTGGTGAAATGGAAGGCAGCCTCTCTTCTTTTCCAGAGAGCAAGGAGCCACTGGACTCCCGTGCAGGGTTCAAGTGTGGAGGGTGAGCCCGTGGCTGAGGCCAGGCACGTGGACTGGCCGGTGCTCCTTCACAGCTGCTGCCCCGAGCTTCGTGCCCAGAGCCTTTGCTGAGGGGAGCAGCTGACAGCCCAATTAAGTGACTCCACCCTAGGGGCTCGGGGCTCCATGGAACTTTTCTAGAGACTTCTGTGGCTAAGGGGGATATTTGTCAGTTAGTCTAACTGCACAGAAGCCAGAGACGCTTTTGCCTTGGAAACACCGGGCGCATTGCCACCTCCTGTGTACGGGAGCTGCGAGGTGTGGTTCCCGAGGATCCTGCTGCGACTGCCCCTGGGGCGCCCGATAGTGGCTGGTGGAGGAAAACCTGGGGTCACCTGGCATCACAGCAAGGGCCTTGGCACACGTGGGCCGATGGCAGGTGAAGGCCAGAGGGACGTATAGGAGTGCTTTCCGGTCAGTTGGGCAGGAGGTGGTGCAGACACGCAGGACGACAGCTTGACTGGGGGCAGGCGCTGCTCCACCTCGGGGGCGTCTGGGCCGTGGGGATGCGTTGCACCTATTGGGCCCAGGAGACCCTGTCTCCACAGGGCCTGGCTAGCGGGCTTGCACTGGAGCCAGGGGCAAAGACGCCTTCCTTGGAGACCTTTTACTGTGACCTCATTTTCCCAATGGACGGGTTCTGGCCTGGCTGACAAAGTCCACTTTTCTTTAGATAACAACCTTGGTGTGTGTGTGCGTGTTTTTTTGATTGTTTTCCTCCATATTTCAGGCGGACGCACGTCGGCAGCATCCCAGCTTCCAGGTTCCGTCTGGCGGGCAGCCCCACGGATGCCAGCAGCAGCAGCAGCAGCAGCGCGGTGTTGCGGCGCCACCGGAAAGGCCGTGTGGCCCGTCTGCGACATGAGCCTTCCAAGGCAAGGACCTCCATCCTCTGGGGGCTCTCGTGGGACCCACCTGCCTGCTCCAATGTCACCTGCCTTTTCCTCTGTCTGTGAGGCTCTTCTGGAACTAAAGGACTGATAGGCTGCTTTCTCTTTTCCCCTTCCCCCATTCTTCTTTTGCTGCCTTAGAATTTACTTTTGAGAGCTTTTGTTCTTTCTTTGTATAAAGTAGCAATGTGGATTCACATAGGACCTTGTGTTAAGCACAGCACAATGCAAATTAGTAAGGGTTTGAAACGCTAATGAAGGTTAAATGAACATGTGTATTCATCCTTGAACAACAAAGAATTCACCTTTGGAGTTTAAGTATTTTGTCCTTTGTCTCTTCAGCTGCGTATATTTTTATATATTTGTGTAAGTTTTGAGCACCTGTAGTCATGGAACAAGTTTGGTGCAGATATCGTCCCAGAGCTAGGGTGCAGCATGACTGAAAAACCCAGATGAGGGGCGCCGGGTGGCTCAGTTGGTCAAGCGTCCGACTGCTGATTTCTGCTCATGTCACGATCTCTGGGTTTGTGAGATCGAGACCCGGAGCCCCGCAGCCCCGCATGGGGCTCTGTGCTGACCGCGCCTGGAGCCTGCTTGGGATTGTCTCTCTCTCCCTCTCTCTGCTCCTCCCCCACTTGAAATAAAACAAAGAAAACAATAAATAGATAAAAAGTCAGAGGAGAGGCCTGCACCCCTATGTGTGCACAGTGTAGTGAGGGGAGACCAGCAGCGAATGGGAAGTAAAAGGTGATATGTGTGTTAGTTATCTATTTCTGTTTGACAGATGATTGACAAGTCCCTAGATGGGCACCTGTGGATAGCCCCAGAGTGCAAGGGTGGCTCTCTGGGCACTGCCCAGTGTGGCAGTGGAGAGAGAGAGACAGAACTGGCAGAGACCAAGCGGTGAGCTTGGTCTCAGTGAGCCAGGTGCTCAGAGAAAGGGAGCCCGGTGGCCTGGTCGTGCTGGGTGGGGCCAGGCAAGGTGGAGGCCGAGGACCACGGTGGTCTGGTCCAGGAGCCCTTGCGCTAAATCCCACTCGCCAGAGTTCCAGAGTCTGTTTAGACACGGTAGGGGCAGCTTTCTGGAGGACTTGAACTCTGGTTGGGAGCAGAGACGCAGTGCTAGCTGGAAGGAGACACAGGGTAAAAGTTCTGTGGTTTGTGTTTTGTCATTTTGCTGTTTTGCCCTGGAGCGTCTGTGGTCACTCGTGGCTGGCTCGTGTTGTTTCTCCTGTATCTTCATTTGTCATTAGAGAGTGGGGTTTTGCCCCAATAGTCATAAATTGTCGTTAGCGTATCACTGTATAGTACAGGTGGATACGGGTATGATCCAGATAATAATTTGTAAACGAAGTGTTTCTTCAAAAGAGATAAGGCACTGAGCATAGACGAACGGAAGCTCGATACAGACAGCACGCTTTGCGGTGCCGACACTCGTGTTCAGGACTCCAAATCTCACGGGCTTACTGAGCACAAGTACTGCCTTCTACACTGAAACTCAGGACTCCTACAACGTGAAGCCGGCACCTGCCCCTGAGCCCGTTTTTATCACGTACCTGCCCAGGACACCCTCCTGTAACCAGCACAGTGATTTGTGAGAGGTTGTCAATCAAATTCTAGGTCAGGATTTCACATTCACGTCCAGCAGGGCATTAACAGAGTGGGTTTGTTTGGTGTTATCCAAGGTGTTGCGGGAACTTCGGCACCCCCTAGGGTGATACTGTAAAAGTGTAACTTGGTTTTCAACAAGGAGAACAGTTACAGGAAAGTTTCGAATAGGCACCTGTTAGATGTCTCTGTTCTACAAGATGCCATGTTTTAATAAGTCGTGTATGTTGTAATGGAGTTTTCCATCCCTGAGTGATAATTGGTAGTGTCTCTGGTAAATGTCGAATAACCTATTACATTCAGATGTGTGGTGGAACAAAGTGCTGCTTCCAGGCGTGGTTGTTTCTAAATCTTCTCTCGATTATATCCGTCCTGTTGTTCTCTTTAAAATATGTTTGCCTCGTTTGGTCTTGGAAATTGTAGCTTCCAAGTGTGCAGTAAATCTGATTTCTCTTCCTTTCTTTGCATGCCTCTGTCAGCCTAGTGATGTAAGGAAGCATCGGAGAAAGCGAAAGTGTTTCGTAGTGCAACCTAGCTGTGTTTGTGTGTGGTGTGGGGGAGAGTGCCCGTCTCTTCACAGTGAGCACCACAGCTGGGTAAGGACGAGCGGCTGGCGTGTGCGGGGAAGTACAGGAGCCACTGGGAGCTCGAGCGCGGCGTGCGGTTTCCACGGTACCTGCGACGGCCACCAGAGCTCACCGTTGTCTCGCGTTTGTGTCTTGCTCGCTGCGCTGCGTACTTAGTTCCATGAGACATAGAAGTTTCTCGGAAGAGAAATTACTGAAGCAGAGGCATAGAGTTTCGATTTCGAGATCACCACTTTTGACAGCCGTAGCCAGCAGCATTCAGAGAGCTCTTAGGGTTCGCCACCTGGTGTGTGCAGTGGTTTAGGATCCTGTGACCTGGCCCTCACAGACATCCCCGCGAGCCACAGCTTGTGTGGTTAGCCCATTTCCAGATGTGCAACCAGAGCCTGAGAGCCTGGGTCCTTTGCATGAGGACACTTTGCAGGGCAAACACTGGCCACGACACCACTCTGCCACATACCCCACCTTTGCTCGGGCGCCCTTCTCCCATTTACAGTGCCCTTGCTGGGACAGGCCACCTCCTGTGTCCAGAGGACAATGATGTGGGTGTGCCCATTCTCACGGGGAAGCGCCATGCCTCGGGACGGAACCCTCGACCAGAGAGTCCGTCTCATAACTGGGATGCCTTGCTCCCTGGACCGGACCCCCATCTCAGACCTTCCCAGCCATGCGCTGACAGGGCCGTGCCTCTGATACACAGCTGGGCGGCAGCTGGGGGAGCCCCTCCACTGCACAGACGGTGTGTCCGTTCAGTTGAATTCTTGCGTTCAAGTGCCAGTTCTGTCCCTGGTTGTTTTGTGACCGGGGTGTATTCATCACCGTCTTTTTTTCCTGCTTTGGTCTCCTGGTAAGGGAGGACAGCGAAAGGTTCATGGCCCTTGCAGTGTCCACACCCTGCCCCTCGGTGCACGGTCCTCAGAGATCAGGAGCTCACATCGGCGCCGGGGCACAGAACACGCCCTGCATTCTGCTGGCTCGTGCTGCCTTTTCTTCGGTAGCAAGACTTTCTCAAGGAACAGAGGGTCGTGTGATGAACACCCAGGCAGGACGGCCTGCTCCCGCAGCTCACTGATGGTTACTTGGAGGGCTCTTTGGAGGTTTTGGGGGATGAAGTCTAGGTGTACGGGCAGTGGGTGTCAGGTCCATGCAGACAGGGCCAGCACGGGCGTTGCACTTCCCAGCCTGGCGGGAGCCTCCCGTTTTGGTTGAGACTGAAATGGCCCATAGGCACAAGTCTGGCAGGACCCAGTGCTGGGCGGGGGCCTGTGTGTGGACTGCGCTGTGACACAGGGGAGGGTGTGCTCCCGGAACCCTCCGTCTCTGCTCACCTCATAGCCTGGTCGCTAGTGTGGCTCCCTGTCCTGTTCCCTTTTGGGTTTGTTTTCTCCATATCCTTGCTTCCACCTGGGTATGAAACCTACTTGTGTTGAGCCAGTCTGACCCTGTTTGGTTTTATGTGGATAATTTGTAGCCTGTTAAGGTAGCCTTTTGTTGTCTGATGATTGTCAGGAAATCAGGAGAGGAGGCAGGTGTTTTGGAGCTGTTGGTTAAGCTTGTGTCTTCCCTGAGCTCAGCTCCACTTGGTGCTGACCGCCATGGGTGTCCCGAGCCCCATGCAGCTTCGGAGGCCCTGGTACAAACCCAGTTGGCTGTGCCTGTCTCACCAGTCCTACACGTGTGTCTCGTGAGATCCGGCCCTGCCTCACCACCAGGACCTGTCAAGGGTCGTAACGCTGGCGGGTCCATGGCCCCACGGTCCTTTCCAGGGCCCACAGCCACATAGCCGCAGACCCACAGCCTGTCACACAAGGAAAAATGGAGTCTGAAGGGGTTCATTTGTCGTGACGGCAGCCAAGGGACGCTGTGTCTCCACCGTGTCGAGCAGACTGTCTGTAAGCTGCAGATGAGTCCATCAGTTTGTAACATCAACCGAAATGTCCCCGAGAAGCAGAAGTCAGACCCGAGTGTGGGGTCAGGGGGTTGGGTGCCTTGTCACTTTACACACGTCCCCGTAGATTCCAGCCTTGCATCGCCACCAGAGGTGACAGTGGATTAGGCCACAAGCTCGCTCCACTTCCCCCAAACAAAGAGCTTTGGACAATCGTGCATGGGAGGGCTCCGTGCTCACCAGGGTTTGCCCTGAATGGCGTCAGGAAACAAACACCTTCCTTCTCAGCTGGCCGTGGTGTATGGTGACATGGTTTGGGTCTCCGCCTCTACCTTCTGTGGCCGGGCTCCTGGTGGTGGGAGGTCCTGGGGAGGGTACACCCCTCGGTGCAGATGGGCTGGGGGTCTCAGTGGGCCCACTGCCCGGACGCGAATCCACCCTTTCGCCTGGCGTTAGGCCGATCCTAGGAAGTCATTTTGGACGCTGCACAAAGCACAGCTCATAGCTTTTCAAATGAGTTGCTGGCTGTGATTTCAGGGCTGTGTGCTCCTCTGTCTGGGTGCACGGTGAACTCATGTCACTCTCCTCTCCACCCCACAGTTGCTGCCTTTGGAGGAAGAGTCACAAGATAGCACGGCAAGGACACGATGTGTACCGTCAGCTCCTTCTTCCCAGAGGTCCCTGAGCTTGGACAGGCTGCAGCAAGGGGCACTGCACAAGGCCAGCCACGAGGACATCAGGGACGCCACAAAGTAAGGGGCACAGGCATCGTAGGCGACATGCCTGTGCGCTGGTTTTCAGCTCTGAGAAACCTTTGATCTCTACATGGGGGAGAAAGGGTCGGAACAGCGATTCCAAAGAGAGGCCAATGAACCGAGTTTACGTGCACGTCATTCTTGGGATACCTGCCTGGGTGCCCTGGGTGTGGCCAGCAGAGCAAAAGGCAGGGGGAAAAGACCAGAGTCTTGTGATGCTGGTGGCTGTAGGGCAGCCTCGTTTGCTCAGATCCTACGCACCAGCCGTCCTGAGACCTCCCTTTTCCTCCCGGTGGATCCTGGGTGACATGCTCCCTAGGGCTCCTCCCCTGGGCCACACTGTGCCCTGTGGGGCTGTCAGGAGCCATGCTCTCTTCCCCCCACCCCCACCAGGCAGCTCCAGCAGCCTCTCTGTTCCTCGCACCACGTCCTGGGGTGGCTCAGGTGTGCATGTCCTCCGTGCTCCCGGGTCACGGCCAGGGTGGGGTGCCGAGCGTTCTCAACCCAAGGTGCTTGGACTCCAGATATACTTGGGAGGGAGAGAGTGTCAGCTCCCAGGGCGCAGCCCTCCCTAGAAGCTGGGGGATTGTGCTTCTAATCACGTGGGGCGGTGTGTCGTGTGACGAGCACGCGTGGAAGATGCTCTCCTGTGCGTCCCCCAGATCCCCAGGCTCTCGGGATGGCCCCTTGAGCAGCCTCAGCAAAACTAGCAATAGCCAGGACTCACTGAACAACGCCCCCAAGAAGAAGGGCATCACAAAATCCATCCTCTGGTTGCTCACCAGAAGACAAAAGGTCCACCCCAGCCACGCTAGCGACGAGCCTGCCTGACCAGGTTGGTGTCCCCTGCGTGTTTCCAGCGTGTGGGTGGTCTTACTGGCCTCATTCCTCTAGATCCGTGGTCTCTCTGCCTGCAGACCCCTCCCCGTGTCGGGAGACCTCACGTGGCTGTGGACACCCCCCACCTCCCATTTCATCACTCTGCTTCCCCACAGCCACTGGGTTGGAGCCACTGAATTGAAAACCCTTCCCAAGGTGCCCTGGGACTCAGCAAATTGGGCGGACAAGCTGAAAAACACCAAAAACTTTAAAAAATAAGCATTGTGTTTCTTGTCACCTTGCTGAGCACTTTTCAGCTGTACCTGTTTTTAAAGCAGTAGCTGTTCGTTTGTTCAATAGACTCTATAGCTGCAAAGCAGTATTATGTCCTCCACGGACATAAAAAGGCCTCCAGGGCCTTTTGCTCCTGGAACCATGCTGGGAAAATTCGGTCCCTTAGATGTTGCCGGTGTGTTTTCTTCCACATCCTTATACTTTCTGTAATGAAAACATTAAGATTCGTGAAAGTGCCCTCTGGCTCTCACACCCACTGCTCCCAGAAATGTGTATGTCTTGTAAGTCCAGGGGTCACAAAATTGGCCAAAACATTTCACTGTGTTTCCTACGTTTCTTTTGTCATCTTCGGGAGGTACGGTTTAAGTACTTGGTCATATGAGGACAGCGTTTATTGAGTCGTTTGCCCCAGCATTTGATTCAGTTTCACAGAGTGTGTGTAGGTGACTTTCTCCGGGGCTGAGATGTTCAAATCGCTGACTTGGGTTCTGGGTTACCATAGGTATAACGCAGTGTCTGAGAGTGGATCATACTGTGGTCTCTGTGGACATGCATGGCCAGTCCCAGAAACATACGGTTGACCCTTGAACAGCCAGGGTTTGAAGATCAGGTCCACTTGTATGCAAGTTATGTGTTTCCATTCAGTAGAGTATTGTAAACGTATTTTCCCCTCTTTATGGTTTTCTTAATCACATTTACCTTGTTTTATGAAGGAATACAGCATATACACGTCACTTATAAAATATGTGTTAACCGACTGTTTCTGGTAAGGCTTCTGGGTACAGTGGGCTATGAGGAGTGAAGTTCTCAGGGAGGTGGCGGTGAGGTAGAGCCCCATAAGGCTCCACGAAAGGTGCCTAGTGTTGACAGTGTCCGCCTCAGGAGAATGAGTCTCAGAGTTCTTACAGAGTTCTTACAGAGTTCTTACAGAGAAATGTAATAACGATCTGTAAGTGTTTTAAGCGTGTCCATGTGTTTGAACAACTGTTATTTTACCTAGTGAAAGACCTTGGAAATGAACTGGGTATATGTGTTTCCTGTACTGTGTACTTCATTTTAAATCTCTTCACAGTTGACAGAAGCAGTCTTTCACCAGAAGTAACTAGTGAATCATCTGGTGATTTTTCGATGTCTCCTAAAGGAGATGCAATATTTATTACTTTGCATGAAAGTGAGGTGTCCCGTCACAGTCTCTTCATATGCTGGGGAGTCTTTTCAGGTTTCTCTGATTTTCAACTGAGTCCACAAAGCGGGCTTTGCGATTAGAACTGAGACGTTTGTGTTGAAGTGACAAGGTGCCCAGGCTCGGGGCCAACAGTGTTGTCTGACGGGAGGAAGGTTTTCCAGAACACCCGGAGTGTGCAGCTGAAGCATAGGCTTGGGGCACAGAGCAGAGATCCTTGTCCTGCATCACAGGGTGTGGATGTGATGGAGAGAGCTTTCGGCAGCCACCGTGGCCATGGGTGTTTACTGTCGGCAGAGGTGCTGGTTTGGAGGAAGGACCCGGTGATTCGCTGGGTCCTATCGATTGGCCTTAAAGAGGAGGCCAATAATCGCGTAGACGGTGGAGTTCACGGCACGTTGATGGCCTTAGACGGGACCTTCGATGTCACCGCCCTGGCGCTTCTGGTGCAGATCCCGACCCAGAACACACAGGTGACACCGGGCCGTCTGCACCCGCCCACTGCTCTCCTGCTGGAGACCCCGCAACCTGTATTGGAGCAAGGCAGCGCGTAGCTTCACCGCACAGCTAGTCCTCTCTCCCCAAACCCGGTCTGTTTTGCGCGGCACGGAGTCCTCGGTGCTGCCTCCTCCTGCCTGAGCTCTGCCTGTCCCTTCCCCTCACAGGCTCGTGAGACTGGCGTGCGTTTAGCTCTTATGTGGAGAGAGAAACACTCTTGCTTCGTGTGCCACGTGGAAGTTTCATGGCTTCTGTTCCTGATTTCCCTGTGGAATTCTGTTTGACTCATGGGCTCAGTGGAGAATCAGGAATCTTTTGATCCTTCTACAGAACACTGTACACCTTTGGGAATGCCCTCAGTGTCCCCACTGCAAACCCCCCTCCACGGCACCCTTGTCTAATTTCCCGGAGAGCATGGACCCCTCTCCCCAAAGGCCCATTCCTGTGGGCTTCCTGGGGGGCTCAGATGATTCGGCGCTTGACCCTTGCTTTCGGCTCAGGTCATGATCTCCTAGTTGGTGGCGTCGAGCCCCAAGTCGGGCTCCGTGCCGACAACTTGGAGTCTGCTTGGGATTCTCTCTCTCCATCTCTCTCTGCCCCTCCCCTGCTCATGCTGTCTCTCTGCCTCTCAAAGATAAGTAAATGAAGCCCATTAATGGACTCCACATTAACATCTCTGATTGAAAATACACTATTAGGATTCAATGGGTATTGTTTTGAGTTTGAAGTCTTGGTTTCGACGCTATTGCAATATGTTGTCATCCTTTAGATTGACATAACTTTTGGGGTGTTGGCTCGTGACTTCAGCCTCGTACTATCTTGGAATGGGAGCTGAACCACCTTTTGCTCATGGGGACTGACCAAAGGGTTTTTGAAATAAGTTTTCAGCCTAATGATCTCTAAATTTGCGTTAACTGTTAAGTATTATATTTGGGGATGCCTGGCTGGCTGAGTCAGAGGACAGCGTGACTCATAATCTCTGGGTTGTGACTTTGAGCCCTGTGTTGGGGGTAGAGATTTCCTAAAAGTAAAATCAAAAAAAAAAAAACCAAACAGGAACGTAGATTATTCTGTTTGTAGGAATCATGTACCAGACTACTCTTCCAAATGCGGAGATAATTTTACCTTACAAGTTAAGCTTAGCTCTTAATTTATTAACAAATGAGCTTCGGGGCGCCTGTGTGGCTCAGCTGGTTAAGTGTCTGACTTTCGCTCAGGTCATGATCACACTGCTTGTGAGTCTGAGGCCAGCATTGGGCTGGCTGCTGTCTGCGTGGAGCCTGCTTTGGGTCCCCTGTCACCCTTTCTATCTGCCCCTATCTCACTCACACACAATCGTTCTCTCTCTCTCTCTCTCCCTCTCTCTCTGAAAATCTAACAAACAGGGGTGCCTGGTAGCTCAATCATTTAAGCATCTGAGTCTTGCTTTCAGCGCAGGTCATGATCTCACACTTCGTGAGTTTGGGCATCCCGTTGGGCTCAGCGGTGACAATGGGGATTCTGCTTGGGATTCTCTCTCTCCCTAGCCCTCTGCCCTTCCACAACTCATACTGTTTGTGTCTCTTTCAAAACTAAATAAATGTCCCTGCAAAAACGTAAAAAACACCCAAACCAACGAGCTATTGAGAAACCAATATTTTAACAGAGGTGAGGAGTTTGGTTTCTTTCCTTTTGGTATTTGACTTTTGATAGTCTTGAGAAATATTTTTCACATCATAACACATTGACGGCAGCCTGGCAATAGAGCCTGTAAGTTGCCTTTGGGGGCGGCTGGAGGTCTCTCTGCAGTCCAGGGCCCTGTGCTCTGGGGGAAGGTTACATTCGTTTCTTTAAAAAGACACGAAGTGTTGATTTCTCCTTATACAACACCAGGACTGATTTACTCCCACACCACTACTTAAGACTGTCTTCGTTGCCATAAGAACACTCGAGTGTGACGAGAATAGGACACGTGAAAGGGTGCGGTGGGACTGTCCTAGCGTGTAGCACTGTCCGCAGCTTAAAGACTGTTTTGAAAACAAAAAGGTAGTATCTTCTATAGCAGGAAGGTGATTTCACAAAGACAGTGCGGCAGGTCCAGTCAGCCCAGGACTGTCCTGACTAGTGCCCGGTCAGGGTCCTGGCACAAATATGGCCCTGCCCCCCTTTACCTCCTGGGGCGGCCGTCTGGGCAGGGGGCCCCCAATGGCTCTCAGGAATGGGGGTAAACAGCTGTAAACAAACTTGCAGAGTGAGGTCATTTTAAAGGGCTGGTAACCTTACTATATATTTTTGGTTTTTATTTCACAATGTGTCCTGTAATTTCCCAGGATGATGATAGAAGCTTCAGGAGGGCACCTTCTTAGAGATAGCAATGTAGATCAAGACACTGTTGACTTACCTGCTGGGTCAGCAGAGACTCTCCCTGCAGGCTTCTGGGTCACTTCCTCTCTGTCCTCTATGCAGCCAGAGAAGATGCTGCTGGTCTGTATGTGACGTGCTGCTCTGCCCCAGCCTCTTGGCGGAGGTATGGGAGGCTCTTGGGTTGGAATGTGAACACTGGTGGAGAATGGCCGACTTAATATGTAACAAGGCGTTCAGATGCTATGGCATGCTCAGGCTCAAATGATCTAAGGTTACTCCTCACTTCTGCTTATCAAAGGTTCACAGTGAAAGAGATTTTTTTAACTTTTCTATCTGATGGAATATTAGCGTATTCTCTCAACTACTACAACTAGGCATCGTGGGTGTCCTCAGAGCGTTGGACCAGCCTCAGAGCGACACTTGCAGAGCTATGTATGTGATGGGCAGCCCTGGCCCCTCTTTCACAAGATGGCAGATGGACACGGCGAAAGTGTTTTCATGGCCTCTACTGCCCCATTGCTATTTGAGAGTGAACTCCCGGGGACCCCCCCGGCTGCTTGCGGGTGGAGAGAACCCCACTCAGAAGTGCCCCGGGAGCCCTCAGTGGTTGCTGCTGTGGTTTGGAATGTGTGTGGCTGTATTTGTGCCCTCATGTGCTATTTCAAGACTAACCGCATGCTGCATTTGCACGCTGCCCCTTGTGTTGCTTGGAGCAGGCATAGTATCTGCACCAGGGAGGCTAGATTCAGGCAGTCATGTCTTAATCCTGCCGACACTTCCTGTTGGTGAGTAGAGGGCACCGTCCATGCAGGCCACAGTCGGACACCCTGTGTCCTGTCTGCGCAATGTCCATGTGAGCCAGGACAGCCGCAGCAGGCTCACTTAGAGACGTTCAGAAATACACGGACACGCAGACGCACATAGACAGACTCACACACACATACACGCACACGCACACACACACACATGCACACACACACACACACACACACACACATGAGCTTCTCTACACCTGCTAAGAGGATTCTGGTGTTTGTGTGCTTACACTTAAGAGGTTGGTGTGTTCTCAGTTTTTCCGGAGAAAACTGTATTTCCACTCTTTTCGTAAAAAAAGAAGTTTGGCTTCAGTGTCTGCTAATGTCTTTTGTGGTAGGGAGGCAGGATTGCTGTCGAAGCAGTAGGAGATTTTCCAGGTCTGAGCTGACCTTCCTGGTCGTTCGGGAGCAAGTGGCACTGGCCTTTGCCTGGTCTGGTGGAGCTCCTAGGTCAGCAGGCCTTGGCTGGCTTATTTTACGCACACCTCCTTGAATGAACCAGGCCCAAGAGGATTCTAGTCCTCACGTGAGTGACGCTGGTGGCCTCTCACTTGAGAGATTAGCTTTTAAAAGTGGAAGCACATTGCCCTCTGAGGGGCTGAGTTTGAACTTGGAGATTTCGGGTGTGGGCCCCAGAGCCCAGCCCTCTTCTCCCTGATCTGAGGGCCTCGGGGGTGGGCTTTGTTCTCCTCTCATTCTGTTTTCCTGTCTCATCCACAGTGTTTGATTGTTGGGAGCTCCTGGCTGGAGGCCAGGTGGAGCCTATGACACTTGAACTTAGGGTAGTGAGTTTGAGCCCCATTTTGGAGTGGAGATTACTTAAAATCCTGGAAAAAAAAGAATAGTGGATTGATTCCTTCATCTTCTTTTTTTTTTTTTTAATTTGGTAACTTTCAGTCTTAAGCCAGTATGAACTCAATCGAATAATTCTCATTGGTAATGCAAAATGCTTCATATGTTCTCTAGATTCTCAAATCTCTTCAGCCAGGAAGGTCTGTGGGGAGGGGGGGCACGTGCTAGGCCCCACCTGGGGCCCTGGAAGGTGCTTTACGGGCTGATGTCTTAAGACTGATTCTTTCCTTTATCTTGCAGTTTACCCACACTGCTTCTACCGATGGTCTTGCAGCACGCAGAGCCCAGCAGCGACTACATTTGAAACTTCAACCAGATCTTTCATCTGTTAATCCTTGTTATATGGACCCTGAGATATTTTATTACAGTATTTAATTACTGAAAAATTCGTGAATAGGATCAAGAAACTCATTTAGCATTTAATGTTTCGTACATTTCTGTAACTTTGTCACTCCCTATAGATAGTTCGTTACTTTCATGTATATCCGGGCTATAAATATCCTTTGGAATCAATTGATGTTGTTATATCTCAGTTTAGTCTTTCAAGTGTATGTACTCTCATGGTTGTATGTATAAATCCTACGACAAATACAGGGCTTTTATAACCTGTGCACGTATTGTAATTATCATTGTTTAATTGTTTGTTAAGAAACCCTGACAGAGAAAAGGATTTTACCACGTTTGCAAAATCACCGTGACACAGCCTGCATTATCCTTTACGAATGTCCCTTAGCTCTACAGCCATGGTTTTGATATAATCAGACTTAATTTGCAGCAATTGTCATTGTATTTTAATGACTCACCTTAACTACACTTTTTCTAGCAAGAAATGCTTTCTTCTGCAGTGTGAACAGAGTAAAAATATCTGGTGTTAACTATCAGCTAAAAAAACTTGGAGTGGAAAGCTGATGGAAACACTGTGAAAATCTCCCAGGCCCGTATGCTGTTTCTGAGCCTGGTCCCTGGGGGCCTGGGCAGTTTGCCTGGAGTGACCCGCACAACCTGGGAGCTGAGGGCCCAGAAAGCCTGGGTGGGGCAACCTGGCCACCTCTTCCCCAAAACTCTGCCCGCCCCCTTCTCCCCCCCAACCCGAACCTTAGACCCCTGGCAGCAGAACTCTCAGAGGACCAATCAGGGTGCACTTGTCTCCCACCTCGGGCCAGGGTGCTGGGTGCTCAGCACAGAGCAAGATGCAAGATCCTGGAAACAACGTAGTGCTACTCTAATAAAGGCCTTATTCTTCTTCCGGAAATCAGCTGTTTAGATATGTTTGTAAACAAGTTTAAGGAGTGGACCTCATTTTCCATTTGTAGATTTTATTTAATTTTTTTTTATGTTGCTTTATTATTGAAAGAGAGAGAGAGACAGAGCATGAGCATGGATGCTGCAGAGACAGGAGAAGACAGAGAATCCGAAGCAGTCTCCAGGCTCCGAGCTGTCTGTCAGCACGGGGCCCGACGTGGGGCTCTAACTCACGAACTGTGAGATCATGACCTGAGCTGAAGTCGGACGCTTAAGTGACTGAGCCACCCAGGCGCCCCATCTCCATGTGTAGATTTTGAGGAGACAGCCATTTCAGGTTATACAAGTAGCCAACGTAACTTATAATTTTGAGGTGGCATATAAAAAAGCCACCCAGGAATGTGCTCAGGTCATGGTGCCTTATTTCTTATGCAGCTGGTACAGAGATAGAAACGACATGTCTCTTTACATTGGACATTTGACAGTTTCCCTGTGTCTTTCTATTAATCTTTTGTGAACTTCCTGATTGTATGACAGAGTAGGTACCGTCTACTTTGAACTATTTTTATCACGGAATTATTTGCCGGCTTTCAAGGCAGTAGTGGAGCGTTTCCCACTGCCAATAAAGACTAGTGAGAATAAGCTGCCATTGACTTGAGAAGTGGCTGCCGTGGATTTCTCTGGTGCACGGGGCCATGAAGGCACTTGTGCCACGTGGAAGTAGTAGTGTGGAAACCAGCTGATAGAATACCACAGCTGGAAGTGGAAGTTCAGGACAGGGGTGTCCTCCACAGGAGGGCCAAGTGCCCAGACCCTAGGGTGGCGGCCCCGGAATCAGTGCAGCCGGGGGCCCAGGCAATAGGCCAACAGGGCAGGGCGACTCTTCCACGGTCAGGGCCAGCTGAGGCTGCTCTTCCTCCAGGACCCCAGGAGACTGGAGTGTGTGCGTGTGCGCATGTGTGTACAGGCGCGTGCTTTCCACCCAGTCTCCACTCCTCTTCCATCCTGTGTGTGGGCTTTCCTGTCCTGCTGCTGTCCTCTCAAGGTCCCAAGAAGTGCCCAGGGCTGCATCCTTCCCCATCGTCTCAGCCCCTGGCACCCACTAGGCTGCTTCTCCCGAAGCTCAGACCCAGTGCTGAGTCTTACACCAGCCGGTGTGGCAGGCGGGAGGGTCTGCCCGCACCGGGGGCTGGCAGCCACCACCAGGCCAACTCATGAGGCTCTGGCACAAGATCCCTGTCGCTCAGCTGACTCTGGGACGGTTCCTTCCCTCCCTGCCACAGAGAGGCTGCACACAGGGTTTTGGGGACACGCACCGGGGCACATCCAGCAGTTAGAGGGTACGTTGGCCTGTCCTGTGCAACCGGTGGCCACCGTCCCACTGGCTTGGAGTGTCTTTGGTGTGGCCGGCCAGCCATCCTCAGAGGAGGCGAACAGAACCTTTCTTCACTGGCGCTGAGGGGTGCCCCACAGCCCAGCCTCCAGGCCTTAGTGCCATGGCTCTGGTTTCCAGGCCAGGATGCTCTCAGAAAATTAAGTAAAAGCTATTTTTAAACTTATAATGAGAACAAAATAATGGAAATTGCTTTAAAAATCATTAACTAGGGGTGCCTGTGTGGCTCAGTTGGTTGAGCGTCTGCCTCTTGATCTCGGCTCAGGTCATAATCTCACGGTTTGTGCGGTTTGAGCATGGCATCGGTCTCTGCGCTGACAGCACGGACTCTGCTTGGCATTCTCTCTCTCCCTCCCCCGCTCACGCAAGTGCTTGCTCTCAAAATGAACGTAAAGGAAAATAAAAAATAAAAAAATTTAACTTGTAATTAAAGCAGTGACTAAGGGATTGTCACGTTGCACAAATAGAGGGTTGAGGATGTCTTCATCTCCAACACCTTATTTTCTTTTTTATGTTACCTTTTAAATTTTGTGAAAGTTGTGTTCATTTCGACAGGGACAGAGAGAGAGAGAGAGAGACGAGGAGGAGGGGCAGAGACAGAGGGAGAGAGAATCCCAAGCAGGTTCCTCACTGTCAGCACAAACCCGACATGGGACACAACTCTCACCAACAAAAAGGTCATGATGTGAGCTGACATCAAGAGTCAGAAGCTACACAGACTGAGCCACCCAGGTGCCCCTAATTTTGATTTATTTTTTAAGATTTTAAGCAACGTCTGCACAGACCCTTGACCCTCCTACAAGAGTTGTATACTCCCCTGAGTGGCAGCTGAGTGACCCTGTTTTTTTTACTTTTTCAAATGTTTTAATGTTGGTTTATTTTTGAGAGGGAGAGAGAGACACACACACAGAATGTGACTGGGGGAGGGGCAGAGATAGAGGGAGATACAGAATCCAAAAAAGGCTCCATGCTCTTGGCTTTCAGTACAGAGCCTGATGCAGGGCTTGAACTCACCAATGGTAAGATTATGACCTGAACGGAAGTTGGACACTCAACTAGCTGAGCCACCCAAGGGCCCCTGTTTTTAACGTTTTGCCCAAAGTGCCACCACACTCATTATTTCAAGAGAAACTGTGGTTGCCCCCACCTTGGTTTTCACTCCCCTCCCTACCCCATGTGATACTATTCTAACCATTTCCTCCCCTTGCTTCCCTAGAAACTCATTTGTGGCCAGTGTGAGCCCTGGCAAATCCATTTCAGATTTACCCGGTGGCATCTAGGTAATAAAGCGATATGTATAGCTCAGCCACGTGGATTGCAAGGAGGACAACACAAAGGGCTCACGGTGCCACCGTATGTCCCAGTATTTACAGGTGCACTCACCCACCATCTGGGAATTCGACGCCCTGGGTTAGGTCAGGGTATGCATCAATGATTAAGTGACCATGTGGTTTGATACTGGTGGAAGATGGGTGATGCATTCATGAAGGTTTACTGTACATCTTCCTTTGACATTTGTGCAGAAGTTTCTAGAATAGAAAACGTTAGTGGTTGTTTAGGGTTCCTCTCCATGCGATAGATGGTCTCAGCCTGGAATGAGTGCTCCCTGGCCCTCACTTTGGAACGTAAAGTAGCCCGGGTTCGAACTTTGAGCTGCACCCTCAGCGGAGACACGTCTCCCATCACAAACCAGCGTGCAAGTGCCGATTCCATCTTGGCCCTGCTTTCACATTTTGATTCCTGTGACATCAGGATGCGTCCTACAAGTGGTAACATTGTAGACTTGCTGAAAAGTGGCCTATGATGACATCAACGTCACGATGGGAGGTAGGTGCTTCGCTACGACTCCCTTTGAGAGGTGGAATCTAAGGCCTCCCCTTGAGCCTGGGCCGGGCTCAGTGATGTGCTTGTCGAAATGGATGTGTAGATGGGATGCCGGGGACCCTGTGGTTCTTGTGTGTGACAGAGTGGCTCATGGATGTAAGTGACATATGCTTGAGACTGGCTTGTTTCTAGGGAAAGAGGGCACTTTATTTCTCTGCTCTGTAATGTCTAACCGTGGGGTGCCTGTCGAGGCTGCTGTATCATTTCTGGGAGTTGGTGGGGAGTCAGTGGCTTGACGGATTGGTGTCTTCATCTCTGGGCAGTAACCATTACTGTTCATTAGAATTGCAGCCGTCTTCTCTCTTTGCTCCCAGAAGCTCCCTGCTTTTCATGCAGACAGCATTCCCTGTGCTTTGTCTCCCAGCTGCAACACAGTCCCTTCAGAGAGCTTTCCTTGGGTTATGTAATGATCGATTGATTGATTTATTAATGTTTGTTCCTTTTTGAGAGAGGAAGACAGGGTGAGCAGGGGAGGAGCAGAGAGACAGGGAGACACAGAATCAGAAGCAGGCTCCAGGCTCCTAGCTTACAACACAGAGCTGGACGAAGGGCTCGAATCCACAAACCTCGAGATCATGACCTGAGTCGAAGCCAGACGCTTAACCTACTGCGCCACCCTGGTGGCCATTTTGTGTGTGTGTTCGTGTGTGTGCATGTGTGTGTTTGCGTGTGTATGTGTTTAACTCACAGTAATATAATTTTATCACTTGTAGCAAAGTCTTCATTTGCAAGGAACAAAGACTGGAGGCCATGAGGAGATGTATGCTGGCAGGTTGCAGCAATGATTTCTGTTGGCACGAAGAGAAAACTTTATGCAGCTACAAATCTTTGGAAACTTGTCATTTTCTGTATTTTCTCAATGTGTCTGAAAACCGGTTGAGCTATTTGGTTAGTCAAATGCACTTCCTCCTTCCCTCCTTCGGATTTCTTCACAAAGCCGTGTGAAGTGTGGGAGGATGTCCTGGAGTCCTGAAAAGGTTTGCACGCCTGACAACTTGCCCTGGCGGCAGACGTCCTCTTGAGGTTTTTACTCTTCATCGTGTGACCCACGGATCCCTCCAGATGCCTGGGATTTCCTCAGTGGATCGCTGGGTTTCAGAGAGAGACCTGTGAGCAGCCTCTCACCTTGATCCAGGAAGAAAGGTCTGTGCCTTATCAAAATGAATGAAATATCGCCATTTGCAGTTACATGCATGGAAATGGAGGATATTATGCTAAGTGAAATTGGTCAGAGACAGACAACAATCATATGACTTTCCTCATATGAGGACTTCAAGAGACAAAAGGGATGAACATAAGGGAAGGGAAACAAAACTAATATAAAAACAGGGAGGCGGACAAAACAGAAGAGACTCATAAATATGGAGAACAAACTGAGGGATACTGGAGGGGTTGTGAGAGGGGGGGATGGGCTAAATGGGTAAAGGGCACTAAGGAATGTACTCCTGAAATCATTGTTGCAGTATATGCTAACCAATTTGGAGGTAAATTTTCAAAAATAAAAAAAATAAAATTACAACAAAAAAGAAAAAAGAAAGGTATGTCCCTTGTCACCATTGTGTTCCCTCCACTCAGAACACAGGAGTGAGTCCCTGAGCAAGGAAAGGGAGGCGATTCTCCCTTTGGGTGTGCAAAGATCAGATCAGGACAGAAATTTTCTGAGAGGATATTTTGTTGTTTGAAAGGTATAATCAAGAGGGCGCCTGGCTGGCTCTGCTGGAATAGCCTTGACTCTTGATCTCGGGGTCATACGGTTGTGAGTTTGGGCCCCACGTGAGGTGTAGAGATTACGTATACATTTAATAAATAAATAAATAAATAAATAAATAAAACAAATAATTAATTAATTGAATAACATTTAAAAAATCCAGCCCGGTTTCCAGTGATGCCTGTAGTTTCCAAGGAGAACTCTGGAGCTGGGGAGCAGGAAGCATGTGGACGGTGGGCAGGGCTGCCAGGCAGGATGTGAGGAAGGAGGCACAGGTGCTCCCCCTGTCCATTCGTGTGACCGTTTCCTCTGGCCCGAACTGCAGGTGGCTGAATTCCTGCAGTTGGGTGGCCTCTGTCCAGCTCAGGGCCGTGGGACCCACTTGACTGGAGAGGCAGAGACTGTGGGCAAATCACACAACTTTGGGTTAGCCGTTCTTTCATTTGTGAATGGGCTCCCTGGGACGACACTATCTGGGTTCCCCTCCCAGGGCTGAGAGTTGAGTCTGCTGTCTAAAAGGAGGCAAGGGCAGATTACATCTGGGAAATTCTTGCTGGTCTTGGGGCACCTAGACAGAGTGGAACTTTGAAGTGGTGGCTTTGAAGGGACAGTGTGGATCCTTCCTTACCTGCTGGCAAAATGTTGCCCGTTCAGGGGACAGTGACAGAGGTCCCACCTGGACACTTGAGAGCTGAGCCCTGATTTGCCCCTCGCTGCCATCCCGGATTTGGACTTGAAACCCAGTGGAGCTGGAGGGGGTGGGTGCAGACGGGCTATTGTTCTGGCTGAATTCAAACTACAAGAGCACAGGTGTGGCACCCCAGAATGCACCTACTGGTGTCCCCGGTTCAGACACGTGGGTGGAGCTTCAGCTTGATCGACTTCAAAAGGACGTTCAGTTGCTTCCTGGCCCCGGTGAAATTTTACCAGCGCTGGTGTGGAAGAAGAGTCGGTTCTGATACATAGTCTTCTCTTGAAACACTTAGAAGTTCGAGATTGCATTTGCGCGTGGGAAAAGTCTTGTCCTGTTTAGGTGTGAGGCGGCTGTCCCTTGTCTCTGTGCCAGATGGACCCTTCCAGCTCTGATGTGCTGGAGGAAGAGCGGACAGACCAGCCTCTGAGCTACCCAGTAGGAGAAAAGTCCGCATTGTGCGAGCCAGAGATTTCCCCGGAGAAGTGTTGAAGCAGCCCTCTAATAAATCACTTGAAACAATGGAGGTGTCAGAGCCCGAGTTATGGACGTCACTATTACCCTTCCAGGAAGTACTTGAAATCAAAACGGGTCCTGTTGTTTCTCTGAAGTGAGAAAGGCCATGTAATTTGACATTCCCTCATGTTGTTGGGCTCCTTCCTGTTTGGGTAACACTGTTGTTAGGACATAGTGAAGGCGTGAATTCTTTCTTGCTAGCTTGCCTTCTTGCTTTCTTGCTTTCTTGCTTGCTTTCTTCCCTGCTGATTTCTTGCTTTCCTTTCCTTTTGAATATTTATTTTTGAAAGAGAGACAGAGAAAGAGAGAGAGAGAGAGCGCGCACCACACAGTGGAGGGGCAGAGAGAGAGGGAGACAGAGGCTCTGAAGTGGGTTCTGCACTGATAGCACAGAGCCCGATGGGGACCTAGGACTCACGAATGGCGAGATAATGACCTGAGCCCAAGTTGGACACTTAACAGACCAAGCCTCACAGGTTCCTGCAGAGGGACGTATTCTTAATGGATGACTGAAATGCATGGGTGACTCTTTGTTTTCCAGAACATTTTCCCACTCGAATTGAAGCCGGAATGTTTCTGATGGTCTAAGATGCCCCTTGAGAGCAGTATTAGAAATCCCACATGATGTTGCTTTTGTGTCTGATGTAGTCATTCCCGCACGGGGTTGTGGGGGGGCATTTGCTGGCCCGGCTGCCCAGCCCCTCCAAGCTGAGAGCTGTCACACTGTGGCCAGAGAGCTTGTTGGGTGGCCTCTGAGAGCCGTTCTCCCAGGCGTCCCTGACCCCGGGCCCTGCTCTTTCACATGTGGAATCTTAGGAATGCCACACCATGTCCATTCCCCAGGATGAGGGGGTGCTGATGAGACCCATGGGAGACTGACCCTATTTTGTGGTATGAGTCACCAGTGTCCTTCTGTCTCCCTTTTCCCAAAGGTGATTTTCCTCTTGTTTTCATTTGGGTTCTCTGTGTTTCTTACAGTCCCCTGTGTGGGCTTCACTCCTCATTGACTACACTTTTCAGAATGATGTAAGTGGCAAAGAGCAGAGATGGGGGCCAAGACCGTGAAAGTTTCTGAGCACCAGGAGCACACCAAGGAAGAGACTATCTTCATGCTGTTGTGAAATTGGTCTTTTGAAGGGCAGAGACACAGACCAGGGGGGACACAGCTTTCCTGTGAACCCACACTGGCACGACTTGGTCTGTCTTGTGAGCTCACGTTCCCACAACACGCGACTCCGTGCTTCTATGCGTGTGTTTGCATAGGTACGTGCAGGCTTAGAATCTCCCATCACAAACAGTTCCTGTATTGATGATTCTAGCATCTTGTCTTTAATGGTGGAGATTGCGTCGAGGGACGTGGTCACCTATGCTCTCTGCAATGGGGGCTCCTGCCACACACGATGTCTCTGAATATCTTCAAAGTTAAACTCCCCTCCACGACTCTAATTTTCCTGCTTTGTCACTGAGCATGGGGTATACTGGAGAGCTGGGTTCTACGTACTGTGTTCTCATGAAAAGCCCCAAATAGGAGAGCCGAGGGATTGTCCCCTGGGAGAGCGGGCCCTGCTCCTGACTCGGCATGGCCTTACGCTGCCACCTCTCCTGGTGGTGTTTCCTAGTCAGGAAGTGTAGGTAAAAGGAACCCTGAAAGTGTGCTCAGAATTTTGTTTAGGCCGCACCAGCTCCCGTTTTTACCCTCCCGTCCCTACTTTGAAGGACTATCCCTCTGACCTGTTTGGGTCACCTGTGGTGCTTGACTTCCTCGGCCCCAATATCTTTCAGGAAAATGAAGCTGTTCTTGGGTGAGGCAGTGCCAGGAAATCATCCCCAAAAGAGGGTGAAGTCTGTAGTGTGGGTATTTTAGACACAGTGTACGTTCCTCCCTGACTTGCTGACCCCACACCTTCCACAGAAGCCATGTGAGGATGTCGAGGCCCTGGGAGCCGACTCCCGAGCCGGTGAAGTCACCATTGCTCTCATCGTCATTTCTGTTCCCGTGGCTTTGAAACATGCTGGATGTTGGGAGAACCCCTGGGACAGTTGTGGGCACCCTGTGGCCGTTCCAGGTGTTGGAACCGGTTCTACCCCCGTCACCATTCCCAAGGACACTGGGCAGTGGCCAGGGCTGGTTTGCAGGCTGGTTTGCAGGGCAGGCTGCACCCCAGGTGGTGCAGAAACAGGAGGAGGGGGAAAGAGAAGGCAGAAAAGCTGAGGTGTCTGCCTGAAGGCCAACAGAGGCACAGAGGGCAGAGAAAAGGCTTCACGTGGTTCTAAAGCGTGTCAGCTCAGTTAGATGAGCAGACGCCATGTTTTGTTTTTTTGTTTGGCTTGGTTTGGTTTTCCAAAAGGGAAATTAGGCAGTCCATGTCAGGCAAGAGAAGACAGGGAAGATCCCTGAAACAAAAGGGGTTTCGGCAGCTGCTTGGGAAGTTTCCTTCAAATCTTCATCCGGAGGTAGACTAGCCAGAGACCATTTGCTCTCATCATCCTAGTTCTTAATCCAGGGAATGAATGAGAGAGAAGCCCACACATATAGGTAGAGTAAGCAGAGTGTATAGGGAGAAACAGTGAGAGAGAGAGTCAGAGTCCCTATATTGTGGATGGCCTGTGGAAAATACACCCGCCCAATTTCAGTGCAGGGATTTATTGACAATGACTGGAAGCTGGCCTTGCTGCCTTGGTTGGCAATACTGCCCTGTAGCCGACGGTCATTCCAAAGACACCACAATAGCAGTGTCAAAGCCCTATGTGCCTTAGAAGGTATTGTCACTTCCTCCAAGTTAGTCTTAGCCCACGGCAGGCATGGCAAGAGTGCCATAACTAAGTTCTCATGTAATTCACCTAGTCAATGAGTGGATAGGTCCTCATTTAATTGTCTTGCTTTTTCACAGTGTCTTTTCTGTTTTTGTTTCTTTAATGCCAGTTAGGTAATATGAAGAGTTATGTTACTTTCAGGTCTACTATTCCATAGATCACTCTGTGTTCATCATGACAAGGACACCGTTCAAACACCATCACCGATTTCACCACCCCCCAGTGCATCCCACCACCCCTATGGTACTATCAGATTGTTCTCTAATCGGAAGAGTCTGTTTCTTGATTGTCTGTTCTCTCTCTCTCTGTCTCACTCTGTCTCTCAGTGTTTCCATTTGCTTGTCTGTTACTTCAAGTAAACATATGAGTAAAATGACTGGATGGTACTTTTTCTGATTGACTTATTTCACATACCATCATATTCTCTACCTCCATCTGTGTCCTATAGATGGATGTATACCTATATCTATATCTATAGAATAGATATATATTGATATATGAATAAATATATGTTTATATATATCTATATACCTATAGATTCATATAAACATATAGAGATGTAGATACATTCATGGATATATTCATGGATATATATGTATAGGTATGTAATTATGCATATAAATATGTATAGACATATATGGGTATATGTGGATATATAAATATATATACACACATATGTTTGGATATAAATTAATACACATATGGATATATATTTTGATATATATATATATAAGTACATGTATATGGATATATACAGACATATATATGAATATATATATCAAACATATATATCCATATATATATCCATATATCCATATCCATGTGTATATATACATATATATCAGTGATACAGATATATATACATATACATCAGTGATATATATATATATATGTATATATATATCAGCAAAAACAAGGAATGAATACTTCCCATTTGCAGGGACATGTTTGAAGTAGTTAGCATTCTCCTAAGCGAAATAAGTCGTGAGAAAAAGACAAATACCATGGAATAATTTCACTCATATATGGAATTGAAGAAACAAAAAGCAAAGGAAAAAAGTTAAGGGATAAAGTGAAACTCTATTAGGATTCGCTGCCACAGACTTTTAAGAAATTCATTATGGAAACTGTCTCTCCCCACAACAGAAACCATTCATTGTATTTTACAGACATTGGAAAATGTGGCCAACACTATCCCCAATCAGAAAGCAATCCTGAAATCATTAATGATTCCGCAGCAATACTGCCCTTGGTTCCCCACACAAGGAAATTATGGTCTTAACAATTGGGAACAAGTAAGGAAAACATTTAAAGCTGGGCATTCTGAGGGGGTAACATTCCCCCTGAGGTCGTCCTCACTTGGTCCACTGTTGACACTGCCCCTCTCCCCTTGAGTTCACAGGATGTCTATACAGATGTCAAATTACCACGAATAGAGGAAAGACCTGAGCTTTTTGACAGTCAGCCTGTGCCTTTGGTGCCTTTGCAGACAAGAGATACTCTCCCTCCCTCCAAAGTGTGGGAGGATGTGGAGCCTCTAAAAACCTCACCGACCAGTTCTGACAAAGTCCTCGCCCCCATGCAAAAGAGAACACACGAAGGAACCCCATAAGGCTGGTCAATTCCAGCTGTTTCCGTTGTCAAGCAACATGGGCAATAGGTCCATGAAGGCCTGCTCTTTCCAATAGGAAGAGAATTGCAACAATCGGTTCAGCTGCATGTCCATCACAGCCCTTTTACCACGGGCACTTTTAAAAAACACTTGTGGTACTTACTCCATGTGGGCCTGGACGGGGGCTCTCTTATGAGCCCCATTTTGACTCCAGCCCAGTGTGCCGTCTGTGCCCAAGAGGTTCAGGCAGCTTGTGTGGTTCCTGCCCTACAGACCTTTGATATGGCTGTTGCCGTGTCTTTCGAATGACCGTCTGCTACAGAACAGCATAGCCAACCAAGGCAGCAAGCCCAGCTTCCACTCATTGTCAGAAGCAATGCAGTGAAATAGTGTGGTGTATTTTACACAGGCGGTTTCTACTCCTACATGCCACGTCGGGGAGAGAGTCTGAACAGCACTGAAGAAGATCCAAGAGAAGGCCCTGATCAGCAGGGTGCACGGCGGGCAGAGGGGCATGGGTAGCAGGCAGGGGATGCGCACTCCAGGCCCAAGTCCACCGCCTCACGACAGACGGGCAGGCCAGTGACAGGAAGTGTCCCGCGGGAGCACCAGCAGCTTCCCTGGGGAAATGCCGAGCTGGTGGTGTTTCCAGTCGTGGGGTTTAATTCACCTTTTAAAGATCTCTGGGTTTTTAATTAATACGTGAGCTCTCTATTGTTAACGGTTGGCAACGATTTTCAAAATCTGAAACTGCACGGGCACCTGGGTGGCTCATTTGGTGAAGCATCAGACTCCTGGTTTCACTCAAGTCATGATCTCGTGGCCCGCTAGTTTAAGCCCCGCGTCAGGCTCTGCACTGACGGTGTGGAGACTCCTTGGAAATCTCTCTCTCCCTCTTTCTGCCACTTCCCAGTTTCTTGTAAGTAAATAAATAAATGCAAGAATACACACATACATACATACATAAATGAATAAATAAATATACAAACAAATAAACCAATAAAATCACACAAAAATTTAAACGTGCATGGACTCCTGGTGACTCAGTTGTGCGAGCTATTGACTTGTGATATAGGGGTTGTATGTTTGAGCAGCACACATGTGTACGGATGACTTAAAAAAGATAAAATCTTTATGAACATTTTTAACATGCACGCGAAATACAACATTGCAAAAGAGCCAACAATCTGCAGCCTCTGCGGGAGGGTACTGCGTTTCTAACACACCCCGCATGCACACATCAGTGTATAACTGATGCCTGGCAGGGATTTTAACGAGGGACAGGAAAACCAGCAGGGCCTGCAGGGACAATCTGGCAGCATCCACCAAAATTTTACCTTCCACCTTCTGTGACCCGGCAATTCCTCTTCTAGAAATTTACGCTTCTTAATAATCACTTCTGTCGATGACACAAGAGAACAAGATTTTTAACTTCAAAAACTGCACAGCGCCTGGATCCCATGGTCCAGAGAAGAAGGACGTACCTTGGGAGACTTGGGCCCTTCACACGACTGGGGCTGAGGTGCCATCCGAAGGACGACAATCCCCCTAAACCCATGGAAGAGACAGGAGTGCTCGCACACGTTCAGGTAAAAAGGCTACGTGAGTGTAATGTGGGCCTGTCTCCCCAGGTCCTGTTCTGGGGACGCAGGAGGCATCCCACACGAGGGGGCCCCAAGCGGTGAGCATGTGCTGCCACAGGCTGATCTTTCTGTGACTCGTGTTTCTCGGTCATGCCCTGGAAATTGAAGTCCACGACACTCTTGTCCACGTGCTTTGCCTTCAGGCTGTACTTGATGCCAAAGTCGCTCGAGTAATTTGAGGGGAATGGACAGGGCTCGGGGACAGAGACCGACGATGGACTGGTCTCTCGTCTATCACTCACGACAGCAACATTCCGGAATTAGGAGTCACCAGGACATGACGCACACGATTGAAAACACCACCCACGGTCACACACCAGTGAGCCGGCCTCGGCCTACAACTTGTGCACTGGGCAGCGAGGACCCCAAGCCTGTGATGGGCACCTGCTTCCTGGGGCAGAAACGAGCCTCGTTCCCACTCGGGAAAGTAACACTTTGGAAGCTACGCACTTATCATCCTTTTCCAAAGGGACAGGAAATGCCCACACCTGGCCACAGCACCCGCACCCTGGCTCATCTGATGACAAGCAAGAGGTGGAAGTAACCGGCTTGCTCAAGACACATCAAGTCCTCTGAGAAGGTGACACTCTTTCATTGCTAAAAAAGGTTCTAAAACATGGGCACAACTGAAAGGTCAGCTAATGATGTATTAGAGAGCACCCGTGTCCAGTAAAAGTGCACCATCATTAATTGAAAGGCTCGGGTTTACATTGTTGGGGGGAAAGTTAGCTCTTCACTGACCGGGCCCCAGAGACGACTGTCCAGGGAACACTGCTCAGAAAGACAGCTTCCGTGGCAGTGACACAGGACCCACACACCCGGAGAGCACAGTCTTCCCCAGAGGAGACACCCCACTCGCCAGGAAACCACCTCCGGGGACATTGGCCTCTCCCCCCGCTCGACTGCCCTCAGGCCTTACCTTTCTGAGAGGCGTGTTTCTCAGTTTTCCCCTGCTATTCAAAGCCCACAGAAGAGTGCAATTACCACAAGAAGGGAAACACGTTTTTAGAGGTCTCCAAAACAGGTCATCTGATCCCAGAATGCATGTGAAAGGATTGAAACCGCAAACCGTGTTATTTTTTGACCTCTGCCTTCCTAAGCCATGGGCAGGCCAACCTCACGCCCAAAGCTCTGGGGATGGAATCTTTCGGCCATGAAACATTCTGCAACGCCCAGCAGGCAGTGCGGGTGGACCGGTAGCCACCCGCAGGCCCTGCACGGCAAGTTGTGCTCGTGGACTTCAGCCCCCCAATGCCAATCCTCGGCGACCCCCTCCTGCCACACGCACACCTGCTTTTCCACGAGCTCTTCCAAGAACAATACTATCATCAGTAATGACAACGGGCATGGTGGGGGGGCATCTGCGCACACGGCCCTAGGAGACAGGAATCCCCGTCGCCCCGTTTTACAGGCAGTTAGCGCAGAACCGCAGCTGACATGTAGTAAAGCCTGAATGCAGACAGAGGGTTAACTCCAAAACCCAACTGCTGTGATGTAAAACAGGGTATACACGGCCCTCAGTCAAGACTGAGAGACTGAGGCCCAGAGGCGCCAGGACACCGGGCTTTGGCCCTGGAAACGGGCACATGTGCCGTACTCTGCCATGTCTGCCCTGAACACCACCGGGTCACAGTGATACCCATGCAGGGAGGCTGGCTAGAAATGGTCCCCACGGGCACAGTCTTAGGCAGTGAAAGGCTGTCTGTCCCTGGTCTATGTGATCTGTAGATACCAATGTGGGGGATTTCTACAAGAAACAGTGTTCCTCTTCTCACTTCTTAACCTGGCAAATCATCTCAGAGTCAGGGACTGGGGCGGGGGGCTTCTAGAAGCTCTGCACCTGGACGGCCACCCCACAGGCCTGAGTCGAGGCGCTATCTCGAGAGGCCCAGTGCATACCCTGGTCTAGAGGGAGGGGCTCCATCACCTGCACTCTGGTTCCCATGACGCCTCACTCACCTGGTCAACGCTGTCCACCTGGACACCAAACTTGACTCGAATGCCCCTGATGGAGTGGACCTGGGACGAGCGCTTGGAGAGCTTTGACTGATACTCGTGGCCGACAGCTGACTGAAACAGGTCACAGAGCAAAGGTGTCAGTGCCGGGCATAGAAGCTGTATCAGATACCCCGGGGCATGGTCCTCGAGGAACAGGCCCCACCTTTGTCCACACCAGGGCTCCTCCTGGGAACAGGCTCAGTGTGCAAGCTGGTGGAGGAGGGATCCCCGAAGCCACCCAAGACCCTACCAGGTGGGGCTTGTGATCTGAGGGGCATGGGGAAAGGGCCACGGGGCCGGGACCATCCACAGCCGAGTCTGACACCTGGCACCCACAGATGGTGATACAATCACTAGCTCTGTAAAGCGAGGCACTTGCCTACCTTGTGGCGTAGGAATGAGGACCAGGGATTTGCGGCGACAGGCGGAGACAGACTCACGCGCTTGGTGACAACATGCACTCCACCACTCTACACAGAAACTGCAATTGCAACGCCCACTCTATCCACATACAGGGTCTGCCACTCAGGAAAGTCTAGGCTTCCCGCCACTCTGGCCTCAGTGGGGTCAGCCACCCATAGCCTCCGTGTCACTCCGGGCACCACAGCACTTTGCAAACAAAGCTTCTGGAATGCAGCCCCCACCGAGCATTTATATATAAGCCCGGTTCTGAGATCTGCCCACCAAATTCAGTAAATGCCAGATGTGCCACATCCTCCAAAGCTGAAAATATGGACTACCGAGGTCCCAGGCAGCCCCTGGCCCTGCCTGGCCTCCCAGCACCAGGCTCTGTCCCCAGTGTGGTCGGCCCAGACGTGTGACCCAGTGTGGGCATCTGAACCTTCCCTCTTACTGCCTGGGACGCGGTGCATAGACACCCCACCACCTGGTCTCTCCAGGGCCCTACAAGATACCTGGGTCAGGAGGAGCCGGGATGAAGAGGAAATCAGGAGGCCCTTCTCAGCACAGTTCAAGGGGGAGAGCGGCGAGGTTTATTCCAAACTTCGGAGCCCTGCCACTCTCTCCCCTCCCCGGCTCTGCTCTGATGTCCATCCTGCCTGGAGACCTGAGGCACACTGGCCTCCCACAGCCTCCAGGCTTCCACTCAAAAGTGTTGACAAGCTCCCCTGGAGGACAGCCTGCGGAAGGGACTCCCCAGCACAAAACTTAGCAGAAAGAAGTTGTAAGAGAGTTTCTCTAAGAGTACTGCCAGAGATGCAGAGTGGCAATTTTTCCAAGTTTTTTTTTTTTTTTTTAAATCAAAACAGGTTGATCCAACTGAGAAAATCATGCGTATAACTAGGCAACAGCACCAGGGAGGGTGTGGTCTGAATGCCTAGTCTCATGCTCCAGGCAGGGGGTTGGGCCAAGGCCAGGAACAAGCCCAGGAGCGAGAACAGGAATGAGGTCCGCCTCACTGGCTCACCTGCAGACAAGGGCAGGATGCCAGACAGCAGTGCAGACTGGGGCCTGGCGGCTACCACACCTGCCCAGGCCACACTCATGCAAACACGTGCCTGCTTGAGCAGACTTTTGCTCTCCAAGACTCCATCACATTCTCCTCAAATCTTAACACAGGGATCTCAGGGCTCTTTCCAACTCAGAGAGGACAGGTTACAAATAACTTCAGAGTTATGCGTTTTTGAGTCTCATTTTCTTATCTTTATTTTTTATTTTGAGTGAGACAAAGACAGAGCATTTCAGGGAGGGCAGAGATATTGAGAGAGAGAGAATCCCTAGGAGGCTCTGCACTGACAGTAGACAGCCCAATGCAGTGCTCGAACCCAGGAACCGAGAGATCATGACCTGAGCCGAAACCAGGAGTCAGACACATAATAGACTGAGCCACCTAGATTTCTGACAAGTTGGTCCAATCTGGAAGAGCTGGAAGCCAAGCTTGCCTACAGGTGCAGGGTGGCACGGAGAGAGGGGCTGTGAGCCCATGGCAGCACCCCCGCCAAATTCCTCTGTAAGGGCAGTCTCCCACTATACCAGGTGTAGACACCTGAGCATTTCCATCAGCTGTCTGGGTACCATCACTGCACCGGCTGGTAACTCATGAGATATCGCTGAGCGCCTGCACGGTGCCAAGCCAGGCACCAGGTAAGGAGGACAGGTCCCAGCCCCAGAGAGCCTCCACGGAAATACAGTAATGTCCAGGGTGAGTGAAGGACCACAGGCAGAAGACACGGGGGAAAGGCAGCTGCAGACAGGCTGGCGGGAAGGAGGGCTCCTCAGGGAAACTTCGGGGCCTAGTAAGGCCAGAGCCCAAGGTGTTAGGAGGACAACAGAAGCAGAGAAGCCAGCAGTGACAGCTTTGTTGTTACTGCCATCAAGCTTCTCCTTGATAGATTCATTGTTTGCCCCAATGTGTCATTTTGCCAACCCAGAGCTAGAGACCCAGACAGACCACGAATTTCTCTCCGTTTCAAATCCCTACAACCCCATGGGCACAGGCTTTGTTTCAGGAAGGAAAGGCCTCTACCTGTTTCTCTCACTGTCCGAAGCACACGGGGGTGACGGGTTGTGTGTACTGCAAAAGGCAACCAGGCAACTTTGTAGAATCCAAAGATGATTCCACTCCCCACTCTGCCTATCTAGATATCTCCGGGAATGACAGTCACACCGGGAAACGTCCCTGTCTGTTTCCTGTAGCTCACTCTTGGTCCAACCCCAGCGTAGGCAAATTCCAGACCTGGTGTGCGGTGCCCCTAGGATGCCCCAAATATCTGCTCGGTGTGAACACAGTTCAGTGTGGCTCACTGTGACCCAGTGGTACAGTTCTGCACTTGGATCTGAGCAGCATCTGGAATTACAAGGGACAGGTTAGAATTATAGACCAGAAATTCCGTATCAGCTGATGGCTTCCCTTCTATTCAGAACAGAGGCAGACATCTGTTGGGTCAGAATAAGAGACACTGCTCAAACTGGGAAATTCACCTCTACAGGGAGGTCTGCAGAATGTACACAGGTACCTCCCTGGAGAAACATGTAACACACCCACCCCTGCACCGTAGTCTCTTGCATGGGGCATGGAATAGAGCGGATGAGCTCCGGGTGTCTCAGGACAGAGGATGCAAAATGCCACCAAAGGCTGATGTGTGCAGTCAACCATGCTGAACCCTACAGCTGGATGGCAGAGGAGGCTCGCCCACTGTCCTCAGTGAGTGCTCTCTCCTGGACTCACGGGAAGTGACTCTACACAGAGGGCCATGTTGGACTGTTCTGTCAAGGTCGTCAATGCCTGAAGGACAGCAAAGCACCTGGTGGCTGAAGCATCGCCTGCGCACTGAAGGACAGCCCCAGATCTGGTTCTGGCACCAGCTGGCTGAAGGCTCGCCTGCGCCGTGAAGGAGAGTCGCTGATCTGGTTCTGGTCTGCAGACCTGCTCAGATTAGGCTCGTGGTGAACTGGGGGCAGCAGTGACACCAACACCCACACTCAAGATCCTTCTGGGCTTCTGTCCTCCACCCAGAGCCCCCCCACCGCCCCCCAGTAAGGCCTTCTACCACATTGCCCAACCCCGGCACACATGAGAATCCTAAAAGAGATTCTAAAACGCAGGAACACCTCATGAGGAAGGTCAACAGAGGAGGATCTCACCTTCACCGCATGGACTCAAAGGTCTTCTGCAAGAAGTCTGAGCCCCTACTTCACCAACTCTGTGCCCGCAGTGAACTGGTACATGCTGCCAACACTGACCTTGTCCATCCAGTCCTACCACATGCCAAACATCCTGCCATAACCATGAGAGGCTTTTGTTCCTCTTTCAAGCTCTTTTCCTTGAGGGTCTGGTGTTCTTAAAAATCATTCTCTCTCAACTTGTGAGAAGGGAAGGAAGGGAAGGGAAGGGAAAGGAAGGGAAGGGAAGGGAAGGGAAGGGACGGGAAAGGAAGGGAAGGGAAGGGAAGGGAACCGAAGGGAAGGGAAGGGAAAGGAAGGGAAGGGAAGGGAAGAGAAGGGAAGGGAAGGGAAGAGAAAGAACTGGGAATGGTGGGAGGGCGTCGGTGCCTTCTAAGATGACACGTGAGGTCACGTGGTGGGATCTCTACACCACTAGGCCCCATTCCTCCACACCCCCAGTCCCTGCCTTTGCCAGTCTCCCCTTAGTCTGCCAGGCCCATCTTGTCAGTAGAGCTCAGAGTCAAGGTTACAGGGAAAACAGAAACTAATGTGCTCCGGGCCAGTGAGTCATCCCAAATCCAAGAGTAGCTGACCTAAAATGGGAATTTTCTATATTCATATGGAGAAAAGGTTCTCTTTCATCAGGTAGCAGGATTAGGAGAAGCACTTTTGCAAGCCTCAGCTCATAGCAGAGGTGGAAACCAAGTCAACAATCCCACATCGCAGAGACTCTGAGGACGCTAGTCAAAGACAGTGAGGCAAAACGTTTAGACAGCATCTCTTTACTTGAGGTACTACTGCTTTCACATATTCTTACACATTCGAAGGTGACACAAGACACTATCAGAATTTATGATCTAAAGCCCCTTTCTACATTTAACACCGGGAATAGTGAAGCAGATCCCAAGCTGTGGTCAAAATATGGCAGATCAAGAAGCCTTTAGAGCTGTCCCAATCAGGGGACGACAAAATGGCACAAAGGCCACCCCACAGGGCTGTCCAGGGGTCACCACGTCCACACATCTGGATGGCAATCCCAGAGTATAACAAAAAAGCAAACGAACCCTGGCCCCTGCCCAGTGTCCTTGGGAATGGTGACGGGAGTAGAACCGGCTCCAACACCTGGAACGGCCACCGGGTGCCCACAACTGTCCCAGGGGTTCTCCCAACATCAAGCATGTTTCAAAGCCACGGGAACAGAAATGACGATGAGAGCAATGGTGACTTCACCGGCTCGGGAGTCGGCTCCCAGGGCCTCGACATCCTCACGTGGCTTCTGTGGAAGCTGTGGGCTCAGCAAGTCAGGGAGGAACGTACACTGTGTCTAAAATACCCACACTACAGACTTCACCTCTTTTGGGGATGATTTCCTGGCTCTGCCTCAGCCAAGAACAGCTTCATTTTCCTGAAAGATATTGGGGCCAAGGAAGTCAAGCACCGCAGGTGACCCAAACAGATCAGAGGGATGGTCCCTCACAGTAGGGATGGGAAGGTCCAATCGGAAGCCGGTGCATCCTAAAGAAAAGTCTGAGCACAGTTTCAAGGTTCCTTTTACCTACACTTCCTGATTAGGAAACACCACCGGGAGAGGTGGCAGCATAAGGCCATGCCGAGTCAGGTGCAGGGCCCGCTCTCCCACGGGACAATCCCTCGGCTCTCCTATTTGGGGATTTTCATGAGAATATTGGACTTAGAAAGCAGCTCCCCAGTATACCCCACGCGCAGTGACAAAGCAGGAAAATTAGAGTCGTGGAGGGGAGTTTAAGGTCGGACGTTTTCAAAGACATGGTGTGTGGCAGGAAAGCCCACTTGCAGAGAGCGTAGGTGACCGAGTCCCTTGATGAAATCTCCGCTCTTGAAGACAAGATGCTAGAATCATCAATACAGGAACTGTTTGTGATGGGAGATTCTAAGCCACCACGTACCTATGCAAACACATGTATAGAAACATGGAGTCACGTGTTATGGGAACATCAGCTCCCAAGACAGACCAAGTCGTGCCAGTGTGGGTTCACAGGAAAGCTGTGTCCCCCTGGTCTGTGTCTCTGCCTTTCAAAAGACCAATTTCACACCAGTATGAAGATAGTCTCTTCCTTGATGTGCTCATGGTGCCCAGAAACTTTCACGGTCTTGGCCCCCATCTCTGCTCTTTGCCACTTACATCATTCAGAAAAGTGTAGTCAATGAGGAGTGAAGCCCACACAGGGGATTGTAAGAAACACAGACAACCCAAATGAAAACAAGAGGAAAATCACCTTTGGGAAAAGGGAGACAGAAGGACACTGGTGACTCACACCACAAAAAAGGGTCAGTCTCCCGTGGGTCTCATCAGCACCCCCTCATCCTGGGGAATGGACATGGTGTGGCATTCCTAAGATTCCACATGTGAAAGAGCAGGGCCTGGGGTCAGGGACGCCTGGGAGAACGGCTCTCAGAGGCCACCCAACACGCTCTCTGGCCACAGTGTGACAGCTCTCAGCCTGGGGGGGCTGGGCAGCCGGGCCACCAAATGCCCACCCACAGCCCCGTGCAGGAATGGCTACATCAGACACAAAAGCAACATCATGTGGGATTTCTAACACTGCTCTCAAAGGGCATCTTAGACCATCAGAAACATTCCGGCTTCAATTCAATTGAGAAAATGTTCTGGAAAACAAAAAGTCACCCATGCATTCAAGTCATCCATTAAGAATACACCCTTCCAGGGGCACCTGGGGGCCTCAGTCTGTTAAGCGTCTGACTTTGGCTGAGGTCATTATATTGCCGCTCGTGAGTCCCAGCCCCACATTGGGTCTGTGCTGTCAGTGCAGAACCCACTTTGGATCCTCTGTCTCCCTCGCTCCCTGCCCCTCCCCCATTGCGGCTCTCTCTCTCTCTCTCTCTCTCTCTCTCATTAATAAACACCAATAAAGAAAAGAAAGCAAGAAAGCAAGCAAGTAAGAAAGAAAACATGCCTTCACTAAGTCATGACAACAGTGTTGTCCAAACATGAAGGAGCCCAACAACGTGAGCGATTCCTAGGTTCCGTGGACTTTCTCACTTCAAAGAAACAACAGGAATCATTTCGATTTCAAGTACTTCCTGGAAGGGTAATAGTGACATCCCTAACTCAGGCTCTGACAATTGTGTCCATTTTTTCAAGTGATTTCTTGGAGGGCTGCTTCACACCTCGCAGGGGAAATATCTGGCTGGTACAATGTGGACTTTTCTCCTACCGGGAATCTCAGAGGATGTGCTGTCCCCTCCACCTCCAGCACATCAGTGCTAGAAGGGTCCATCTGGCACCGAGACCAAGGGCAGCAGACTCACACCTGAACAGGACAAGGCTTTTCCCACCCGCAAATGTAAACTCGAACTTTTACAGGTTTCAAGAGAAAACTATGTATGAGACCCGACTCGTTTTCCACACCAGTACTAGTAACAGTTTGCTAGCAGGTAAGGCAGGATCCACACTGTCCCTTCAAGGCCACCTCAAATCTCGCTCCCCTCTCTCTAGGTATCCTAAGCCTGGCACGAATTTCCCAGATGCAATCTACTGTGGACGCAGTATTAAACATCAGACTCAAATCTCAGTCCTGGGAGGGGAAACCAGGCAGTGTCTCGCCGGGGCGCCCATTCACAAACGAAACAATGGCAGAACGAAAGTTGTGTGATTTGTACACAGTCTCTGCCTCTCCAGCCAAGTGTGCACCATAGCCCCGAGCTGGAAAGAGGCCACCCAACTGCATGCACGACTTCAGCTGCCTGCAGTTCGGACCAGGGGAAACTGTCACACGAAAGGACAGGGTCTCTGGGGAGGGCCGGTGAGGCTAAATCTCCCGGAAGGTGAAGGTCAAAGAGGGCTTTGCCTGTTGTTCTAGACTCACCAGGAAAACTCGGCAAGGACACACCATTCCTGGTCCTTCTGGAAGCCAGCTTCATCAGAGGGCAGGGTGAGCACCTGTGCCCGATTCCTCACATCCTGCCTGGCAGCCATGCCCACGGTCCATATGCTCCTGCTCCCCAACTCCTAAGTTCTCTTTGAAAACCACAGGCAACACTGGAAACTGAGCTGGATTTTTTAAATGTTATTCATTTATATTGATTGATTGATTGATTGATTGACTGATTGATTGATTTATAGGTAATCTCTACACCTAACGTGGGGCTCAATCTCACGACCCTGTGACCCCGAGATCAAGAGTCACATGCTGTTCCAACAGAGCCAGCCAGGCGCCCTCTTGACTTTACCTTATAAACAACAAAATATCCTCCCAAAAAAAATTTCTATCCTGACGTGATCTCCGCACACCCAAAGGGAGAATCCCCACCCCATCCTTGCCCAGGGACTCACCGCTGTGGTCCGAGGGGAAGGAACACCATGGTGACAAGGAACAGACTTTTCTTTTTGTTTTAATTTTCTGTTTTTTGTTTTTTTTTTTATAATTTACCTCCAAATTGGTTAGCATATGGTGCAACAATGATTTCAGGAGTAGATTCTTTAGTGCCCCTTACCCATTTAGCCCATCCCCCCCTCTCACAACCCCTCCAGTATCCCTCAGTTTGTTCTCCATATTTATGAGTCTCTTCTGTTTTGTCCGCCTCCCTGTTTTTATATTATTTTTGTTTCCCTTCCCATATGTTATCCCTTATGTCTCTTAAAGTCCTCATATGAGTGAAGTCATATGATTTTTATCTTTCTATGAGTGACTAATTTCACTTAGCGTAATATCCTCCAGTTCCATGCATGTAACTGCAAATGGTGAGATTTCATTCATTTTGATAAGGCACAGACCTTTCTTCCTGGTGGAAGGTGAGAGGCTGTTCACAGGTCTCTCTCTGAAACCCAGCGATCCATTGAGGAAATCCCAGGCATCTGGAGGGATCCGTGTGTAACACGATGAAGAGTAAAAACGTCTAGAGGACGTCTGCCGCCAGGGCAAGTCGTCAGGCGTGCAGACCTTTTCAGGACTCCAGGACATCCTCCCACACTTCACACGGCTTTGTGAAGAAATCCGAAGGAGGGAAGGAGGAAGTGCATTTGACTAACCAAATAGCTCAACCGGTTTTCAGACACATTGAGAAAATACAGAAAATGACAAGTTTCCAAAGATTTATAGCTGCATAAAGTTTTCTCTTCGTGCCAACAGAAATCATTACTGCAACCTGCCAGCATACATCTCCTCATGGCCTCCTGTGTTTATTCCTTGTAAATGAGGACTTTGCTACAAGTGAAAAAAATCTATTACTGTGAGTTAAACACATACACACGCAAACACACACATCCACACACACCCACCCACCCCACCCCACCCCCACACACCACCTGCGTGACTAACCAGATTAAGCATCCAAGTTTCGACTCAGGTCATGATCTCGAGGTTTGTGGTTCGAGCCCTGCGTCCACCTCTGGGCTGTAAGCTGGGAGCCTGAAGCCTGCTTCTGATTCTGTGTCTCCCTCTCTCTCTGCTCCTTCCCTTCTCACATCCTATCTCCCTCTCTCAAAAATAAATAGACAAGAAAAAATATATAAATAACCCAAGGAAACCTCTCTGAAGGGACCGTGATGCACCTGAGAGACAAGCACAGCACAGGGACTGCTGTCTGGATTAGAGCAGGGTGACTCGGGGAGCAAGGGAGAAGCCAGCTGCACTTCTCATGAACGGTCACTGCGACTGCAGAGAGACCAAGACACCAATTCATCCACCCACCGACTCCCCACCCACTCCCACAAATGATACACCAACCTCGACAGGCACTGCATTGTTACGAATTACAGAGTAGAGAAATCAAGTCCTCTCTTCCTCTAGAAACCAGCCAGTGCCAAGCACGCACTGCTTACATCTGTGAGCAACTCTGTCACACTCAAGAACCACAGGTTCCCCGAGCATCCCATCTACACATCCATTTGGTCAAGCATGTCACCGAGGATGGCCAGGCTCAAGGGGAGGCCTTAGACTCCACCTCTCAAAGGGAGTTGGAGACAAGCAACTACCTCTCATCATGACTTTGATGTCATCATAGGCCACGTTTTAGCAGGTCTAAGATGTCACCACTTGTAGGAAGCATCCTGATGTCACACGAATCAAAATGTGAAAGCAAGGTCAAGATGGAATCGTGACGTGTAGGACTTGCACGCTGACTTGTGATGGGAGATGTGTCTCCGCTGCCGGTACAGCTCAAAGCTTGAACCCGGGCTACCTTCCGTTCCAAAGTGAGGGCCAGGGAGCAGTCGTTCCAGGCTGAGACCATCTATTGCACGGAGGGGATCCCTAAACAGCTACTAACGTTTTCTACTCTAGAAACTTCTGCTCAAATGCCAAAGGAAGATGTACAGTAAACCCTCATGAATCCATCACCCATCTTCTACCAGTATCAACCCACATGGTCACTTAATCATTGATGCATACCCTGACCTAACCCAGGGCGTCGAATTCCCAGAGGGTGGCTGAATTCACCTGTAAATCCCGGGGCATAAGGTGGCACCGTGAGCCCTTTGTGTTGTCCTCCTTGCAATCCACGTGGCTGAGTGATACATATCGCTTTATTACCTAGATGCCACTGGGTAAATCTGAAGTGGATGTGCCAGGGCTTACACTGAACACACATGAGTAGGTAAGTAACGGGACAAAACGATTAGAATACTATCGCACGGGGAAGGGAGGGGAGTAAGAACCAGGGTGGGGGCAATTCAGCCGCAGTTTTCCTTGAAATAATGAATGTGGTGGCACTTTGAGCAAAACATGAAAAACAGGGGCACCTCGGTGGCTCACTTGGCTGAGTGTCCAACTTCGACTCAGGTCATGATCTCACGATTCATGAGTTGAAGCCCTAGGTCGGGCTGTTTGGTGACAGCTCAGAGCATGGAGCCTTTTTTGAATTCTGTGTCTCCCTGACTCTCTTCCCCTCCCCCAGTTGCACTCTGTGTGTGTCTCTCTCTCCCTCTCAAAAATAAACAACCATTAAAAAATTTAAAAGAAACAAAAACCAGGCTCACTCAGCTGCCACAGTGAAGGGTGTATACAACTCTTGATACCTGGGTCGTGGGTCTGTGCAGAAGTTACTTAACATCTTTAAAAATAAACCGAAATTAGGGGTACCTGGGCGGCCCAGTCAATTAAGCACCTGACTCTTGATTTCAGCTCAGATCATGATCTCTCTGTTGGTGAAAAAGTTCCCACATCAGGTTTGTGCTGACATTGGAGGGCCTGCTTGGGACTCTCTCTCCCTCTCTCGGACCCTCCTCCCCTCTCCCTCTCTCTCAACAGATACCATTTTTAAAGTTTAAAAATTAACATAAATAAAAAAGAAAATAAGATGTTGGAGACTAAGACAATCTTAGCCCTCTATTTTTGCCATGTGACAATGCCTTACTCACTGCTTTAGTTATGAGTGAAAAATTTTTTTATTTTTGTAACTTTATTTTTATAACTTTATTTTGAGACAGAGTACATGCGTGAGTGGGGGAGGGGAGAGAGAATCCCAAGCAAGGTCTGTGTTGCCAGCCCAGGGCTCGATGCGGGCCTCAAACCCACAAACCATGAGATCGTGACCTGAGCCGAGGTCAAGAGTCAGACGCTCAACCAACTGAGCCACCCAGGCTACCCTAATTAAAAAATTTTAAATTAATTGACATTATTATTCTCCTGAAAATGTTTACAAATAGCTTTTACTTAATTTTCCCAAAGCATCCTGGCCTGAAAACCAGAGCCATGGCCCTGAAGCACGGAGGCTAGGCTGTGGGCCTCCCCTCAGCACCAGTGGAGAAAGGTTCTGTTTGCCTCCTCTAAGGATGGCTGGCCGGACGCACTGAAAACAATCCAAGCAAGTGGGACGGCAGCCACCATTTGCGCAGGAGAGGCTGACCTACCCTCTAACTGCTGGATGTGCTCTGGTGTGTGTGCCCCGAAACCCTGTGGGCGTCACCCATGCCCATGGCTCACAGCGGACGGAGGCCTTGGAGGCGGCACAGTGGGACACAGGCCTCCCTGCACCTGGCCCTCACCACAGCCCAGCCTGGCTGGCATCCTGGCTTCCAGGCCTGATGCTGCTTCCTCTCATGTGTGGCAGGATGGTTTCCTCTTGCATCACTGTCTCCCCCGCACGTCCTAGTGCCTTTCTAGACTGGTTCCTATCTCAGGGGTCCCTGAAAGTGCCTTCCACCAAAGCAGAGAACACTCACCCTCACCAGGCACACATAGGCTCGTGGCTAGGAGAGACCCAGCACACTCGAGTGAGAAGATCAACCGGCAGTAATCCTGATGCACGCCAGAGGTCCTTTTGACTATTTTCCATCTTCTACCTTCTGCCTGGACAGTCTAGAGCCTGTTGTGTGACCCAAGAGTCCTCTTCCCCGTGGGAGGGTTGGGCCCGTCCTCCCCACCCTGATGCCTCCGGGGTAGGACCGGGCAGAGCAAGCCTTCTCCAGAAACAGGTGGACTGGGGAGGTGGTCCCGTCTATGTCCAAATCTCTGGAACCTGTGCATGTGACTTTATTTGGAAAAGCAGTCTTTGTAAGTGCAGCTACGTGGAGGACCTGGAGACCACCCTGGACTCCCTGGGGAGGGGGCTGGGCAGTACACGGATGAATGTTCTTAAAAGAGGAGTCAGGTAATATACACCGAGAAGGGACAGGGCACGGGGGCCAGCAAGCACCGAAGCCGGGCAGGATGGAGCCTCCCTGCTCCCGCTGAAATCTGCCCATGCACCGGGTGGTGTGGACACAGCGCTGGCCTCAAGTCAGGACTGGGAAAGGTGCTGCAGGAAGACAAGGAGGAGAATCAGCAGAATCCACGCCACTTCTTCCCACCGAGGACTCAAGCGACATGGGGGTAGGAGAAAGCAGAACATCAGAGATGTTGAGAAACACCATCAGGTGAAGCCACATCATCAGGAAGGAGGCAACAACCCCTCTTGGGCATGCGCCTGCTGCCCCTCTGCAGGGGCCATGGGGACAGACCCCTCCCGGTACCGAGGAGCACCCACCTGTGAGGTGGCAGGACTCGGCCAGCAAAAGGCGAGGAGGAAAGTGTGAAGTCACAATTACATTCAGAACACTCGACGTGACACACAAGAAAGGACCTTAAGGGTAGCAGTGAGGAGGGTAGAGTGGCCTCAAGGAGGAGCGTGTAGCGGTAGGAGAGTCAAGGGTCTTCGGTGGGACCTGGAGGGTCTGTGGAAACGCCTGCACGCCCTGGAACATTCAGTATGGGGAGAGCACAGCCAAGGATGGCTAACGCGTGTTCTCAGAGAGGCCACACCCCTCGGACATCTGCTCGGTGCTTGGTCTGTTTCTCAACTGACATTTCTTTTTTAAGCATAATTGGATTCACCAAATCAAGTTTTAATAAACCATGTGCAACCTAATGTACCCGTGGGGAATTGGTCTGTTTCCAGGAACTCTCAGATGCCGAAGGCTTGCCCAGCTTTGGTGGGGAAAAAACAGAATCTTAGATGTAAAACGCAGGGAAGCACTTTGTTGTTCCAAACCTCACACTTAACACTAAGGACTAGGAAGTGCAGAAACTAAAGATCAGCCAGCAAAGGTTCTGAACAGGAAGACACAGAATGACCTAACTATGCCCTGACAGAAAGGAGAAGGGAAGTCTTACTCCACAGAAAGAAACTATGTATCCTTCACAGTAGTAAACGATCGGCCCTGGCGGGAGAGACAGTACAGGAAGAGGAAATCCCAGCGATTGTCAGTTGTGCCCTCCACACAAGGCCCACGGGTCAGGGCGTCCATCCCTTGACCCAATGGCCATAAGCTCTCTGTGGCGGGGAGGGAAGGAACCATCCCAGAGTCGCCTGAGCTATGAGGGATCTTGTGCCAGAGCCTCCTGAGGTGCCCTCGTGAGGGCTGCTTCAGAATCTGTGTCTTCTCCTGTCTCTGCCCCTCCCATGCTCATGCTCTGTCTCTCTGTCTCTCAATAATAAATAAACATAAAAAACTTAAGGAAAATCTACAAATGGAGAATGAGGTCCACTCTTGAAACTGGTTCAAAAAAGAAATGTAAAACGTTGATTTCCGTAAGAACAGTAAGACCTTTATTAGAGTTGCACTACATTATTTCCAGGGTCTCGCGCCTTCCTCCTGGGTGCACACCCAGCACCCTGCCCCGCGGTGGGAGCCCAGTGCTACCTGATTGGTCTTCTGAGTGTTGTGGTGCCAGGGAGTTCAGGGTGGGTGTGGGGCAGGGGTGGGGGGAGGACGTGCCCGGGTCCCCCCCGCCCAGGCTTGCCATGGCCTCAGCTCCCAGGTTCTGCAGGTCACTCCAGGCAAGCTGCCCAGGCCCCCAGGACTAGGCTCTGATAGAGACCACGCACTGAGGACACCCACGATGCCTAGCTGTAGTAGGTGGAAGAGCACACTAATATTCAAGCAGATAAGCAGAAGTTAGGAGTCATCTTAGACCATTGAAGCCTGAGAGGGCCACAGCCTTGTTACATAGGAAGTCGGCCATTCTCCACCATTGTTCACATTCCAGTCAAAGAGCCTCCCGTGGCGCCGTCGCCGAGGGGCTGGGGCAGGTCAGCATGTCACGGACCGATGACCAGCTGCATCTTCTTTGGCTGCATAGAGGACAGAGAGGAAGTGACCCAGAAGTCTGCAGGGAGAGTCTCTGCTGACCCAGCAGCTAAGTCACAAATGTCCTTTGGTCTACATTGTTTTCTCCAAGAAGGTGCCTTCCTAACGTTTTGTCATCATCCAGAAATCCAGACTGATTGGAAATTAAAAAACAAAAGTGTATACTAAAGTTACCAGCCCTTTAAAATGACTTCGCTCTGCAATTGTGTTTACAGGTATTTACCCACATTCCTGACAGCCATCGGGCCCCCTGCCCAGAAGGCAGCCCCAGGGGGTAACGGGAGACAGGGCCACACTTGTGCCAGGACCCTGACCGGGCACAAGTCAGCAGAGTCCTGGGCTGCCTGGGCCTGCTCCACTGTCTATGTGAAATCACCCCCCTGCCATAGAAGATACTACCTTTTCGTTTTCCAAATAGTCTTTAAGCTGCAGACAGTGCCACATGCTGGGACAGTCCCACAGCACCCTTGCCCTTGCCCTGTTCTCCTCACAAGCATGTGTTCGTTCTTATGGCAATGACGACAGTCTTAAGTGGTGGTGTGGGAGGAAATCAGTCCTGGTTTTTAGAAGGAGAATGCAACGTTTTGTGTCTTTTCAAATAAATAACTGAAACATTCCCCAGAGCACAGGGCCCTGGATTGCAGTGAGATATCCGCTACCCCCCAAACACAACTTACAGGCTCTATTCCCAGGCTGCAGCCAGCGTGTTATGATGTCAAAAATATTTCTGAAGACTATCAGTGTCAAATAGCAAAAATGAAAGAAACCAAACTCCTCACCTCTGTGAAACTGTTGGTTCCTCAATAGCTAATTGGTTTATTTATTTATTTTTTATACTTTTTTTTTCATTTTTGAAAGAGACAGAAACAGCAAGAGTGGAGCAGGGGCAGAGAGTTCGGGGGAGAGAGAATCCTAAGCAAACTCCCCACTGTCACCTCTGCGCCCAATGCAAGGCTCACATTCACCAAGTGTGAGAACATGACCTGTGCCGAAACCAAGACTCAGATGCTTCACTGACTGAGCCACCCAGTCGCCCCTGTTTTTAGAGTTTGAGAGAGAGAGAGAGAGAGAGAGAGAGAGAGAGAGAACGAGTGTGTATGAGGAGAAAGGGGCAGAGAGAAAGGAGGAAGAGGACCCAAAGCAGGCTCCACGCAGAAAGCAGCCAACCCACACTTTTTGTTACCTCTCAACTTGCAAAAATACACATTTCGGGGAGCAGTGGGGTGGGACATCCAGAAGGCATTACCACGAATCTTAGTGTTTTCATTACAGAAAGCATAAGGATGTGAAAGAAAACACATCAGCAACATCTAAGGGACAGAATTTTCCAGCATGGTTGCAGGAGCAAAAGGTCTACTTTCAGTATCAAATTGCATACAGCAAGGTGGCAACAATCCAAGTTATTGTAAAACACTTTTATACACTTCAAACAGGGACATTCAAATCAGACCACTGTTGAACAGTTTCTACAAATTTCCATGCCCAGGGAACCAAAAGCCTGAGGGTTCCTACGGAATTGTGAGCAGTAACGGAAATAACGGCATTTCAACTGAAGTACAACTGAGTGTGCCAGTCATGATCCTTATTACGAGTTCTGAGAAGGAGACTGATTGAGGCAGACGGAAAGAGAAACCAACGGACAAGTCCGGGGGCTGAAGGGGAAATGGCCTCTAGCGGTAAGGGGCCCTGTGGACCCAGTGTGGACGTGAGACACCCCACTCCAGACCTCATAGGCACACGGGCCCTGAAGAGTGGCCACATGTGTTGCCTGCTGTCCGGTGTATCACAGAGCCCACTGAGTTCTTCCCCGGCTCAAGGCCCCGTCCCGTCGTCCCACCATCTCCAATGTCCCCCCTTGGCCCACCTCCTGCTCCACCCCACTAAACTGCAAGCCACCTCTTCTGTTGAAGAGGGCTCACTTTTATTTTTCAGTTGTCTGATCACTGGGATGTGGTCTCAACCTGCCTCCTTCATCCACTTAACTCAGCTCTGGGACACGCTGAACCCACATGCGACCTGCTCTGCAGTGGAAAGTCCCAGAGAGATATGCCCGCACCACTCCTCTGGGCCCCCATCCCGGGCATCACAGCGCGTCCGCTGCTTGGTAAGAAACGAAACCCACTGCTGTTACTCATTGTCAGAATCAAGACCAGTTAAAAAAAGTGGTACTGAATAGATTGCAAAGGTCAGAGTCTATTTAAGAGAAACTCAAAAACTACAGGGAAAGGAAAAAGGAGGGCAGCCTAGTGAATACGCCAGAGAGACCACCAGATGAATGACAGTTTCTGAATGCTGGTGACCATGTCCTCACAGGGGCTGCAGTTACACATAATGTGATGGAGCTTCTGTGATCAAAGTATCTCGTGGATATTTAGATGCAGGCACTCCTAAAAGCCATGTGACGGAAGTGCTCCCACTGTTCCTATTAACAGGTGATTAAACGGAAGCACAGGGATGCTAATATGTAGCTTCCCCAGAGCCCCAAACTCATCTCTGCAGGAGCCAGGCTCAGAGTCAAGTGCTGTGGGGTCAC